>NC_061097.1:8570570-8623098 GCF_015104395.2 Macrobrachium nipponense | reverse complement strand
TAAAACTGCAATCATACGAAGATTTTAAAATTATTGGCCAAATAAGCGAACTCAAGGAACTGTTGATTTTGGAAACTCTGAACATCAAACTAAGAGTTCCAACTTTAAACAACCATTCTTCTGCGTCCCCTTGTTTATGTCTAAATTTTCTGCCATTCTTTGTGCCTATTGAAGTTGTTTACTTTTAGTGTGTTACTATCTTTGATGTAGGAATGTTGGTTAAGTGTGGAGCTATTTTTGGCTGTAGTTTTTACGAATGTATGACTTTTGCTGTTGATGTGTGTGTTGTTCTTTTTATGTATATATGTAATTTAGCTGAAATATCTAAACTGTTTTTTGATTTTTTCAACTGTTGGATCTTTGTAATTAGCTCTTATTTTATGTTAACATATTATTATATTTCGTAGAAAAAATCCTTGAGATGTGACGATGCTGTCACGAAACGTACGATTAAAGCATAATTAGAATCTTATCGTGTTCCTGCCCTTAATCTTTAATCTTCTTTATCATATATCTATCTATCTATCTACTATCTATCTATCTACTATCTATCTATCTATATATATATATATATCTATATATATATATATATAATATATATATATTATATAATATATATATATATATAGATATATATATATATATATATATGTGTGTGTGTGTGTGTGTGTGTGTAGATAATATATATAGCTGGCGCCTAGCTCCCAACATACCAGCAAATTTTGCTAACGTCCGGACCAAAGATAGTATGGAGCCAGATCCATCAGTGCTCGAATTGCTAAATGTACATCCATCTTACTTCTTCACCGCGAAATATAATGGAAACGAACACACATACAAACCCGCACACAAACACAGAAGATAACTCTATTGAGGTCTAAGCAAATAAACGAATATGAAGTTGCTTCAGGAAGTAACAGATGGAGAGAGCCAGACAGACCGACCTGAGGAAATCTCCATAATCCTCAAAGGAGTGCCTATAATTATGATTTCGTTTTGATGTAATATCCTACAATCTACTACTCCTCCTCGTAACTATTGGATTCTGTTGCTAGTTGCTCTGCCACCCTTTCCTTTGGTAAACAACTTGTGAATCTGAGCCAGCTATGTTCGCCGGATCCAAAAGCATAAAAAAATAAGCTTCAATAGAGCAGTTTGAAGGGATCCCGAGTCTTTGAAGGCTTCCAGATAATAGAAGTTGGGTTGTACATCTGGCTTACAAATTTCCCCAGCCACACTTTCCCCTTTACGTTACTTTAATTACTAACAGGACACTGGTTCAGGAAGGCCAAAAAACACATTCTCAAACATATTTACTAACCAGAAAACTTGACACAATCAGGGCGAGCTTTGCTTTCAGCGCAATATAGCCGTCGCAAAACAACTCCACTACTAATAATAAACAAAATATCAAACAAAAAACTATAATCAACTCCCACTGAACACTAAAAAACAAAACCAAAACAAACAAAACAAGCACCAAGACCATACAAAGCGCGATAACTCACTAACACAAACAAACACCTACGACGCCAAAACTTTACAGTGCAACAAATACCACAATTCCAACACAAACAAACAACAATCAACATTGAGACTACACAACTAACTCAAAACCACAACAAATCAACAACAAAAACAAACACCAAATCAACATCAAGAGTTCACAGCAACTCACAAACACAATTCACAAATCAAACACGACAAAACTCACAAGCTCAACAACCTTCAGACGGACACAAGCACAACAAACTCAATTACACAATATCAAAACAATCCAGAAAACATACAACAGCAACTCAGTGCCTCTGACCCAGACTGACTGGTCCCAAAAACTACCAAATACAGACTGTTCTGCTGCTTTCTGACTCACTCAAGGCTCTGCTACCGAGTCACAGACGAACCCAACCTTCCGCCAACAAGCAATTCCCCCATTAACTACCGTACACCATTCATGTTCTCTCTCTCTCTCTCTCTCTCGTCTCTCTCTCTCCTCTCTCTCTCTCTCTCTTCTTCTTCTTTCAAATCTCCAAAACGGAAAACCACAAACACAAACTTCCCCATCATATCTCAACAACAACAAATAAACACAACACGATACAGCAAATGCACAAAACATCGAAAACCTTCCTATTACCTCCAACAAATACAAACAACCTAAAAAGACACAAACCAAAACAGCCAGCCACTCTCTCTCTCTCTCTCTCTCTCTCTCTCTCTCTTACAAGTGACCCTTGAGAACGTTGCCAAATGCAACCACTACATCACTCCTCCATAAAGTGAGTAACAGGCAATCATCCGGGATTCCGGAGGGAGACTGCAAAATCACTGGAGCTTCAAGAAGGGCCCGAAACGCCTGTTCTACAATTTAACCTCTTTCCTTATGGAACCCAGTTATCATGGTTTGAACAAGGTAGCCTCGGCATGTCCTGCATGCAAAAGTTTACGGTAACATATTATAGTTACTATTACTATCGAAGAAATGTCTTATCTCACAAAACGGAATTTCTTAAAACTATTGGCAGATACCATAATAAAGCTTAAAAAACACCCTGATTATTGCATACAACTGTCTCTGTTCTTCTATATTGTCAGCTGCTTGTTTTAAGGTCTATTGTTTATTCTCTCTCTATCTTCCTCTCTCTCTCTCTCTGTCTCTCACTCTCTCTCTCTTTATGGGTATTGTTTGTTTTGTATCTGCATATATGAAAAATTATTATTACTTATAGTAGGGTGAAATTCTCTCTCTCTCTCTCTCTCTCGCTCTCTCTCTCTCTCTCTCTCTCTCTCTCTCTCTCTCTCTCTCATTTTCATACCTCTTGGCAAAATGGAAGATATCAAAATTACTAGTTTTACATTGAAAGGTTTAGGCGTCTTCCACGAAAGTACTAGAATTTGTAGCTGTTAAGTAAGACAAGAATCATTCATTGGGCAGATAGACGGACAAATTAAATTAAGAAGAGAGAGAGAGAGAGAGAGAGGAGAGAGAGAGAGATAGTTGTTTTAATTTCTATCCATGAAAATGTAATATCCTGCAGGTGTGTTTTAACAACGCGGTGTTCTTTAATTTAACTGTGCTATATATTAGACCGCAGCAGTTAATGACAGCATACGATCTATTATCTAGCAGTGATAGCAACCATCATTATCCTTTGAAGAAGTATATAATCATGTTAACGTAAATTCATGTATTTCTATATATATATATATATATATATATTATATAGATATATATATATATATATATATATATATATATATATATATATATTACTTATATATATACATACACACACACACACACATATATATATATATTATATATATATATATATATATATATATATATATATATATTATATATATATATATATATTATATATATATATATATATATATATATATATATATATATATATAGTGAATAATTATCACATCGAACCGTGATTCATTTATATATCATTCAAGCTACAAATGTCCTTTAATATCTAAATTCACTCTACCTCCCAAATGATATATTTTCATATTATGTACCGAAGGGGAATTTCTTAGTTGATAATGATTTCGTCCCCCAATGGGATCGAACCACCGTCCAAGTGGACGGGGACGAAATCAGGACAGTCAGTGACGCTATCCAATCAGCAACAGAGACGCTATAAGTTCATATCGATTCTGACCTTACAAATCACCCTCGAACTCGGTGCTTTCGTAATTAGAATCGATATGAAACCCCGTCTATCATGTTAGCCAATTCGAGCGTTTGACAGCACTTAGCCTTTTGTTATGAATAATTATCACATCGAACCGGGATTCATTTATATATCATTCAAGCTACAAATTTCCTTTAATATCTAAATTCACTCTACCTCCCAAATGATGATATTTTTCATATATGTAACCGAAGGGGAATTTTTTAGTTGATAATAATTTCGTCCATCCATGGGATCGAACCACCGTCCAAGTGGACGGGGACGAAATCAGGACAGTCAGTGACGCTATCCAATCAGCAACAGAGACGCTATATGTTCATATCGATTCTGACCTTACAAATCACCCTCGAACTCGGTGCTTTCGTAATTAGAATCGATATGAAACCCCGTCTACCATGTTAACCAATTTGAGCGTTTGACAACACGTAGCCTTTTGTTATGAATAATTTCATCACATCGAACCGTGATTCATCCGCTAAAGAGAAGGAGGGGCCAAGGCCGTGTATCGTTATCGGAACACTGAGTGTTTCCTTTACAGGTCGAATTTTCGTTATTCCTGTGGCTGAAGTTACGAGACATTCTTAATCTTACTTTTTTACAGAAATTATCTACATCATTGAGATTTTCGCTACTGCGAGTTTTTATCTTTGAGTTTCTGTTTCCAGAATGTTCTACTGAAATATCATAATCATATACTGTGTTAATTTTATCATTTTTGGTGATTAATAATCCTTTACGTAACAAATCATATTAAAAAACAGTGAATATGCGTTTACGCAGTGACGTCTGTATTTATACAGATGCATGGATATCGGGTCGTTAGGGCACCGTAGTGATTGCGAAAGACACAAAAACAAGTGGAACACCCTCCTACAAATCTAGATAAATTAGAGGTAACACTATTTCGGGTCAGGACAATAAAATGCTCCTGTGCAAGGTCCTGATCGCAATTTTAACCTTGAGTTTTTTGAGTTATATGCGTAAAATATCGAACCTCAATGACTCAACTTAACTTTAAAAATACGGCTGGATTGCAAGGAACAACATGTCTGTAAAAAACTTTCATTAGGCTAAATGCGCTGACCAGGATCCCTCACTATTTCAAATTTTAGCAAAGAATGAAGTAAACAACAGCAAGTACAACAGTTAATATTGAATGCATTAGAGATAACTTGTCTTAATAGTAATCCCCGCCCAATTCCTAATAGTTCAAGTCATTCATACGTTCATTGCTTTATACGTAACTAGCAGCAACATAATGCTAACACATTACGTTGCCGATGGTAATAAAGAGAAGAATCAAACAAATCGTGCTTAAGCAAACTTGGTTACTCTGGTATCTAGTCAGAACGGTCAGGGTCAGTTAAATCTTCTGCCGAGTGTTCAAAGCATAGCACATTCCACATAAGCGACATCAGCGGAGAGGAGAGCGATGCTGAAAAAATTAAAAAAAAGGAATTTTCCTATGAATCACACGACCGTATCAAGTAATCAGAGCAGGTTCTCGTAATTTTGATACGATAAGTTATTATAAGTAGTGGTGGATTAAGCCCGACTGCACGCACCGTAAAAACAAAAATTAGAATATCTTGTTTTTATACCTTTAGTCCACGTAATATCCTGATTTACGGACTCACTGTCTGTTGTTCGAACTTCCCTATTGAGAATTCCGGAGTATATTTCAGTAATGGGTAACAAGAGTTAATCGTCGTAGCGTAGCGCAGATTAAGTTGTGGCGGATAAGCGAGCGCTTACAGATACCTCTATAGTTATAAAAAACATTGATCTGTATCTAGCGTAATTGTAAGATATCCATCTATGTGTATACAAAACATTACCTTACCCCCTGCCAAATAAGGCGTGTTTATCAAAGTAAAATTCTATAAACCTTCAAACATATTAAAATCCGTTTGAACAAAAAGAGACAGTTAATCAAATAATAACTTATATAGAGGAACTATTCTTTGTCTCATAAATCGTGATATTGTTCAACGACCCAACAGAATTCTCCCACAACCGCAGTCACAGTTTGCACGCAAATCTTGAGACGCATGCACCCTCGAATGTCTTAGTGCGTGTAATTTTAATCCTTCCCGACACTCTGAAATATAACGATTTCCGCGAACAAAGCCCTAGACATGGTTTACTCGCAGCAACAAGTTAACACAAAACCTATACATATAAATATCGCATTTTTTTATTGTTGCTAATTTTTAATCATGCCCAACCAGTCGTAGATGAATCTCTCTTATACTGTATCTAAAGTAATATCCGCAAAGTCATTCAAGCAGAGGTGATTCAGCAGAATTTTTTTTTATCTTTTATCTGAGTACCAGGATGTTTCTCCACTAGCGAGTGATCTCTGGAGAAAACGGATGTCATTTAACAAAAAAATACGGTCTAAGGACAAACATAAAGTTATATACGTACCTTCGTATAGACTCCCAATGAAATTTCAAAATAGAGATAAAGGACGAAGTTGAAAAAATGTTAGTAATAGGAGTCATTAGGAAATCAAATAGCCCATATAATTTTTTTTTCCCTCAAACTTCATGCCAAAAAGATCGGACTTGGCGTATCGGCGTAGATTTCTGTCGCTTAAACAAGGAAACGACTACCGAACCGTTTTTCAGTGCCATGTACCGATGATATCTTATCTTTGTTAGTTTCAGAATAAAAATTTTCAACAACTTGGACTTACTTCAAGGCTTTCATCAGATACCATTAGCTAACCAAGGGTACCTCATACACCGCCTTCAGCACACTCAGGGGACATTATCAATTTTTACGTATGCCTCCGGCTTACGTTGCGCCCCTACCCCAATTACAATATAGTGTTTGGAGACTTTTAGGGGATACCCTACATGACTATATGGATGGTCTTGTAATCTTTTCTAATACCTTAGAAGTACATTCACATAAACTAGAGCTAGTGCTTCAGAGACAAAGACAAATAATCTCAGAGTGAAATATCTAAATGTGAGTTTTTAAAAACCGAACATGTTTATCTAGGTTTTATGTGTCTAGTCAAGGTCTTAAAGTAGTCCATGGTAAGGTGTCGGCTATTCATAACTTCCGGTACCTATTAACGTAAAAGGGGGATACAGCACTTTTGCGCTGTAGTGGGTATTACAATTGTATGTAAATATGTAACTCTTCAATCATGAACAGCTCCTTTAACAGATCTTACGAAGAAGGGCGTAGATTTATTATGGTCTAAAAAGCATCAACAGGCGTTCGATATCTTAAAAGCGGAATAATGCAGCTCACCTAACTTAAAAATCCCTAATTTAGATAAGGATTTTTTTTTATTGCAACAGATGCCTCAGACCAAGGGGTAAGAGGGGTACTACTTCAGCAAAATGATAAACAATTCTTTCCTATAGCTTTTTATTCACGTAAACTAAAGCCCTCTGAAAGTAAATATGCAGTAAAAGGCAAGGAAGGGCTAGGCATCGTTAACTCACTAGTACATTTTAAGTTCATAATCTACGGCTATCCTGTTAAAATCCTTACTGAACATAAGTCACTTACCGAGTTTTCAAAGGCTTTACTCACAGTCCCAAAGGACTCGGTGACATGTGATCATTCAGTCTTTGGAGCCAAGTTAAGATATATACCTGGGAAAGCAAATATCATAGCTGACGCAGTATCCCGCAATCCTGCACCATACTGCAAAGAACCATTAATTGGACTAAAAGATATAGAAACATCAGTGCCTATTGTTAAAACCGTATCTAAAAAAGAAAATTCATTAACCCAAGAGATCGTGAACATTGAATATCTGGGTTGGAGCGCCGAACTGTTACAAACTGAACAAAAAAAGGTCAGCAGCTAAGCAAAACAATAACACTTCGAACGGAAACAGGGACAGCAGCTGTGCAAAACAATAAACACTTCGAACGGAAACCCTAAAGCAAAAGTATATTTAAAGTATGTGTATCAGAATTATGTAATCAAATATAATATTTTTATTTATGGTCCCGTGACGAGGAAAACCAAACCCGAAGAACAACACAGCAGGTGACCTAACGACCAGGTAGTAGTAATCTCTTTCATACCAATCGTCCTAAACTGGTTGCATTCCGTCATCCAGGGTTCTCTATTATGTCACAGAAAGCCAAATCACTGTTTTACTGGCCTATGATGCTTACAGATATAAAAAGCACATAACTAATTGTAACACGTGTCATGAAAACAAGGATACACTAAGACACCTGTCAGTTTAGGGGCCTATCCTGTGCCAGATCAATCCTTGAAAGAATATATGTAGAATTATTAACAGAATTACGTAGTCTGACAGAGGAAATAAACACTTTCTTAGTGTTAATAGTTCCCTTGACACGTTTCATAGAATTAATAGCACTAAAAAACATACACCGCAATTAAGTGCGCTAGGAATATTTATGAGTGCTAAATCAGTAAACATGGAATTCAACACATAATAATCTCTGACTCAGGTGGTGTAAATCAATAATAATCTCCTTAACTCGTGTGAATTCCTTCCATTAAGAAAACCAATACTATATTTTATCACCCAGGGTCAATAGGTTTGGTAGAAACGGTAATAAAAAACGTGTCATGTCTTACGAGTTACAACTCGTGATATTGGATCCGAACTGGATTATAGAGGTTCTCACGGTTTTAAATACCTTTATCGTTCATATCTTGTATCTATAGAATTGATACCACAAGTAGCCTTATACGATACGCCGCTAGAACACTTTTCCACATATCCAAGCCAACCATTAATTTATCAAATATATATATATAAATACAAATAAATAAAAATAAAAATTAATATGGATGCAAGTGGAGTCGATATAATAACACTCCGCAAGAAGAAGTCGGAGGGTTACAAATTAATAACAAAAAACGGAATCACGATAAATCAATAAGCACAACGTAACCATAGGTTAATTAAATATCCAAATATAATATAGCGTAAAGATTTGAACTCTAACTTAACGCTTTAGTAATGACAAATAAGCTAAAAAATTCAAACACATATCAAAACCTACTGACATATTGTCTGTCCCCGTGATTTATATTCGTAGTCAATGAAAAAAAAAAATAAATAAATAAATAAAATAAATAAATAAAATAAAACCAAAATAAAATAATTTTAAAGTCAGGAATCTAGAAGTGAAAAAGTATATCTATGTGAATAATCTTATACAGGGCAAAAATAATATATAGAATTTGTATGGAAACCTTTTTTCTTTAGTTTGAATAAGGAATATCTAATTTTAACATAATTATATTCATTACAATCATGCAGATTTCCAACATGAAACTAATATATTGTTCAATTTTGGTACTGTTTTTTTTTTCAGACATTCTTCTCATGTGGGTGGAGTATTAAAACAAAAAATATCATTTGAAAGTACTAAAGTCGTATTTATTACAGCAAGTAATGTAACGCATAAGCTGGCTGAGAGCAATCTCCTGCCAGGTGACGACGTAATCATTGCCGAATCATCATTGTCCCTTTTAACCTCAATAATCTGCTTGCACAGGCTTCATCTGTGTGTGTCATCTCGTGCTTGAAAAGCAGGTTGACTGGAGAGAGGAATGCTTAGCTCATGAACTTCACATGTGGTTCATGGGTCACGATGACATGACATAGCCATAACCTATTCTTATCTGTGTGTGCAATGCAACTTTAGTTAACGGAATTGCAATCGTTTTAAAATCAATGAACAAAATAAGCAAATAGAATTTCTATAACATCAAAATGAATTATTTTTTTCTGAACCTCATAGACAAGTAGAGTCAATAAATCAGCTTATGAATATTGGTAAACGGACATTTAGAAGTATCAGGTCATGGATATGAAAAATTTACTTGCAACATTAGCCTATTACAATTCAAGTAAATCACATTCATGGAAAAAAAAATGTCCACATTTTCTTGAAAAACCCAGTTTATAATAGAAATTAGTTTACATAGTGGGTTCTTTCGTTGCATCTCCTGCCTGTTAAAGTTTAAACATTAACCTCAGAGGATGCGCCCGAGAAAATTGAATATGAAACTTTTGTTAGGGGCACATAAGATCGGATTTTATCACAGCTTAAGTTCAGTTAGCATAGAGAAAGACAGAATCATGATTAATATCTCTTTGACTCTTATGTTGCCTGGCAATCTTACAAATAGCTCCGTTTTCCACTTCTTTGTCCTAGTACTTACTACCAGTAATATCGAATTTTTCTTTGGTATTCGTATTGATATCTGTTTATTTTTTTATAATTATGGATATTTTTACAGTCATCATAGACCTGGATAGGTTCACTCATTGTTAATGCCATGGATAAAAAGTTTGTACAGCTGACTCTTTTGAATTCCATAAATATCAGCGAATTCATGTGGGTTAAGTTTGGTTCTTAATGGCTTTCTCCCTCCCGTATTTGATGTTGTCTGAATTTACTTTGCCCATTGTGACAGTTATAATTTCACTTGCAGGCTGATTAATGGAGCCTGGTTACAGTATCCTGCAGTACGAGAGTTTCACATCGCAACTTCAAAAAATCGTTCGTCGCTGCGGACGACTGCAGTCAAGTAACAGCTGCCTACAATTGTGAAAGGAATAAGCACCATCATAAGTGAACAAGCTTATTTCATGGACTTCTTCGACCGACACCCGTATCCCGTTGTTAATCTCGTTTTAATGCGGAATGCTCTGGCGCCTGTGGGAAACCGACTACAAAAAGGGACCATACTTCCGACAATTACGACCATAAGGATATTCCAACCTCTACATTGCTGGCGAAGGACTCGTGCTGGTGATGATTTATTCATCGCGAACGTATTCATGTGGCTTAGGATGCAGAGAACAAGTATGAGCGCAAAATAGAACGTTGGACCCCGCCCAGGCAATTTTCCCCTTGTTTTAACCATTTGGAATTGGCCATTTCATTTGGCTTATCGGTGGTTGTCTGGAACTGTGTAATGGACGAAAAGTTGTTCGAATGCTAGTTAAATGTGTAGTAGTATAACCTCGGTCATGTATCCTATATATAAAGTATCATGTGTCCTATATATATTAAATATCATAAATAACAGAATCGAAATATATCTGTGCGTGTACGCACTAGGAATCTATTTAAAGTGCACTAGATTAATAGCTCGATATATGTATATGAATCACGGAAAAGTGATATGACTTATATTATATATATATACCCAAAATGTAAAACAAGCATCGAATACAAAGATTTCTCTATAATTGGACAGGTCAACAACTCTAAAGACCTATTTATTTTAGAGACGTTGAAAATAAAACTGTTTGGTTTTTAAATACCCATTCCTCAGCTGTTCAGCTTTTTTTATCTTGACTTTGCTGTTGTTCTTAACGCCTGTTATTGTTTACTTTTCGTCTCTGCTTTAGTTTTACTCTTGACTTTGCTCTGGCAGGTTAGCTCCACTCTTCCTTTAGTTATTTGTTTATTTATCATTATTATTATTAATTGTTAAATAAATCCATGTATATTAATGTTTCAATTTCATAGTTTTTTTTTATTTATGTAACTTGTGTTTTAACTTAACTTATTGTGTGTTTAAAATAGGTCTCCCTTTTAAGTTGACTATGCCAGTTAACGTTTTTCTATACAGTTTTACCGCTTGAACAAGAATTTAATAATATTTTTTTCGGCCGGCTGTAATAACGTGTAATTTACCTTTGAACATTTGTACCTACAGAAAAAAACAAAGTCCTTCATGTTGTTGTCTCTGCCGTATCACCTATTTTAATGAGCTCCTGTTCGTTCGTTTGTGTGCTGCGCAGTCTCGAATTGTCATGCTGAAACCACACCCTTCCGAATGACGTCACGAAAAAACTCCACCCAAAAAGTGACATCATTATAGACAATATCCAATCGCAAATAAGCACGTTTCATTTTTCTCTGAAACAAAAGAAAGCATAGTGTTTTCAGCCAATGACAATATATAATGTTACCAAGTCGTAAATTTTTTTGGCAAATACACCTATTTTCTCCAATTAAGCCATGAGTGAATTAGCACGACCATCTACACGCTCCGATTTTGTTCCCCAGGAAACTTCCCCATAGTGTGTGAAAAATTACGTGAATTATCGAGATTTCACAAACTATTATGGGCCTATAGAAAAGGCTCGTAACTTTTTGCCAAAAATCACGGTTTAATCAAGAGTGAACATATTTGGCCGACTTGTAAGGAAAAGTGCCTTCTTGACTTCAACAAAAAAGCCTTTCGGTGCGATAAAACCTATGTAAGGTAAGCTATTTCCTGTATATATTTTTATTATCGTATGAAATATGTGATTATTGTGTCAAATATGCTGGAGTATTGTCTCTGTTAGCCTAATGGCTGCTCAAATTTTTCACAATTGTCATAAAGTGTGCAGGGAAGGTAGTGCCCTTAAGGGGGGGTCGCTGGGGGGGCCGAAGCCCCCACGCTAGGCCTAGGTAGGGTACGGCGCTCTAGGTTAGGTTAGGTGGTTTGTTTGTTTAGGTAGTGCCCTGGAAATCACTTTTCTCCTGCTCCCCCCCACCCAAAAACCCCGGTTCCCACTGGGGTCCCCCAAGATTGTTAGATGGGAACAAGGGTGTAATTGCTTGATGCCACCAATATTAATGATCAGTTTAAGCATAATCAATAAAAAATACATCGGAAAAATATATATTCTTCTGCAAACAAGAGATTTAGATTTACCGTCTTCAGAGGTAAATTACGGTTTAATTACAGTCGACCGAATGAATATTACTTTAAATACTTGTTCAGCAGGTAAAATAACATAAGAAAACGTCAATTGCCATAGTCCTTTTGTACCGCGGAATGCGGGCTTAGAATTACAAAGATAACTATTGTTTTCATGTATAATTTTCAAAAGTTTTTTAAAAATCAATTTATTTACATATATTGTAGAATTTCTTGAGGATGCAATATATACATACTATATATATATATATATATATATATATATATATATATATATATATATATATATATCTAAAAGGAGCCCATAAAAACACCAAAATGTAGAGAGAAAAGTACTATATTTCAGAGACTGCTGTCTCTCTCTTCAGGTATATGAATGAGAAAAGTTTACAGAAAAGGTGGTATTTATACCAAGAGATTCGTCCCACAAGTAAGCCAATTTAGGTCACCCCCGCTGATAATCTTCCTTTAATCTTCTTAAGCGTTGGTTGAATGAAACATGCGTCGACGATGTCCGAGGTCCAATTCCCTTTTGAGATGTTCATTACCTGCTTCTCTTTTATTAAGGCCGATTCCATCATTTGACTCTTGTACCGGCAGTTGCTGCTATAAATTACACGTGACATTTCCAGTTTATTCTATGGTTATGTTCATTTATATGATTTGAAAATAGCCGAGTTCTGTTGTCCATACCTAACTGACCGTTTGGTGTTGATTAATCTCTGGGGAAGTGATTTACCTGTAAATCCGATGTAAGATTGGTCCACAGTCCTGGCATGGGATCTCATATACCCCAGAGTCTTTGGGCGATGTCTTTTGTTGGACGTTTAATCAGGGATTTGGCTAAGGTATTTGGGTAGGTAAATGCAAAAGGGTTGGATTTCCCAAGGGTGTGAGTTACTCTCTTAATCGTCTCCAGGTGGGGAATTTTTATTTTATTGTTGGGTGTGTCTCTGGTCTTGTCTTTAGGGGGTCGGTAGAAAATTACGTTGCTTTTTGAATTGCTTTCTCAATTATATGGTCAGGATACTTTAAAGATGAAAGTTGCTTGCGAATTAGTTCAAATTCTTTTTCCAGGAAATCTGGGGAACAAATTCGTAAGGCTCTTAAGAATAGGTTGCTAGCTAGACTTATCTTGATAGTATTGTCATGATAGCTAAAGTAGTGAATATATGAAAGTGAGAACGTTGGCTTTCTGTATATGGTAAATTTGTATTCTGTCGTGTCTCTGATTATTAAAACATCAAGAAAAGGAATTTTGTTGTCTGTTTCCCATTCAACTTTAAATTGATGCTGGGCACTAATGCGTTTAATTTTGAGAGGAATTCATTAAAATTACCCACTTATTATCCCAAAATGTTAGTATGTCATCCACGTATCTCATCCACAGCATGTTTTTGGGGTTTTATTGCATTTATTACTGTAGTTTCAAAGTATTCCATGTACAGATTGGCTAAAATAGGACTTAAAGGACTACCATACTACACCCGAATTTTTGCTTGTAGAATGATTCCCCGAATGAAAATACGTTATTAGATGCACATAATTCAACTAACTTTATTATTTTGTCAAGTGCCAAAGGGAAATGATCTGAATAGGGGGATAATTTTTTCCCTTAAAAACTGAAGAACGTCCTGTACTGGTACTTTGTGAATAGGGAGTCTACGTCAAGGCTTAAAAAGTTTTATGTTGTGAAAGTGGTATATGTGCTTCTCTGAATTTGTGACAAAAGTCTTCCGAGTGTTTGATGTGACTGGGGAGAAAAAGTGCCTAAAAAAGGAGAAGGAGGCCAGCTAACCATTTAGAAATTTTGTAATTGAAAGCTCCGGCGCATGAAACGATGGGTCTGAATGGAAGATTGTCTTTGTGAGTGGAAGACCATAAAAGTAGGGGATTTAGGATTAATTACTTTAAATTTCTCTAATAGTTCAATACTCTTTTGTCTTTGCCAATTAATCTTACTTTCCCGAAAAAATTTCTGTGGGAACGTTCTGGAGGGGATTTTTCGTCAGTTTTTCGTAAGTATTTGTGTCGCTAAGGACTGGTTGATTTTGTCGAGTAGAAGTCTTTGTCCATTATTACAATTTTGCCGTCTTTGTCGATCTACTTATTATAACATCTAACTTTTTTTTAGCGAGTGGATGGCTATCACTCGGAAGACTTTTGTCACAAATTCAGAGAAGCACATATACCACTTCACAACATAAAACTTTTAAGCCTTGACGTAGACCTCCCTATTCACAAAAGTACCAGTACAGGACGTTCTTCAGTTTTTTAAGGAAAAATTATCCCCCTATTTCAGATCATTTCCCTTTTGGCACTTGACAAAATAATAAAGTTAGTTGAATTGTGCATCTAATAACGTATTTTCATTCGGGGAATCATTCTACAAGCAAAAATTCGGGTGTAGTATGGGTAGTCCTTTAAGTCCTATTTTAGCCAATCTGTACATGGAATACTTTGAAACTACAGTAATAAATGCAATAAAACCCAAAACAACATGCTGTGGATGAGATACGTGGATGACATACTAACATTTTGGGATAATAAGTGGGGTGTAATTTTAATGAATTCCTCTCAAAATTAAACGCATTAGTGCCCAGCATCAAATTTAAAGTTGAATGGAAACAGACAACAAAATTCCTTTTCTTGATGTTTTAATAATCAGAGACACGACAGAATACAAATTTACCATATACAGAAAGCCAACGTTCTCACTTTCATATATTCACTACTTAGCTATCATGACAATACTATCAAGATAAGTCTAGCTAGCAACCTATTCTTAAGAGCCTACGAATTTGTTCCCCAGATTTCCTGAAAAAGAATTTGAACTAATTCGCAAGCAACTTTCATCTTTAAAGTATCCTGACCATATAATTGAGAAAGCAATTCAAAAAGCAAACGTAATTTTCTACCGACCCCTAAAGACAAGACCAGAGACACACCCAACAATAAAATAAAAATTCCCACCTGGAGACGATTAAGAGATAACTCACACCCTTGGAAATCCAACCCTTTTGCATTTACCTACCCGCCAAATACCTTAGCCAATCCCTGATTAACGTCCAACAAAAGACATCGCCCAAAGACTCTGGGGTATATGAGATCCATGCCAGGACTGTGACCAATCTTACATCGGATTTTACAGGTAATCACTTCCCCAGAGATTAATACAACACAAACGGTCAGTTAGGTATGGACAACAGAACTCGGCTATTTTCAATCATATAAATTGAACATAACCATAGAATAAACTGGAATATGTCACGTGTAATTTATAGCAGCAACTGCCGGTACAAGAGTCAAATGATGGAATCGGCCTTAATAAAAGAGAAGCAGGTAATGAACATCTCAAAAGGGAATTGGACCTCGGACATCGTCGACGCAGTGTTCATTCAACCAACGCTTAAGAAGATTAAAGGAAGATTATCAGCGGGGGTGACCTAAATTGGCTTACTTGTGGACGAATCTCTTGGTATAAAATACCACCTTTTCTGTAAACTTTTCTCATTCATATACCTGAAGAGAGAGACAGCAGTCTCTGAAATATAGTACTTTTCTCTCTACATTTTGGTGTTTTTTATGGCTCCTTTTATTAGATGGAATTCTGTTGTTACAGAACACTTTTACCAGTCATATATATATATATATATATATATATTATATATTATTGTTATACTATTATTACTTTTTTCTCAAAATACTATTATTTCAATAGTAGATTTTTTTATTTTTTCGTCTTCATGTTTTTAATTTATTTTATTATTATCTAAATCTTTCAATATTATTATTTTGTCATTATTTTCATGGAGGGCTTTGGGGTTCTGCACATGCCCAGGAGGCACCCCCTCTATCCGCTAGTGAGTAGAGCTTTCTAGAACCTGGACGATTCTAATTAAAAGTCCTTACACGAGATCATTGTAAATTTCTTCGTCACTATTTTTGCGACTCAAGAGATCATGAAATTTTTAAAGATATTCATTAATATTATCGTGTTGCATCGTCAATACGAACGTCACGTTAAAAATAATGATTGTTATTATTCTATATTTATTACATTATGCATGTTTAAAACAGTAACCTAAGTTTGATAACTCTTACTCTTAGGTTAGGGTGAAGAAACTTCTTGCTCTAAATATCCATAGCCTTTTATTCCGAAATTACACACGACTTTCATTACACACACACACACAGACACACACACACATACACACACACACACACACACAGACACACACCACACACACACACACACACACACACACACACATATATATATATATATATATATATATATATATATATATATATATATATATATATTATATACATATATATATATATATATATATATATATATATATATATATATATATATATATATATATATATATATATATATATATATATATATACACATACATATATATATATCTATATATATATATATATATATATATATATATATATATATATATATATATATATACTATATATATATATATATATATATATATATATATATATATATATATATATATATATATATATATATATATATATGTATATATATATATATATATATATATATATATATATATATATATATATATATATATATATATATATATATATATATATATATATATATATATATATATGATATATTATGCATTTGCTAAGCTTTCTTTATAGCATTGTCTAAGCAGCAGCTTTCATGTCGTAGTAAATCTATTTTAATTTTGGAAATCATTCTCTGTATTCTTAGCAATGAATAACTTGACTGTACAGGTTTATGAACATTACGTTATCATATTGTACTCTGCTATGATGATGTTCTTTTTCCCCAGTTGAATAGTGTCTTTGCGCTTACTTACTTTGCGGACCTATAAGATGTTCACCAGCATCGGCGGAATTCTACTTCTTTGAGCGGTCATTATTTTTGAACTAACGTAAAATGTTTCACAGCCCCTTTACAGATTAAAAATATATCTTTCGGCTTCATATAAAATTTTGTGTTATGAAGGATACAACAAAATGTTTTATTCCTACCTGTTGCTATTAGTTGGGAAAGCCTTTCTGTTTTATTTTTTTATTTCATTTATTTCTTTTTTCTTTTTACGAGGCAGGGATCGATAATCAACACCAGAAAATCCATGTTAAATTTATTCAAACGCAAAACAAGTTCGGAAATGACACTTGAATGTTAAATAGCATAATAGCTGCATATATATATATATATATATATATATATATATATATATATATATATATATATATATATATATATATATATATATGTGTGTGTGTGTGTGTGTGTGTGTGTGTTGTGTGTGTGTGTGTGTGTGTGTGTGTTGTGTGTGTTGTACTTACGCTGTTGCTCTCGCAACACATAACTTCACCTCAGTAACTGTATGAAATGTTGGACAGTTGTTTGCAATATTTTCAGATTCAGTATTATTTGCTTAGTGTTAATATGTTCAGTAATGTATGTTCAGAATGTTAAAAAAATAATTTAAAAGTAAAGGAATAACGTAGAATGTGAACAGAGAGAGAGAGAGATTTGCTTGTTCGCAAAAGAGGACTTGTCATTCATCACTTTAGGCCGTGTGATTCTAATTTTTTTTTTAAACAATAATGTCTTAAACTCGTTCGTCTTTGTCGAGAAGTCACTGTGATTGCATAATCTTTCATAAGATCGTTCTAGAAGGATTTTGCATGAACGTTCACGTACGTCTGATACCTTTCGTTTCATATTTGTAATTAGAGATTCTCTTGTATTGAAACTGCTCAATATTACTGAAAAATTAACTCATTATCTTTCGATTTGTCAAGGAATGGAAAAGGTTCGTGACGTCACTCACGGAAATGACGACATTAATTTAATTCGAGAAGATTCTATAGTAAGTCCTTTCGTTTTAAGAGACTTCTATTGTCTGGAACCGTGTAATAATAAATGTTATTTGTAACTGTAATCCCACTTTCTCTCTATTTTTCATTTTTAAAAGAATATTGTTAAAATAATAGTTGTATCTTTTCTAAAATTATTTAGCCCAGCCATTTTGGGTTAGCTACACTCTTTTGTGAGTAAAGCTCCCATAGAAAGAGAAATATCATACGGATATCAGAGACTATTCGTGGTTGTTTTGTTTTTGGGAGCCTCTCTCTCTCTCTCTCTCTCTCTCTCTCTCTCTCTCTCTTCTCTCTCTCTCTCTCTCTCTCTCTCTCACACACACACACACACACACACCTTTGCGAGAGAATTTTGTTTTGATTTTGTTTTACATTAACGTAAAGATTTTTATATCTAGTGGTTGGTCACTCATAAGTTTTAGATTTATTTAATTACCTAGTGCTTATTTGGTGGCATCTGAACAGACGTTGTAAAATTGTGTAACAGGCACCTCGTGTGCAAGTATTTATTGGTAATTTAGAAAAAGGCCTTCTAAAATTGGTAAGAGTTTTCTATAAAGTTCAGTGCACTAAACTTTAACCTAAAAAGTGCTTTCAAATACTGAAAACACTTTGGTTATTCCAGGGGAACTTTTTGCCATTTGTTTCACATTTTGATGTTGGGATTTTTGTGTGTGCATTTTATCCATTTTTCTTATTAAAGTGTGCTATTTCTATATTCGGTGTGGGTTAATGTTTTCTTAGTGTTTTTGGGTTTGACATTTACATTGAAAATTTTTTTTGATTAACGTAAGTGTATTCATTAATTAATCATTACAAGTTTTTATTGTTGTTTAACACGTGTGAATTAATTTTCACTTACTTAGAATTCTTTTCAAATTTTAACTGTTGCTTATTAGTTTGAATTTCCTTGAATAATTCAGTTTCTAGATTTTGTGATAAATTAATGTTGATTTGAATGTACTTAATAATTAATCCAAGAATTAATTAAACTTTGTGTTGTTTTCAAGTAATAGTAAATTTTCCTGATATTGTGAATTTCACTTATAAACTTTTAGTTTAAAAATAAATAACTCTGTATATAAGATTTTTATGAGTGTTTCTTTTTTTTCACCAGTATATTTTAATTTTGTTAAGGAAGATATATAGAGTGGTAATTGAGATGTTTTACTTCAATTTTATTGAAGTGAGGTTAGAACCAGGAAATGCTTAAACTTTTAAGGTTGTTGATGGAGTGATGCTTTTTAATTATTTTAATTCCATATAAGATTACATCACACACGTTTTAATGAACTTAGTCTGATATTTTTGCATGACTAATAACTTTTTTAAGGATCACTGTTGCCTTCAGAGTAATCAGTCATATTTTTTTTTTTATCTATGATGAAGATACAAGTGTCTGTCTGCTGTGAGGTAACAAATTTTCATTGGTAAGTGTAATGACTAGATCTTTGGATGTTTTCGTCCCAATATATATATATATATATATATATATAGATATATATATATATATATATATATATATATATATATATAATATATATATGTGTGTGTGTGTGTGTGTGTGTGTGTGTGTGTGTGTGTTTAGAATATTCTCCCCTTCCATAAGCACTGTTCCACGAAAAAACTATATGCCAGTATTCCACACACCTCCATGATGACAAATTTAGAAGGAATCTCAAGTCTGCAATTGAAAAACACTTTAATATTTTTGTAAGTGATTTTAATTCCTAAAAATCCCCTTTCAATAGGATCACTTTTTAAATTTAAAGACAGACTCTACCTAATACTGCGATCTTCAGTCGTATATAGTATGTCTTGCCCCAGATGTGATTTGGGGACTTACGTGGGTTTCACTAAACGATATATATATATATATATATATATATATATATATATATATATATATATATATATATAGATTATATATATATATATATATATATATATATGTATATATATATAGATATATATATATATATATATATATATATATATATATATATGTATGTATGTATATATATATATATATATATATATACTATATATATATATATATATATATATATATATGATATATATATATATATATGTATATATATATATATATATATATATATATATATATATATATCTATATATATATATATATATATGTATATATATATATATATATATATATATATATATATATATATATATATATATATATATATATATATATATATATATATATATATATAATATATATATATATATATATATATATATATATATATATATATATATATATATATATATATATATATATATATATATATATATATATATATATATATATATATATATATATATATATATATATATATATATATATATATATATATAAAGATAAATGCCACGAAGGAAAAATAAACGAAGGAGTCTGCGAGATCTTTCGGCTGAAAAGCCCTTTACTGAAGCAGCTACTACAAAAATACGAGAAAAGACAATACAAGAAGGTTCGTATAACTGACAGATAGGGATTATAAAAGGATTAGTGCCTAGAATCCGACACACCTGGAAGATAAGAAACCTTCCCAAACAAGCATAAACAAAGGGTGCAATTAAGGTTTTAAGACAATCATCTCAGATACAATCTCCAGACAATTAAAGGATTATAGGTGACAGCTATACGGAACCTGGTAGACAAAACCATATTCACAAAAAATGACAGACATACATTACAATAAAATTTTTTTTAATAACTCTAAGGCAACTGATTTTTATTTAAGTCAGTAATTATATATTTGAGGTCATTCTTAAACATGTTACAGATACAAGGGTCTAAATGAAAAAGGCCACGACTAACATTGAAATTACAATGAAAAGTAAGTTGTATTAAAGCAGATTCTAAAAGATTTCGTGATAAGACATCTCTTGACCGTGCAATTACTGAACTGTCAATCCAATTAATTCGGTGGTTGTTTTCACTTAAATGAATAAATAATGCATTAGATTTTGCCCAGTTTTTACAGAGTATTTATGCTGGCTTAGCCTTACTTCTAAGCCCTTGCTCGACTGTCCGAGGTAGAATGAGGGACAATCCATACATGGAATTTTATATATTATGTTGTTGCTTTCTCTGGGGCCATTTTTTATTAACATTCTTTTTAGTGTGTTATTATAGGAAGAAACAAGGTTGACATTAAAAGCTTTTAACAATGGTTTAATGGTTTCAAATCCGTTAAAATAAGGCAAACTGAGAATGTTCTTAGAATTTTCTTTCTGTGTGTTGTTTTCAGTATAAAACTTTTTGTGGGCTTTTATTATAACAAATGTCTAATATATGTGAAGGATAGCATAAATCTTTCCCTATTTTTCTTATGGTATTCAATTTCTTGATCCAAATATTGTGGACTGACAATTCGTAATGCTCGTAAAAACATAGAGGAAAAAATTGATATTTTTATATTAAGATGGTGGCCTGAGAAGAAATGAACATAAGTTAAGTTGTTAGTCGGTTTCCTATAAATACTGAATTTACATTGAAATGGTTCTCTATGTATCAAAACATCTAAAGAAAGGGAGGCAATTGTCTTTTTCTAATTCTAGAGTAAACTTAATCGATGGTACCTGGTTATTTAATTTAGAGAGTAAATCATTTACATCAATACCGACAGGAAGAACAGCTAAACAATCATCAACGTAACGATACCACTTTACAGGAATATAATGATATTAGGTAAGTAGGCGTTTTTCGAAGAATTCCATATACAGGTTTTGAGAGCAATGGTGATAAAGGATTTCCCATTGCCATGCCAAAAATTTGTGATAAAATTCACCATTGAATATAAACTTACAATCACAAATGCACAACTCGTGAGTGAAATAATGTGACTTATAGGTAGGAGGTAATTCATGCTGAGTTTAGTTCATTGCTAAGATATTCTAAAATAGAGTCTATAGGGAACTTTAGTAAAAAGAGAACATACGTCAAAACTAACGAATCTATCAGTAGGGCAAAGAGCAATTTGTATATCTATCAACTAAATCTAGAAGAATTATAGATATGAGAATCGGAGATGGTTCCAAGTAAACGGGGACAAGATCTTAGTGATATATTTCGAGAGTTTATATGAAATTGAACCACAGTACTGATAATAGGCCGCATAGGGTTTTTATTTTCTTTGTGCGTTTTGACTAATCCATATAAGTAAGGTAGCGAAGGAGAATTGACTGACAATTTGCCTAGTAGTTCTGTTTTATCTTTAAGGATACTTTTCACTATGCTATTGAAGTTTTTTATGACTTGATCAAGAGGATTTTTTGTTAGTTTTCTATAAGTCACATCATCATCCAGTAGGGCTTGCATACGTGATATGTAGTCAGCTTATCTAAAATTACTATACTTTAATTTTGGACTTATCCGCTTTTGTGATGTGGATAGTATTGTCCTTTTTAAGATCGGTCAAACTTTTCTTATAGCGAGCAGGGAAGTTACTTTCATGCTTAACATTGGCAGCTCCGTAAACAATACCTTTAATCATGTCGACATGATTTTGAGGAAGATCACAATATTTTTTCAAATTTACTTAGGGATGACCCAATCATTAAAGCCGAAGGTCTACTTGTTGCAAAGAAAGATAAACCATATCCAAGCGCACTCACACAACAATTTCACTATTTGTTTACTAGATAAGTTAACAACACAATCTTGACGTGCACAATTAGTCCAATCACTGCTATCAATAAGATTTTTTAGTTTTCTGTCGAGTTTCCTTTTCCAGGGCATCTGTAAGTCCTACGTAGTTTTTTTCGTAAATTTCCCACCGTCGCAGACGAGTCCTTCCAATCAGCCGGGATAGAATGATTGAAAGAGATCCTTGTTCTTTTTTTCCTTTCCAGTTCCTTGAATTTTCTTTCTCTTCTTGCTTGGCGGCTGCTATGTGCTGTTTCAACATCATGGCACATAGCAGCCGCCAAGCAAGAAGAGAAAGAAAAATTCAGGAACTGGAAAGAACAAGGATCTCTTTCAATCATTCTATCCCGGCTGATTGGAAGGACTCGCTGCGACGGGAAAATTTACGAAAAACTACGTAGGACTACAGATGCCCTGAAAATGGAACTCGACAGAAAACTAAAAAATCTTATTGATAGCAGTGATTGGACTAATTGTGCACGTCAAGATTGTGTTGTTAACTTATCTAGTAAACAAATAAGTGAAAATGTTGTGAGTGCGCTTGGATATGGTTTATCTTTCTTTGCAACAAGTAGACCTTCGCTTTAATGATTGGGTCATCCCTAAGTAAATTTGAAAAATATTGTGATCTTCCTCAAAATCATGTCGACATGATTAAAGGTATTGTTTACGGAGCTGCCAATGTTTAAGCATGAAAGTAACTTCCCTGCTCGCTATAAGAAAAGTTTGACCGATCTTAAAAAGGACAATACTATCCACATCACAAAAGCGGATAGTCAAATAGTATAGTAATTTTAGATAAAGCTGACTACATATCACGTATGCAAGCCCTACTGGTGATGATGTGACTTATAGAAAACTAACAAAAAATCCTCTTGATCAAGTCATAAAAAAACTTCAATAGCATAGTGAAAAGTCTCCTAAGATAAAACAGAACTACTAGGCAAATTGTCAGTCAATTCTCCTTCGCTACCTTACTTATATGGATTAGTCAAAACGCACAAAGAAAATAACCCTATGCGGCCTATTATCAGTACTGTTTGGTTCAATTTCATATAAACTCTCGAAATATATCACTAAGATCTTGTCCCCGTTACTTGGAACCATCTCCTGATTTCATCATATATAAGTCTTCCCTAGATTTAGTTTGAATAGATTTAATACAAAAATTTGCTCTTTGCCCCTACTGATAAGATTCGTTAGTTTTGACGTATGTTCTCTTTTTACTAAAGTCCCTATAGACTCTATTTTTTAGAATATCTTAGCAATGAACTAACTCAGCATGAATTACCTCTACCTATAAGTCACATTATTTCACTCACGAGTTTGTGCATTTGTGATTGTAAGTTTATATTCAATGGTGAATTTTATCAACAAATTTTGGCATGGCAATGGGAAATCCTTTATCACCATTGCTCTCAAACCTGTATATGGAATTCTTCGAAAAACGCTACTTACCTAATATCATTCATATTCCTGTAAAGTGGTATCGTTACGTTGATGATTGTTTAGCTGTTCTTCCTGTCGGTATTGATGTAAAATGATTTACTCTCTAAATTAAATAACCAGGTACCATCGATTAAGTTTACTCTAGAATTAGAAAAAGACAATTGCCTCCCTTTCTTAGATGTTTTGATACATAGAGAACCATTTCAATGTAAATTCAGTATTTATAGGAAACCGACTAACAACTTAACCTTATGTTCATTTCTTCTCAGGCCACCATCTTAATATAAAAATACAATTTTTTCCTCTATGTTTTTACGAGCATTACGAATTGTCAGTCCACAATATTTGGATCAAGAAATTGAATACATAAGAAAAATAGGGAAAGATTTATGCTATCCTTCACATATATTAGACATTTGTTATAATAAAGCAGCACAAAAAGTTTTTTATACTGAAAACAAACACACGAAAGAAAATTCTAAGAACATTCTCAGTTTGCCTTATTTTAACGGATTTGAAACCATTAAACCATTGTTAAAAGCTTTTAATGTCAACCTTGTTTCTTCCTATAATAACACACTAAAAAGAATGTTAATAAAAAACATGGCCCCAGAGAAAGCAACAACATAATATATAAAATTCCATGTATGGATTGTCCCTCATTCTACCTCGGACAGTCCGAGCAAGGGCTTAGAAGTAAGGCTAAGCCAGCATAAATACTCTGTAAAAACTGGGCAAAAATCTAATGCATTATTTATTCATTTAAGTGAAAACAACCACCGAATTAATTGGATTGACAGTTCAGTAATTGCACGGTCAAGAGATGTCTTATCACGAAATCTTTTAGAATCTGCTTTAATACAACTTACTTTTTCATTGTAATTTCAATGTTAGTCGTGGCCTTTTTCATTTAGACCCTTGTATCTGTAACATGTTTAAGAATGACCTCAAATATATAACTTACTGACTTAAATAAAAATCAGTTGCCTTAGAGTTATTAAAAAAAATTTTATTGTAATGTATGTCTGTCATTTTTTGTGAATATGGTTTTGTCTACCAGGTTCCGTTATAGCTGTCACCTATAATCCTTTAATTGTCTGGAGATTGTATCTGAGATGATTGTCTTAAACCTTTAATTGCACCCTTTGTTTATGCTTGTTTGGGAAGGTTTCTTATCTTCCAGGTGTGTCGGATTCTAGGCACTAATCCTTTTATAATCCCTATCTGTCAGTTATACGAACCTTCTTGTATTGTCTTTTCTCGTATTTTTGTCAGTAGCTGCTTCAGTAAAGGGCTTTTCAGCCGAAAGATCTCGCAGACTCCTTCGTTTATTTTTCCTTCGTGGCAATTTATCTTTATTTGTGGATTTATCACGTTCCTAACTTTCGTGATTCTGTTATACATATATATATATATATATATATTATATATATATATATATATATATATATATATATATATATATATATATATATATATATACGAGAGAAACAGGTAAGAGAATTTGAACAATTCCTTACGGAGCTCAGGTTGATAGGAGCCAATTCATCACAATAGAGAGCATAAACCACGTCAAGATGTTCTTGTCTACCGGTTGGTTGAGAATCATATGACCTCATCACTCTTAGATATGTACCATGCCAGTAGCAGCCTATATAGCAGGCGGTTATGACGTCCTGCTAGGACTAGATTTTAAGTCTCCTCCTACCTTACATACCTTCAGACTCGTTCCACTGGCCTCCAAGAAATAACTCTGCATGCCAGTGCCACTTGAAGGTACCGGGCAGTACCCAGGCTTTGTCCCTCATGAGCGTTTGAACCATTTTTGAATCCTTTCACTATAATATATATATACGTATAGTGTATATATATTATATATTATATTATATACATATATATATATATATATATATATATATATATATATATATATATATATATATATATATATATATATATATATATATATATATATATATATATATATATATATATATGTATGTGTGTGTGTGTGTGTGTGGTGTAGTACTTGTTATTTGACCGAACTATTGACGTTATTTCTTCTGTATTGAACTAATGCATATAGGAGGAAATCGGAATACCGCAGATGTTTGTTAGGAGGATGGTTATAAAGCATGGTAGGCAGTATGGAACTTCCTACTTTCATTTATTTCCTTTCATTTTTCATTTTGACTTCAAGAACCGAGGAAGGTCGGCCATTACTTACAGAACTATATACGTCTGGCGGCCATATAAGTCTGTCCCGTGAGAGTGATTGCAGCTATATACAGCATATATGGGACAGCTGAGCCATATTTATATGGAGCGATAATTCTTGAAACTAACGCTACTGTATCAGGAGGGGATTTTTTTTTGTTTTCTTTTATGGAAGAACATTTGTCGCTTGGGTTTTCATTCATATATCTTCCCATCTTACTCTGTTGGATTTCGTAAGAAATTTAGGATGGCACACGCCTGTTTATTGTTGTCTTTGTCACTGAAAGTTTGCAAGAAATCGTTTTGCACTAAATAATAATATTAACGGAGCATTTTTGACATTATGAAGTTTTCCAACACAACTAATCAGCAAAAGACTAAAAAATACTACATGCAATAACAAATATACATTTTTTCATCAAAATATTATTATTTATTGAATACTTTGCAACACTATATAGTTTACTTAAACAACTGACAAATGGAAAAATGTGAAGATTCTGGAGAAAATGTTGAGATTGTTAACATGAAAAATTTGTCAAAGTTTGCTGTTTTTTTAAATATCAAAGGCTGTTTGTATAATTCAGAGTGTTTTTTTATTCCAATTCCAAATCAATTTTAACACGATGTAGGCAAAAAAAAATGAAAAAAAAGTATTTTTTTGAGTGGGTTCCCGCAATCGAAATGATAACATCTGGTGCAGCCTTAGGTCAAGTTGTTAGTTCAGTCCTTCACTGAAATTGCAGATTTCTCTTATCTCTCTTAATCCGCTCCATCTGTTTGCTTCGGATTCTAGTCTTCCTCACCATTCTCACTAGACGTCAGCTAAGCTGTCGAACTTGTCAGTCATCCTGCTCCGGAATTCCCTCCCTATCGTCGATCTCGAAATAAGTTTTCCTCTTCAACCTGCTGTAGAGAAGTTCCTCGTTTACCTCACTGTTGCGTCTAAGTTTTCCTCCTTCTAACATATCTATCGTCTTTCCACAGGCCTTCTTCCATCAGTTATCCATTCCAAAAACCTTTAGCAGATATGTATATATGTATATATATATATATATATATATATATATATATATATATATATATATATATATATATATATGTCACTCGTGACGGCCATTCAGCCATTTTTCTTCTCATACGAGAGAAACAGTAAGATAATTTGAACGATGCAATCACTACCCAGCAGAGCCTCATTGCCCATCCACCTATCTTAAACCCGATACTCTCCCGAGGTGTCTTACTTCCAGATGCCACCACAAGAAAGCAGCACCAGCTCGTCATCCCCCAAAATGGGGAATTGGTATGCGAGTCTAGGCCTAAGGCAAAGGGGATTGAGAGTCGGTGACCAGCAGACAAACTTCCAAGGAAGTACCCTCCCCCCCTCACTTTCGAAGGATTTGATGGGAAAGCTGTTTTTCGGTCCCAAACGTGAGTGCCCTGCTTCACAATACCCAAGGTATATAGAATAAGGGAGAGAGGTACAGTCACTTTGGTCGCGGGGGTAGTTGTGGGGTATTTCCGTGACAGGCCTGGAGGCCAGGATGGGAGCGATCAAGGCAAATACTACCTTGGGAACAAATTAAGTACCTTGGGTCGAAGGAATTGGGCCTGTAAGTGTTAGATGTTCCTTTTTCACTCTGCTATCTTTTATACGTTTAGTGTTCTTTTGAATTCATATAGGTCACTGTACTACACATACACAATCGTGGACTGATAATGTTTGGCTCTCTAATATATGTTAGACACCTTAAATTAATATGCTTGACAGGACTTTAAAAAAATATTCAATTAGCATTTGACCTGGCATTTATTTACAAAGGCTTATTTACAATTTTACAATACATTATTTAATAAACTAACATTAATAGACATAGATAACACAACAGGGTACTTTCTGAGGGAAGAGGAATCTTACACTGATCACGTAAGTACCGGTATCCTTTAGGACTCAAATTTTTCAATGTTATTGCTCGACTAATGTCGCCATCTGCCCAACGTTTCACATTTCTGCCACTCATAATGTTTTCCACTTGTGAAGGAGAAAATATTTTTTCTAAAAACGCTTTGCAACATGGTACTTCATTTCTTAATTTCTCCAATTCCTCCAACAAACGTAACCTTTCTCTATCCCACTGCTCTTTCTCAGTAAGGAGATCATTTCTTTCTTGAGTAACGCTGTTCAATTGCCTCTGCAACTCTTTTAGTGTTGCTGTATGTACCATTTCTTCACTTTGAGGTTAGCCTTCTCCACAGGGAACATTATTGTAGCATAAGCTCATTGTCATATCCTGATAAAATATTTTCTGCAATTAAAGCGTTTCCGATTTTCTCTTCTATCCTATTCATTCGAGATGCACCAAATACAATATCATCTGAAAATGTGGAAAGAAAAGCCTTTACAATATCTCTCTTTCTCTTACACACACACACACACACACACACACACACACACACACACACATATATATATATATATATATATATATATTATAATATATATATATATATATATATATATATATATATTATATATATATATATACATATATATATATATATATTCATTCGAGATGCACCAAAATACAATATCATCTGAAAATGTGGAAAGAAATTAAGCCTTACAATATCTCTCTTCTCTTACACACACACACACACACACACACACACACACACACATATATATATATATATATATAGATTATATATATATATATATATATATATATATATATATATATATAAAAATATATATATATATATATATAGTATATATATATATATATATCACACATCAGTTGTCATTAAGACTTTATATTAATATGATCGTGATTGTGATATGGAATATGCTAAGTTTTTCCTTTTATAGTCTATATATTACTATATTTACACACAAACCCCCATATATAAACACAGAAAACAGCTGTTATGAGTGTAGATAGTGGTGAATAAAAAAAAAAAAAAGTAAATAGGTTTTTTCAAAGCAATACTGAAAAATTTAAAAGAAAGACTACCAACCTTGTGAATCAGGCCTGTGAAGTGTTGGGATTGCATTGCTCTTCAGACGTCTGAATTTCATTGCTGGGGAAACGCGATCCAAAGAAGTTTCCAGCTTGCAGGTCTCTTTTATAGGCGTTTCTTCAAAATGTTTACTGCATTGCTATTGAGTAGTAGGGTTAAAGTTTGTCCTTTCTCTTACACGATGAACCCATTTTCTGTCTTGTTTCCTCATCACGGGGGAATCAGAAAAAGGATACCTCCTTTTTTCTACTATTTGAATAACAACCAAACACGGCGCAGTTGTTTTACATTATTTAAGTAATAATTTAGATTATATAAAAAAATCAAACCTATGGTTGTATTCGAAGAATGTAAAAATAAATCACTGCAGGGATGACTGAAGTGACCTGAAACGGTAGCTGAGTGACTTCTCGCCCTGACCTGGCCTCCAGGTGATGCGGCTCTTGGGGGGATAAGCCACAAATGGACTTACCCTGCACATACCAAAGAGTCATCCCAAACGGACGTAGATGTCCGTTTATACATCCCATCCATCCCTCCTATCCGTATAAAAGAAATCCTATCCACCTAACCTTTGTTCCTCTCCTATAATCCCTGTCCGACTCTCGTGGCTGCATCCGATTGTCTCGATTCCCCTTACCCAGAGTGTCAATCTTATTCGATAATGTCTTAGCCTTAACTATCATCTGTTTATATACTATACATTTGTAATTAAATTATCAAAGTTTTGATTACATGACTTCATCGCTATGTCAACTAGTATAAAATCAATCTGTGGAAGTCTAATAGTGCAGTGTAATTGAATGGTTGAGTAGATTAGGGAATCCATGCATAATAGCTAGTGTTTAATTGTCGTAAATTTCTTTTTCCAGGGAACAAGAGTATTTTTGCTGAAAACTTCCACTCCACTCATTAAGAAGCCTTCTGCGGCTACAAAAATCAACGGTTAAACTGATAGTACTAATATTAGTTAATAATGGATTCATTGCCTCAGTTGTACTCCTCTTTGTGTATGATTTGTAGTACAGAAATACTTTGTAAATATAGTAATGCCAGTATTTAATGTCTCACTGCCGGCTGGCGACCTCCAACCTTTGACTTCTTTTAATATATATATATATATATTAATATATATATATATCTATATATTATATATATATATATATATATATGTGTGTGTGTGTGTGTGTGTGTGTGTGTGTGTGTGTGTGTGTGTGTGTGTGTGGTATGGCAATGGGATCTCCATTAGGTCCTAATTTTGCAAATATTTTTGTGTTCCTTGGAGGATCACCTAATAGACTATTGTCCTTTGGCTTACCACCTCCTATTTTATAGCAGATATCCTTTGTGCTGTTTAGGACAAAAGATCAGGCAGATGAATTTCTTGAAAATGCCAATAAAATGAACTTAAATATACCATTCACAGTTGAATATGAAAACGAAAATAAATTGCCCTTCTCCGATCTAATGGTCTCTAGACACGATGATCATTTTAATATCACGGTTTTTAGGAAGAAAACTTTTACTGGTGTGGGTTCTAACTTTTATAGTCACTGTTTCTTTGATTTTAAGTTAAACTCTTCGTCTGCCATCTTCCACAGGGCTTTATCTTAACATCTGACTGAAACAGATTCCATAATGAAATTCTATATATTCATCATTTTTCTTTATAAGTAACTGCTTGCCCATCTAATCGTTTTTTACCAAACACATCTTTTGTAAATTTTTAAGTAATGTTTCCTACCCAAAATCTGAGATACAGTACCTAAGCTCTCGTGCTATGCAAGTGTCCCGCTAATCTATGATAAACGCTGTTACCAAGATTTACAGTGAACAATAAACAAATATCTACTTGACGATGAACTGAAATTATTACCTAGCAACCCAAATGACGATTAAGTCTACATTCAAATATAAAGAGAGACTTCACCCTTTGATGACCTCGGGAGACATTTATTTTTTCAGTTGGCCCAGATGTGACCTGGATAAGTACGTGGGCTCCACTCGTAGGCTGTTGAAGGTGTGATTAAAATTGGCAAATCTAGAATTTTCATGTATAAGATACCACGCAAAAGAAAAAAAAAATCAATATAATATCAGTTACAAAGATTTAAAAATAATAGGCAAACCTCCGAATGACCATCAACTGCCAATACTTGAAACACTTTTTTTATTAAAGAGGGTAGTTCCCCAGTTAAACACTCAGACCTCGTCAACGCTGCTCACGGTTGGAACCATAACGGACCTTGAATGTCACTCAGGTTTTGCCTTCAGCACTGCATGGTAAGCTTTGTACCTTTTATCACATATTCCTTTTATACTTTTATATGTAAAAATGTTTCCTTATTTTTTAAACCTGAGCCTGATTTTTACTTTTATTCTCTAATTTATAACTTCGAAAATAAGGAATTGCCATTCTCCCTCCCAAACTCGCTGCTACTCGTCTGGTTTAAAGCAACAGCCTTCAACTATATATATATATATATATATATATATATATATATATATATATATATATATATATATATATATATATATATATATATATATATATATATATATGTGTGTGTGTGTGTATGTGATGTATTATATATATATATATATATATATATATATATATATATATATATATCTATATATAATTAATATATTTGTGTGGTTTTTTTTTGCATGTACAACTGTTTATGCATAAGCATTACAAAAGAATAGCTCAAAATACATTAAATACTGGTTATCTCATGTAATAGGTATTACCGTAATACGCTAAATATTTTCATAACAAAACCATTCTCATTTGGCATATTAGAATTAGATGTCTGCAATCATCATCATTACTAGAGTGGAAGACATTTACTTTTAATCTGTTATGGCGTAAAACAGAATCAAGAAGAGTGTAAATAAAGTCGCTAAGTGTTTCCCTTTCTTGTTTTGTGCTTGCCAATTCAGCTTTCCTGGAATAACATTCGTCGTCATTAAAATTTCTCGGTTAATCCTCTGCATGCTGCGGTTGCTTCCATCACGAGAATGCGGATGAAATGGGAATGAATTTTACGAATTGTTTACGATAAAAAAACACAGAACAACGTTCGTTTTGTTTTTTTCGTATTATCTCTCTTTCCTTTCGTAAAGTGAATTTTCTTCATTACCATTCTTAATTGTATACCAAACTCCTAAGTATTTACTTTACATTTATTTGTTACTGTATAGCTTCTTTTTCAATTAATTAAACCGTGCATGGAACCTCTGTTAGCGCTCTATTCCATTAACAGTGGAATTTTCTTATTTTCAGTTATCTATAGTTTTTAACTAATATCAAAATATGATAACTAAGTTTATAGTAAATGAGAAAATTTTGGTACACAAATGAAGTTAAGAGACCATATTTTTGCTTAGGGATACCGGATATGCAGTCAGTTGCCTGGTCATTTAATATATATATATATATATATATATATATATATATATATATAATATATATATATATATATATATATATATATATATATATATATATATATATATATATATATATATCATATATTATATATATATATATATATATATATATATATATATATATATATATATATATATATATATATATATATATATATATATATATAAATGACGTATTACAAAATAATAATCAGGACATACCAACTTGCAAACCATATTACATGTTTCGCTACTTGAAACAGCTTGTAGGTTGTTTTTTGATGGTACAGAGGAAGCAAGTCGTTCCTCTTCTGGATTGTCTGGGGATGCACTAGCTTTTCTAGACTCTGCACTTTTGACTGAAAGCCATTCCCACCTCAGAGAGGAAAATTCGCCTCTTGTGGCCTTTCCCATTTTGGTCATCTGGAAGCACGCATGTATAAAGAATGAATGCAATGTCACCTGTCAGACCAATCAAGCTGCACCGTACTTGATCGTGCCATCTTTTACTGGTGTATTTGACACTCTCTGTAAACACCCTTCCGTCCACACAATCGACATCGCCTTTAGTTGATCTATAATACAAAATTCCTTCTGGTTTCTTCTTGTTACTCTCATTCGATTTCTCATCCTTGTTCTGGTTTGACAGTGAGAATAGTTTTTTTTACTCTTCTTAGACTTGAAGAACACAATTTGCATTCCCTCTTCACTATAGGCAAACACTCTTTCATACAATCCCCTTTTCTTTATTTCCAGCACATCCTTTGATTTCCTTTGTCAATTCCCTTCTGTTACCGCGAATAGTACTAACTAATGACATTCTTTTGGATGAAAATTCTCTAGCGAAGCTCAAGCTGGTAAAAAAATTGTCACACATGACACTCCCTCCAGTTTCATGCAAGTGAGCTGTGAGCTTTAGGACAATGTGCATTCATAATTCACAAAGTCTCTCGACATCCTTTCCTGTATACATTTAAATGTTAGACACATAATGTGAAGTGACATCTGCCACAACCCAGAATTTCAAACCGTATTTAGCAGGCTTTGAAGACATAAATAAACTGCAACATCCCCGAAATGGATATAGTTTCTTATCAACAGTAACGCACTCACTAAGCTGGGAGCTTCGTTGATAATTTTCAACAAATCCATCTAACAGCAAACGAACAACAGCTAATTTACGTCTAGTTTGCCTACTTTTTCTTGTAGCAGGATTATCGAAACGCAGCGCTCCACGAATGTGTTCGAATCTGTGAACCGACATGGCTTTCGATAATATGAGAGGTCCAAGTGAAGCGTTCTATAATTGCCTAACAGCTTGATTTCTGTTTTTGTAGACTCTTCTCAGAAGGCACAAGCGTATAGCATAAGCTTGAAGTTTTTCAAGTACCAATGTAATGTAACTAATTTGTGTAATAACTAAATGTACCAAGTGACAAACAATAATGAAAAGCCCAGACCATCAGTCGTAAAAATATTCATTATGATTCTTATACCATAAAAAGTATATCTTTTTACAAACTATGTCTTATTTGTTATAGATATTGTCATTAGGATGTTGCATACTATCATCCAATCATCTAATATTCTTTTTGTGCTATAAAATTGAATATAAAAATATACATCTGCGACGCTAAATTGGTTAATTGACAAAAATGTCTTAATGACAAGCTCATGAAAAGACATTAAGTTTTTTTAACAAAATCCACAAAACGGGAATTTGACGAAGTATCTCAGATATGAAATAGCAATGATTTTGTCTCATCTGGGGTCAATTTGACCCTGCCATGCATGCACGGGTTGAGTAACTTCTCATCCTTAGAGTATTCTTGTGATAGGTAGGTGAATCTACATCATCGCCACCTCTACAACCATTACCTTTTCAATACAGCAGAGAGCTTCAACTGCCGATGGGTTCCCTCATTATCAGTATAATTAAAGGCCAATTCCGTAGAGAGCTTAGCAATTGTTTATCATGGGTAAATAATTCGTTACACTCTCTGTCCTCAATTTAATTTTAACTGGAAATTTATCATCTATTTATGCTCACCTCCGAATTTAGTGCCAGTTTGAAATTAGTTTCACCACGCTAATGGTTAATTTCCAATTGTTTAGGGATTACAATTCTTATTAGTAACTGCAGCTGAAGTGTAGTTCTCATATTTGATTTTATCAAGCTCATTTTGAGCGGGAATAAAATGTCCTGAAGGTTAGGTCTTTGACAGTTGTGGTATTTTTCTCTCTATTGCAGCTCTTAAGTGTTCGTGTATCCGGAGAACTACTACCCATCTGCATACCAAGAACCAACCATTCATAATTTAATAAACTGAAGACTGTGTGTTTTATATTTTTAATGATAAGAACAGAATATATACTTAATTTTTAATATTAACTTTCATTAAATTCTTAAATTAGAATATTACTCCAGTATTTTCTAACATATTGTTTTGAATATTTAGTAAAAGGCCTTCAGCAGCAAGTTAAATTACAAAACTAATATTGCTTAGGCTGGAGAAAATGTGATATTGACGTTGTACAATGCGAAAAAAATTCGAAAGTCTTGACATGGCAGATATTTCCGCGTCAAGGAGATGATCACTCTCACACGACTGTCCTCTAAAACCGAAGTTGGCAGGCTTCCTCCAACAAGCAGTTCTGTAAAGATATACTCCTTCCAGGTGTACCTGTTAGTTCAGTGTTGGTATGGCAATGATCTTAATCCTCTAGATTTTGGGTGGGAAGTCCTTGGTGGTAGTCTGCTCCCAGGCGGTTCGGAATGTGATGTTGCTCTTGAGCGACCACTGCCAACGATATACTGTTACTGTAGTAAGGAAGGGGGCAAAGAAAATTCGGCATGTCTTTGTTTGATGATAACATGGAACATGACTCAAGAATGATTACGTCGTGAAAATTATTTCCTTTGTTTTATATATGGTTAAAGGCATAAGTAAATATTAACATATCTTGACTAACCATACCTAAGATCTTCTCTTTTTATGAGGAGTTTGTTTGTTAGAGATACTTCACTTCCCAGTATTGATAGCTGTAGATACAAACAGAAATTTTCACGCAAATATGTTTTGAACTATTATTTTTCAAAGGATTCCATTATAATGAACAGTGTCATAAATATACACTGAAGGCAATTATTAATACTATTGAATTCTTTGGGTCAGAAAACAAAGTTAAAACAACAAAAATAAAACCCTAATTGCAAAAGTTCACAAGTTATGCAGATTTAGCAAATTCATGCCTCCAATAGTAGCCATCTTGAACTTTGGAAAACTTCTAGGGCATTCATGAGGTCTTTTTTTTCTGTAGTATCTGTTCGATCTCTCGAGTCAGTGCAAAAATTCTGCTTTGACACCTGAACTTCGACCCTTTGGCCATATTTGTTGCTATTAACATACAGATGCTTTGCTATTTTTTTTTCTACTTTTTTTTCATAAATAGTACGAAGCGGCCATTTTCGTCAACGACTCACCACCGTCAATGACAAGGAACAAGCGGGAGAAAACACTTGGATCCAGATTTATACTTAGGCTCGCAATCTTACCTTTCATTCCCTGAAACATAATCTTTTTGCCGAATAAAACGAAATTCTGTTAGGTAGTTTCACCAAATTCCGATAACAGAACAACAGACACAGAAAAAGCATAGCCTTCTTGACATGTGGTGGAAAGAAGTTTTCTGCCTCAGAGTTTTTAGTAGATGCAAAGATGTTTTATTTGGCTCTTTAAGGGGCTTTAAAAGGCTTGTGCAGATGAGCGGGCCTGATCGGCGGGCAAGCATGTCATCGGGCTCATATACCGGGAAAATTAGCAAAATGGTCGTGCCCGAGTTGAGCGAAATCACCAGTCGGTTCCCGGTGATCTGAGGCAAGTACTGAAGGTACGACACTGCCAGACTTACGTTATCGTGGGGGCCCCATGAAAAAAAAATTAAAAGGACTGTTTTAACATTGATCTTTGTAACTTGAGCATGACTTGGTATCTAGTATACAAGAAAATAAAAAAAAAGCCAAAGTGTTAAGTAACTGGACCTTGCATAAATAAACAAATTAATGTAAGAAAATGCTTGATTAATTTGAATATATAAATGCAATACACACACACACCACACACACACACACACACACACACACACACACACACACATATATATATATATATATATATATATATATATATATATATATATATATATATATATATATATATATATATATATATATATATATATATATATGCGTGTGTGTGTGTGTGTGTGTACTCTAAGTATATATATATATATATATATATATATATATATATATATATATATATATATATATATATATATATATATATATATATATGCGCACATGGATAAGTGAATCAAAAAAATTGGAACCTGATGAATGTAGTATAAATAAAGAAAAAGTCACGAGGATGGGAATGAAACACTGGAGTCCCTCCCTATTTTTCACTTTGCTTAATGGCTTTTGCCTTTATTTATACACATATCTATATATATATATATAATATATATATATATATATATATATATATATATATATATATGTATATATACTGTATATATATATCTATATGTATATATATATATATATATATATTATATATATATATATATATATATATATATATATATATATATATATATATATAGATATAAATACATTCACTAATACATGCATATGCAGCCGTGGCTCTCTATGCTGACAACAAATATCTTGAAATATTCTTATAGTTCCAGGAGTAAAATCAAAATTGCGATTGAATGACAAACATTTTTTGATAGGAGTTCATCTGCAAATTCGGCTATCCTGCTAGTTAAGCCTACATCAATGTCATTAATGTAAAAAAAAAAAAAAAAAAAAAAAAAAACAAGAGAGGCCAAGGACAGAACCCTGTGGAACTCAACTTGCTACATCTGCCCAATCTGATTCTTCACTATCTATTACGACTCTGTCTTCCATAAGTTAGCCAATCTTCAATCCAGTCTGCTATGTCTCCTACAGTTCCTAAAAGAGAGCGAGAGAGACTTGTATTCGATTAGAAATGAAGTAAAAGTTATTAAAACGGTCCACTCTTTCTCGCGGACTGTTATAGTAACTTACTTAATTTCTATTCGAATACCAGTCTCTCTCTCTCTCTCTCTCTCTCTCTCTCTCTCTCTCTCTCTCTCTCTCTCTTTTAGGGATTGTAGGGGAAATAGCAGACTGGATCGAAGACTGGCTAACTTATAGAAAACAGAGTCGTAATAAATGGTGAAGAATCAGAATGGGCAGATGTAACAAGCAGAGTTCCTCTGGGATCTGTCCTTGGCCCTCTCTTGTTTTCTTGTTTTTGATTTACATTAATGACATTGATGTAGGCTTAACTAGCAGGATAGCCAAATTTGCAGATGACACCAAACTAGGTGTAAATACAGCAGAACCACATGCAGTGGAAAGTTTAAGAAATTATCTAATGAAAATAGGAGAGTGGTGAAAAAAATCGCAAATGACTTTCAAGGTGTATAAGTGTAGTGTTACAAGAACAAACAACCCTCATGCCAGCTACATGTTGCTTAGGAATTACATAAATAGTGTAGAACAAGAGGAAGACCTTTGAGTCATTATTATCAAGGACTTGAAATCCACAAAACAGTGCATAAAAGCAGAAAAGAAGGCACAGAAACTAGTGGGATACATAAAGCGGCAGTTCAAATACCGAAACAAGGAAAATGTGCTGCAGCTCTACACATCAATAGTTAGACCTTATCTTGAATATGCAGTACAGTTTTGGTCACCAACACTAAGAAAAGACATAAATAGATTACAAGGGGTAAAAGCAAGAGCCACAAAGTTAATTCCATCCATCGGGCAAATAGGTTACCGAAGACGACTTGAGAGCCGGAACATGTATGGCTTTGAAACATGACGATTGCGAGAGCAACTAATAGAAATATTTAAAAAACTGAAAGGCTTAACAAAAGTAGACCGTAACCTATTTATGTTAAACTAAAAACAGACAAGAAATTATGGATGGAAACTAGAACTGAATAGATACAACACATCCCACCGTGGGAACTTCTTTACATACAAGATATGTGACACATGGAATGAACTGCCACCAGAAGTCGTAAACAGCAACAGTGTGGAAAAGTTTAAAAGAAAGCTAGACAAAATCATTAGGACACTGTGCATAAACAGTAAACCTGCTCCTAGAAATAAGTGGGCACACGATGTCTCCTCGGATGGACTAACAAGTCTTTGAGACATCCTAATCCTTCTAATTCTTGTAGACAGTTTTTGTAGTTATTACTTCATTTCTGTTCGAATTCCAGTCTCTCTATCCCTTTTTAGTTATTGTTTCTTTATATCTATTCGAATTCCCCCCCCCCCCCCCCACCCACTCGTCACTCTCTCTCTGTTTTGATGTGTCGCATATTTGTATCTTGTTTTCGAATGTATGGCTCAACCTTTCCCAGTAGTGCATTGAATCGGTTCATAGGCATATTGTAGTTACGTACTATTGTAAACATCTCTCCTATTTAGCCAATCTCTGCACCACACTCTCGTCTTTTTATTTACACGTATGCAAATAAAATAATTATGCAGCACAAAAGTTTTTCTGAGCAATACTAGCCACCATGTTTTACGTACGACACTCGACATTGTGCTCAGGATTAATAGAGTAGATGATTAGACCGTTTCTGCCCAAAATAGGACAATCTCGCGCACGGCTGAGGTTCAGGTGAAAAAAAAAGTCATCAGTCAGTACTTGACCCTACCAGAGTGAAGAACAAGGAAACTCTCTTACAACGGATTAAGGCGCTCTTCACTTGTTCAGTCCTTTTAATCTCACGACCCAACCGAGACAATGGTTACTTGTTCCGTGTATGTATGCAGATCTAGTCAGAAGCGGAAGGAAGATCCGAACGTGAAATTTCATTGTTTTCCTATAGATCAGGAGGTGCAACAGAAATGGCTGCAGTTTTGCAATATCACTCCTGTTATTATTAAAAATGCAAGAGTTTGTAGCCTGTTTTTTTATTTAATCTAGTGCCCATAAAGAGATCTGAAGTACGAGCTCCTTCAGCTGCCAAACTCCAAGAAATGCAAATTTATTGCCAGATGGCGATGTCCCAACACTCGAATGGTAAAGCCCTTGATTCCAACAAAGTTTAATTCTTATTAAATGATATCAAGTTACAAAGAATAGCTAAAAACATCATCGCAACCATTATTATATTATTATTATTATTATATTATTATTATTATTATTATTATTATTATTATTATTATTATTATTATTATTATTATTGGGTGTGTGAGTGCATCATAAGGCATATCACGTGTCGTATCTTTCAATTATAGATTTGAAACTGCAAAACATGCAAATCAGGATAGTCTACAATACGCAAATTATTCACGTGCATAGCAGTTAAATATCGTAAACATTATTATTACTATTATTATTATTATTTTTTTTGGCCCTATCACAGTCCTCCAATTCGATTGGGTGGTATTTATAGTGTGGGGTTCAGGGTTGCATCCTGCCTCCTTAGGAGTCCATCACTTTTCTTACTATGTGCGCCGTTTCTAGGATCACACTCTTCTGCATGAGTCCTGGAGCTACTTCAGCCTCTAGTTTTTCTAGATTCCTTTTCAGGGATCTTGGGATCGTGCCTAGTGCTCCTATGATTATGGGTACGATTTCCACTGGCATATCCCATATCCTTCTTATTTCTATTTTCCAGATCTTGATATTTATCCATTTTTCCCTTCTTTCTCTTCACTCTGGTGTCCCATGGTATTGCGACATCAATGAGTGATACTATCTTCTTGACTTTGTCAATCAACGTCACGTCTGGTCTATTTGCACGTATCACCCTATCTGTTCTGATACCATAGTCCCAGAGGATCTTTGCCTGATCGTTTTCTATCACTCCTTCAGGTTGGTGCTCGTACCACTTATTACTGCAAGGTAGCTGAAGTTTCTTGTACAGGCTCCGGTGGAGGGCTTTTGCCACTGAATCATGCCTCTTTTTGTACTGGTTCTGTGCAAGTGCCGGGCATTCGCTTGCTATGTGGTTTATGGTTTCATTTTTCGTATTGCACTTCCTACATCTGGGGATAGATGTTATTTCCATCTATCATTCTTTGAACATATCTGGTTCTTAGGGCCTGATCTTTTGTCGCTGTTATCATCCTTCAGTTTCCTTCTTGAGCTCTCCTCTCTGTAGCCATTGCCATGTGTCATCGTGGCTAGTGCTAGTCCGTCTCATGTATTGTCCGTGCATTGGTTTGTTGTGCCAGTCCCCTGTTCTGTTTGTCATTCTTCTGTATCTGTATATTTTCTGGGTCTTCGTCTACTTTTATTAGTCCTTCTTCCCATGCACTCTTTAGCCACGCGTCTTCACTGGTTTTTCAGATATTGCCCCAGTGCTCTGTTCTCGATGTTGACGCAGTCCTCTATACTTAGTAGTCCTCTCCCTCCCTCCTTTCGTGTTATATATGTCTGTCCGTATTTGCTCTTGGGTGTAGTGCTTTGTGTATTGTCATATGTTTCCGGGTTTTCTGATCTATGCTGCGGAGTTCTGCCTTCGTCCATTCCACTATTCCTGCGCTGTATCTGATTACTGGCACTGCCCATGTGTTTATGGCTTTTATCATATTTCCGGCGTTATTATTATTATTATTATTATTAATATTATTATCATTATTATTATCATTATTATTAATATTATTATTATCATTATTATTATTATTATTATAATTATTATTATTATTATTATTATGATTATATTATATTATTATTATTATTATTATTATTATTATTATTATTATTATTATTAATTTTAGTGTATTCATTGTATAAATATGAGAGTATATATTGTATCTTTCTGTTTTACAGCGAATTCTGCAATTGAACAAAGGAACTGGAAAATAAGAATGACAAGGATTTTCCAGTGGAAAATTATACAAATCTTCTTCTAGAAAACCAGAACAGGTTGCAGGTTGAGGCGTTCAAAGAGATAATTCTACCTATTGAGATGTGCAAAATGAACTGGAGGCTGTCAAAAAGCAAAGAGATGCTTTGCTAGAAGAAAAAGAAGAACGGAAAAAAAGAGAGAATTCTTTTAAAGAAAGAGATGCAACTTTTAGTAGCCAAGATAAGCTTTGCTTTAAGTAGATTTTTCAGTGAGTCACAAATCGAATATTTGTTAAATGGGAACCTGATACATCGTTGGTCTGATGATGATATTAGAAATTCTATTACCTTGCGTAGTTTTTAAGCCCCAAACACAGCCTATAAATACTCGCGGAAAATCTGTAGATTGCCATATCCCTCTAAAAACAACCTTAAATCAATGGTTGTCAAAGGCTGATGTAGTACCAGGTATATTGTCATCATTCTTAAATTTACTGAAGGTTACAGCTGTGGTAATGCCTGAACTGACTGTTATGTATCCTTTCATATGATGAAAGTAGTGTGGCTCAAATATGGTCGTACGATAAGGGAAACGATATTTTTATAACCGCCGCCCCCCCCCCCCCCCCAAACCTCCACCAAAAAAAATGGTTCGTGTGAAATGGTTCGGGGGCTAATTAAGCCACGGAAGCGATTCATATATCACTAAAGATATTTTGTTATATCACTAAAGATATTTTGTTTCATATCATAAGGATGGTGGAAGCAGCAGGGTATATTGTTGTTGGTATGGTGAATGATCTATGCCCTACAAATGTAAAATTATGGAACAATTTAGGTATAGGACTAGAAAATTCCTTATTCACAAATCCATCTAGCGCTGATAGGGAAGTGTATGTATTTGTTGACGGCCCGCATCTAATCAAATTAGTATGAAACAATTTTCTAGATTCTGGCTTTCTGTTACCAAATGGGAAACGTATACTGAGTGGATGTATTAGAGAGCTTATTATCAGAAGTGTGAGTGACCTGAAGACAACGCATCGCTTATCTGATAAACATATTACTGTTGCTGGTATCAAAAGAATGAATGTAAGGCTTGCAGCTCAACAAGGTACTGTCTGAGACAACTGCCAAGACTGAAATACTTTGAAGACAAAGGACTCTTGAAAAGCTGACTAGGATGAGACTTGTCAATTCCTCCACCTGTGCAACTCATGGTTTAGTCTGATAAACTCCAGAATGCCCTTCGATAGAAAACCATCCAGACATGCATATGGACTTCGTCTTGAACAACAAAGAAGCACATTAAACAGTATGATAGCTACTGCCAAGGCTTTGAAAGTTATTAGAAGTAAGTGCATGTATCAGTTTCAGAAAGAACTTGTTGTATCGTCGATGTCTTTACAAAAACTTTATGAAATGGTCAAGTCAAGGTATGGCATTTCATACATATTAACATACAGGCTAAACCAAGATGTACTGGAGCATCTGTTTGTTAGTCTAAGGCAAATAGGTGCTGCATATCAACATCCTTCACCTGTATCTTTTAAACACAGAATTAGGTCGCACCTATTAGGAAAAGAAACCCAGCTGGTTGCTGAGAACTGCAGCCCACAATGTTCAAGTAACAGTGTACAGGCAACTGATTGTGACCATAACAACTTAAACCAAGAACTGTTTATCTGCTATGCTGTTTGCCTCTCTTGATCCTGACAACTTAGAGATGGATGATATTGCAGATTGTGATGGTGCTATACTCCCCATAGAACTGGAATATGGGATGAAAACAGAAGGGCTGCGTTATCGTTGTGGATATATAGCTTTTAGATTTCCATAGTTCAAACATATTGGTTCCAACTTAAAATCTGAGGAAGAGACATGGAATGAGGCAACTAGCTGGAATCATGGAAAAGGTTTACTAACACCAAGTGACACTAACAAAAGTTTAATTTCTTACATGGATCACTATGTGAATTTACCTAATGAAGTTATTGCCTCGTTTGTCCTCTGAGACAAGTCAAAAGAGAAAGTATACAAAACTAATAAAATAGCCACTTTCCTAATAAAGGTTTAAGATGTTGTACTTGCTTTCTTGTTTGTATGCGTACTTTCATTATACAGCATGAAATTTAAACAGAGTGTCCTTATCCATTTTTTATGTTGAAAGATTTGGGTTGCTGTTGATAGTTAAGCCTCATTAAAATATGGAAGAAATAGAAAACCAACATGAGGTTCATAACTATTTTTACCGTGGGAGACACACCAGTACCTGGAGATTAACGGGGACCTCTCTCACACCAGGTCTTGAAAGAGATAGAGAATGGGTGAGGGCAAACAATTCCCATAGTGACCCTTAATTTCTTTGTTTTCTTTTATGGCCACCTACCAATGACGTCACAAATATGCACAGTACTGGCATCATTGTCGGGCTAATCCGCCCATTCGTCAACCCTGCCGTGTGGACAACACTCATGGGTAAGCCTGGCAGAATTTGCCCACCTACCACATTCCCTGGCGAGCATGCCCTCTTGCCTGGACAGGCCTTATTATATTAGAAAAGACTAGTTTTATTTTTTTTTTATTTGTCTTTTATAAATTTAGATCAGCCTTGTTTTTCTAGGTTTAAGGTTTAATTACTAATTTTTAAGAATCATTTTGTGGCAGAATAGCCTTTGTTTTGTTTGAGTATTTGTTTATATTATTTTTGAAATTTAAGTGTCCGTTCTCTGGTCATTTAAGTGTTTAGCATAAAGTGCTTAATTTAACGTTACTCAGTGTGGTTAGGCGCCTCCTTCCAGTTTGTTTATGTTATCGAACTATCGTTTTAACGATCGTTTTTCTTTTTATTACGAGTGTATATGAACGCGTCTTGGTGATGTCTGGACGTTGGTGCTCTGACAGAGTTCAGTTCGCGCTAGAGCACTCCCTTGATATCATACCTTGAGCAGCATACTGATTTGGACTTTGGATGACGATTATTTGGCAGTTTATTTGGACGACGATTCTTTGGATTACGCTTTGGATCCTCGCCTTGGTCTGTTGTCTGCAGGTTCCCTTGTCACCTGCGACTCGAGTGTCTCCTGCCTCGACCTGCATCTCGTGTACTTCGAGTAGAGACTCGCAGGTGCTCCCTTCACCTGCGTCTTGAGCCAGTCCTGCCTTTCCCTGACGAGGAGGAATTCCCAGGGAATTGGTGCCGTCGCTTTCTTCTGGCACTTTCGTCTCCAATCAGCTGCTGTGGTTTTGGGAGCTTGCTAGCTCGTGAGATGGCCTGTTGGGAGGCTGACGCCAGGTAAGACAGAGTGTCTCTGATTTTCGTTTGGGATCGCCTTCCCTTTATGGTTATACTCTGGCGTTCAGGACCTGCCCTGATAGCTGTTATGGCGAGTGAATCACGGCCCTAGTTTTGTCTCTCCTCTGATGCATCCACTGAAGTGAGAAGAACTATACATCCTTTGTACCTTTGTATTATTTAATCATATATATATATATATATATATATATATATATATATATTATATATATATATATACATATATATATATATATATATCTATATATATATATATATATATATATATATATATATATATATATATATATATATATTTCGTCATATTTGTGTCGTGACTATATAATGTCGTCCAGTAAGTCTATTATAGACAAGGTTTTGGTGTGCTTAGCTTTGTGTTGATAGGTCGGATTTATAATAGTTTTCCTGTTTTTATTTACTCTGGGCCTTCCTTCTTTCTTGGAATTAGTATTAGGTAGTTTTTGGTCTGGCCAGCAAAATTGTTGGATCCAAACAAGTTTATTATTAATAACTGTTATATCTCCTGTCTTTGTTTGGACTTAGCTGCTTAGTTTTAGGGAATCCAGTGTGATTCTAAGGACTGGTATTCGTCCTTCCTTGTTATCAAGTTATGGTATTTGTCATATACGACAAGGTTGATCTAAATTTTGTATTTAAGTATTAAATATTGTTAAGTTTTCTTGAGTGTTTGTTTCTGCTGACCTTTAGCACTGAGTTACATTTATTACTGACAACAATTATAATAACTTTTATAATAACCCTAAGAGTTGTAACAATTCCCAAGGGTTGTAACATATTAGATAAAAAAATTAATGTTAATTGAAAAAAAATTGAGTACAGATATTATACATTAATTTAGACTAATCTGTATAATGGTAATGTACAGTCACCACACGAACTTAAGTATATCTTAGTTTTACCACACCACTGAGCATATTAACACCTCTCCCTAGGGCTGACCTGAAGGATTAGATAGTTGAGTATATTCATAACGTATCAAAGATAATAATTTTGCAAAGTAAGGGAAATATATATATCCACGGTTCCACGAATTTTAATTTTATTCTCAACTAAGGTTTCATGGCAGCAATAGCATAAGTATTTGGAAGTTGGCTTTGCTGACGCTCAATTCATGACCCAACGTAGAGTACAGGGCAATAGTTCGTCACCTATTGCTGATAAATAAAAGATTAAGCCTGTAAATATTCTTTAATTGCAAAGTGCCATTCAATTAATTTTGTCCTTTGATCAACATGACACATTTAGTAGGACTAAATTTGACTTTTGATTTAAACACCTGATTAACTTAGGTCTATTTTCAGCTTTATACTCTAACGGCTACGTAATCTGAATGAATATTTAGAGGCAATTTCTATATTATTAATCTGCTTTATTTAACTATTCCTATTATTATTTTTTTAATTGGCCATGTTCTTTTTCCTAATTCTTTTCATTATTGCTTAACAGTATTTACTTAGACCAATCATAAGAAACCAAACAAATAAATTTTAGTTTTGTTTTCTTTATTCCTTGCATATCATCCTTTTTCACCGGAGACTATGGAAAGCTGTGGAATTCGAAGCTGACAAATACATTAAGAAAGCCTTTCTTTCATAAAAGCTTTCTTGGTTTAATCTTTGATAGAAATTTATTAAATTAGTTTTACATGAATACTACTAGACCCACTGCCATAAGCATATAAGTAGCTTAAAGGATTGAAAATATGTTTAGCTATAAAAAACTACTGCTGTATTGAGGGATTGTTCTCTGACAGCTCCAACAATCATACAGGTTATAACCCGAGTATATGGAAATATTTTGTGGAAAGAAAGAAAAAGTAATTTTGAGCAGAAAATGTTCTACAAACGTAAGCATTTTAAGGCTTCGTTTGTCGGTGAGGGGAATTTTAAAATAACCATTATCTTTGGCGCTGCTTCCATGAGATGGTGTTTGTAGCGAGAAGTCCGAGTAACCGGAGATGTGGGGGAACTGTGGTGCCTTATAGGACGAGTGATGAAGGGATTAGGCCGATGTGAACAAAATATATCTCAATAAAATGTATCTTGTAAGTTTTGAAGAAAAATGCATGCATCATTGAATCTGTCTCCCTCCCTATCAGTGGTAATCATTGGACACCGATAAAAAAAATTAAAAAAAGAAAAGTAGGCCTAACTGAATATCCCATCCATCAAAGGTTAGACATGCTTATTCATTAGACTTACACATTAGGCACCTATCAAAGATTTCAAGTGTATTTTAAAAAATCTCTCCTTCTCTATTTGAAGTAATTCATCAGACACTATATTCTGTTTTTTTTTCATCTGTCCACCAGCCTGTGTTGTTTGCGTATGGTAACACTGCGTCCCGGCCTTTAGATAGTTACACTGTGTAAGTTTTAGGTAAATAAAAGGATATCTGGGTGTACATTTGCAACTGAAAAGTGTTTTAATAATTTACTGTGTGCGAATTACACCGTTAATATTCGAAATAGGATATTGTTATTATTGTTGAATGCAAGCTGAATGTAACTCAAAAGCCCGGGACGCAGTGTTACCATACGCAAACACCACAGGCAGGTGGACAGATGGAAAAAACAGAGTATAGTCATAGGCAAAGACCTAGTCATGATTCCTGGTTGCATAAACTCCTGTTATACCCTGTATTGTCTTACTCTCTTGTGGTGCCTCGAGGAGTTCCACTTCTACAAGCATTTTCTAAGCTTTGCCGTTCTCTAAACAATTTGGTTCATATATGCACGATTCTCTTCGGTATATTATGTTTTCTTGATATCTCTCTAACAGTAACTTGCACCGGATGAGTGCAATAATTGTCTCTTGCTGAGCAGGGGATGTTTTATGAGTTTCCGATGTTTTCTGTAAAATGTCAGAAATGAAATCGTTCAGCTACCATCAGCTTTATATTAAAATGATAATGTAAGGACTATGTTTATGCAATACAATGATAGGTGCCTCCTATCTACTTAATAATGTATGTCAGTGGTTGTGATATGACGTTTTCTATCTCTTCATTTCGTTCACGTCAATTTAGCTATTTGGTAAATAATTTTGCATAATAATAATATAACATGATGTTCTAAAGGTATCACTGACTGTTTTTGAATGCCATTACATAAGATTTCTCCCATCTTAAAAAAGAAAAATAAATTAATAAGGTATGAATCGTGTGTCAAGTAGGTAAACGAAAAATTATGAAACTGTACCAAAACTAATTGGCGCATGTGTACAAAGCATGAAATAACGCACATTTAGCTAAGAATCATAATAAGCTATCAATTACAGTGAGGCAGCAGTAATTCAATTAATCAGAACTCTCGATGAATATGTTGCTTGGAGACAACTTGAAACAAAGCTATCAGACCCAGTTTACAATAGGCAGCATCTATATGTTCAAAGGAACCTTTCAGAAAAGAAAGTGACGCATTGCCTAGCTGAGGACCTGCAGTTGGCATTGTATCATATAGCCAATGAAATGCAGAAAATAATCAGTACTCATAACGTACAGCAAGAGTGGTCGTCAGGTGTTATGGATATATCGCTGAGAGAAGGGTTGTGGAAATGCTGCTTTGGTAGTTAACAAAGTGGGTTTTATCTTTTAAGAGAAAACGAACTGCCCAAGGTTACTAGTAATTGGGCTATAGATACTCTGTCTATTGCCAAGTTTATTTATAAATAAGATATCTCTGATACTGTATGCTCCTATTTTTCCATATCTATCAAGCAATCTCAAGTTTATTTTCAGGTTCAGAATTATACAGAAGTACAAGAACTACTGCACAAGTATGTACCATTGTATTCATTTTATTAATCACAGATGTAAGGAAAGACGTTAAGCCTATTTATCCAGACAATGAGAGGGGAATTGAAATGGTATGCTTCCTTTGTTTCTGTAATTAAGATCTTTCTCCTTAACTCCTTACAACATGAATGCAGCTTTTAATTAAACGTGCAATGTTTATCTAGAGCCGAAATGGATACGCTTCACTCGCATTGCAAATAAAACAGAAGATGAAAAAATACTACCCTGTGTTTCTTATTATTCTCCATTTTATTGGAGTGCACATTTCCATGGTCCGGAATGGTTTAAAGCCCTTCTGGTAATTAATGTTTGAGTACTGGCAGTAAATAAGAAAACATACTTTCACAAAACTCGAGAAATTAGCTATGGAAAGTAAACTATGATTTCCTGGTATGAGAACTGCCACTAGCATAATTCAAAACCAACTGGAGTTATTCAGAAAGGAAAGAATAATAAACGAAAACATCTCAGATGAACGTAACAGGATCCTGGAAACAACTGATTATTGTTAGTAATGCTAGAAACTTAAATATAATCTAATAATTATGAAAATAATTCCTTCCAGTAAGTTTGCAACAGCGAGTAAGTAATCTGAAGATCGTTTGGCAGTCATGTGATCTCTGAAAAGAAAATATGCAGGTAAATAAATGTTGCTCTGGAATGATATTATCCAAGAGGAGGTGAAAAACGATTCTGTTACAGCTGTGAAGTTCATAAACACCTATTAGCCAGGAAGTTGGGAACGTAAAGTCTTTTAAGTTCAAAGAGACCATACATGCATTGAAGTACTGAAATATATGGACTACTGAAATATTTGGCATGTGTTATATGTACGTTCCAATACTTACATTAGCTATGTGGTTCTCTTTTAATTTTACAAAAAACATACGAAGAGGTTCGGGAAGAGGTGATGTAGACAGCCTCTTCGTTTTCAATAATCTTCACACTCCGATCTCCTTTGCCTTCGCTAGGAAAAGCTGCTTCACAGCACAATAATACCATTTCAGTGGCCACGAACCTCTTCGTCGAAGATGTCAGCTTGAAAATACGGCCTTAGAGTCTGGATTAATTTCTAATTTACAGTTAAAAGACTAGTACTTTCGGAGAGCAGTACCAGAATATACCTTTATTGTGGTTAATTATGGCTCAAAACTGGAAAGACTTTACGCAAAGAAATTGTTACATTATACAGCTGTAGTAATTACCATCACTGTTACCTGTTCTAATCACAACATGGTAGTAATGAAAATTACAAACAGGAAATTATTACTGGAAGCTAAATACTAAAGTATTGGACTTTGATGTAGAAACATTAGTCACATTCAATGATAACTTCAGCTTCCTAATTTTCTTTCTTTTATTCTCCAATTCATCGGTCTTCTGTTTGACTCTTTAGTCTGTTTCTGTTTCGTAACTCAAAATTTCTCGTGTCCGCATTATATTTGGAGTTGATATTTTGCATCCTTTAATTTTTTTCTTGATAATGTTTATTAATGTTCCTTTCTTTGACTGACTTTTTCTCTCTATATCTACTACTCTTGTTCTTACCTTATATTCATTCACATTTTGACCAGTTGCTTATCAGTCTCGAGTTTTTCTCGTGCAATATAATTATAAAATTCTAATTTTCTAAAGGCCACAGTCTATTTTACTTCCATGTGTCCTTGGTTTATTTCAACCAACATTCATAACCTCCACTACCCTGTTTCTCAGGCTTCATCCTCCCGACCTGTTATTCATGTTCCCAATTACCACTATTGGTTCTTTCGCTCTTCTTCCTAATGCGAATTCTCTTATATCCTAGCTTGCCTCATACCCTCTCCATCATCCTTTCCCCTTGAGACCGTAATTCTCCCCTTCCACTTTATTTCCCGACCTGAGAACGACCTCTGTGTAAGTGCTTTTAGGAAGTTGTGTATATGATACATCATAGAATGTGTATACGACAGGCCTGTAGATCTTGCTGTTGCCAATATTTCCTGATCGGAGGAAAAAGTTTTAGTCGAGCATTAAGCTGAAGATAAAACCTGCGATATTTAAATGACTGAAAATTTTTGAACGGTTTTCATAGAATTTTGATTATAATATCGGATTATTCAGCTAACTAAAATGAGCGAATGCTTTCATGTCTGTGATTTCCGCAGAAATAACTACAATGAATAAACGTTACATACATACATACATACATACATACATACATACATACATACATACATAAATATGCGTTAGTTTTTCGTAGCAACTTCGAAACAGTAATGTTTGTTGAGCCACAAAAAGCTGTATTGTACTTGAATGATCCTATTTAGCAGTTCTCTTTGCCTTCCTCATAAGTTCCTTATTTATACTTCGGAGTAATAACTCGATCTCTTCCGACCATTAAGCGAGATTGGATGTAGAAACAGAATTTCCTTTATTTGCCGTTGTGGATTATTGCTTTATCCTCAACACTTCCATTTGGAGATAAATGGTACATTCCAATAGCCATTGTAGATATCAAATCTTTCCAAGCGCCGGTTTACAATTATGAGAAAATCTTGGAGAGGATTGTACAAAAAAAAAGTATTAAAAATATCTTATATTTTCAGGAATATGTAATCAGGAAAATATGTCAGAAAACCTTAAATCAATGAAAGTATTTTTCCATGATAATTATCTTGATTTGTTTTTATCTAAAAAAATAGATAATAATAAGGATTTGCAGGAATTCAATATTCATTACAATCACTTGCCTCTTATCTTCTACAATTAAGTAAAGTACAGGAAACTTGTTCTGATGTATTATTTACCGTACGGTGAAAATCGGAGTTCAATGGGAAGGACCGTGAGGGTTCTGGCTAAGGTTCGGACTGATGTATTAATTAAACATTTTTGAACAAACTTGTGCCAAATAATAAAATGCATTCAAGGTGTCACATAAAGGAAATCGATGCACTTTAATGTAGTATTTTTATGTGTCAAAATTCGTCTAAATTAGTCTAACCTTGAAAGTTATACTGACGATTCACTGTTTTTTAGTTATATATTATTCTACCAACATTCAACCTCAGTTTGTAAATGAATTATGATTATATAATTTGAAAAATACAAAAAAATATTTGAAAGTAACAATTGAAATATTATGTAGTTTGTTCTCTCGTTTTACCTTGGCATATACATAACTTCAAATACAGTAAAGACAAATAGCATGAGTTGTTAAAAAAAATTTAATAAAAATAAAATGATAAATGAAAATAAATTATAATAAAAAGAAGTCCTTCTCCTTCTCCTTTGGTAGAGTCTGATCATAAAAGTAAACGAAGGTAGTCCTTTAGATGCTTTCAAGAAAAACAAAAACGTTGATTTAATCGACTGG
>NC_061097.1:8535643-8565643 GCF_015104395.2 Macrobrachium nipponense | reverse complement strand
TATAGCCCAATCACTAGTATCCTTGGGCAGTTCGTTTTCTCTTAAAAGATAAAACCCACTTTGTTAATTACCAAAGCAGCGTTTCACCGACTAACGTTTAAGTTAAAAGATTCATTACATTATTTATTATTCATCACATTAGTTTATTATTATTTATTTTCATGTTATTTCGTATGCACACTACTGCATCCGCTTACTGTATTGTATGTACAATTAGTCATATTGAGTGGATTCTAAATAAGATTTCATATGCATTTCCACAACCCTTCTCTCAGTGATATATCCACAACACCTGACGACCACTCTTGCTGCACGTTATGAGTACCGATTATTTTCTGCATTTCATTGGCCGTTTGTACATTGCCAACTGCAGGTCCCTAGGCAATGCTTCACTTTCTTTTCTGACAGGTTCCTTTGAACGTATAGATGCTGCCTATTGTAAACTGGGTCTGATAGCTTTGTTTCAAGTTGCCTCCAAGCAACATATTCATCGAGTGTTCTGATTAATCGAATTACTGCTGCCTTACTGTAATTAACAGCTTCTTATGATTCTTAGCTGAATGTGCGTTATTTCATGCTTTGTACATATGCGCCAATTAGTTTTGGCACAGTTTCATAATTTTTCGTTTACCTACTTGACACACGATTCATGCCTTATTTATTTATTTTTCGTTTTGAAGATGGAAGACATCTTATGTAATGGCATTCAAAAACAGTCAGTCATATCTTTAGAACATCATGTTATATTATCATTATGCAAAATTATTTTCCAAATAGCTAAATTGACGTGAACGAAATGTAGCGATAAAAAACGTCATATCACAACCACTGACATACATTACTAAGTAGATAGGAGGCACCTATCACTGTATTGCATAAACATAGTCCTTATATTATCATTTTAATATAAAGCTGATGGTAGCTGAACGATTTCATTTCTGACATTTTACAGAAAACATCGGAAACTCATAAAACATCCCCTGCTCAGCAAGAGACAATAATTATTACACTCATTCGGTGCAAGTTACTGTTAGAAAGATATAAAATAAGCATAATATACCAAAGAGAATCGTGCATAGATGAACCAAATTGTTTAGAGAACGGTAAAGTTTAGAAAGTGGTCGTAGAAGTGGAACTCCTCGAGGCACCACAAGAGAGTAAGACAATACAGAGTATAACAGGAGTTTATGCAACCAGGAATCATGACTAGGTCTTTGCCTATGACTATACTCTGTTTTTTTCCATCTGTCCACCTGCCTGTGGTGTTTGCGTATGGTAACACTGCGTGCCGGGCTTTTTAGTTACATTCAGCTTGCATTCAACAATAATAACAATATCCTATTTCACACACAGTAAATTATTAAAACACTTTTCAGTTGCAAATGTACACCCAGATATCCTTTTATTTACCTAAAACTTACAGTGTAACTATCTAAAGGCCGGGACGCAGTGTTACCATACGCAAACAACACAGGCTGGTGGACAGATGGAAAAAAAACAGAATATAGTGTCTGATGAATTACTTCAAATGGAGAAGGAGAGATTTTTTAAAATACACTTGAAATCTTTGATAGGTGCCTAATGTGTAAGTCTAATGAATAAGCATGTCTAATCTTTGATGGATGGGATATTCAGTTAGGCCTACTTTTCTTTTTTTTATTTTTTTTATCGGTGTCCAATGATTACCACTGATAGGGAGGGAGACAGATTCAATGATGCATGCATTTTTCTTCAAAACCTACATAATACATTTTATTGGAAGATATTTTGTTCACATCGGCGTAATCCCTTCATCACTCGTCCTATACGGCACCACAGTTCCCCCACATCTCGGGTTACTCGGATTTCTCGCTACAAACACCATCTCATGGAAGCAGCGCCAAAGATAATGGTTATTTTAAAATTCCCCTCACCGACAAACGAAGCCTTAAAATGCTTACGTTTGTAGAGCATTTTCTGCTCAAAATTACTTTTTCTTTCTTTCCACAAAATATTTCCATACACTCGGGATACACTCTGTATGATTGTTGGAGCTGTCAAAGAACAATCCCTCAATACAGCAGTAGGTGTTTGTAGTTAAACATATCTGAAATAGACAAACGAGAAAGTCACCTTTCATATTTTCTATCCTTTCAGCTACTTATATGCTAATGGCAGTGGGTCTAGGATTCATGTGAAACTAATTTTAATAAGTTTCTATCAAAGATTAAACCAAGAAAGCTTTTATGAAAGTAAGCCTTTCTTAATGTATTTGTCAGCTTTGACTTCCACAGCTTTCCATAGTGTCCGGTGAAACAGGATGATATGCAAGGAATAAAGAAAACAAAACTAAAATGGATATGTTTGATTTCTTATGATTGGTCTAAGTAAATTCTGTTAAGCAATAATGAAAAGGATTAGGAAAAAGAACATGGTCAATAAAAAAAATAATAGGAATAATTAAATAAAGCAGATTAATAATATAGAAATTGTCACTAAATATTCATTCAGATTACGTAGCCGTTAGAGTATGAAGCTGAAAATAGACCTAAGCTAATCAGGTGTTGAAATCAAAAGTCAAATTTAGTCCTACTAATTTTCCATGTTGATCAAAGGACAAAATTAATTGAATCGTACTTTGCAATTAAAGAATATTCACAGGCTTAATCTTTTATTTATCAGCAATAGGTGAGGAACTATTGCCCTGTACTCTACGTTGGGTCATGAATTGAGCGTCAGCAAAGCCAACTTCCAAATACTTATGCTATTGCAGCCATGAAACCTTAGTTGAGAATAAAATTAGAATTCGTGGAACCGTGGATATATATATTTATTTCCCTTACTTTGCAAAATCATTATCTTTGATACGTTATGAATATACTCAATTCTAGGTTATTTCAAGTATAACATCTTTGAAAGGAAATATGATTTTTTGATAAGTAAATAACCTGGTGTCTGCATTCGGCAATATTTCCATAAACAATAAATTAAGAAACGACGCCAGTGATTCGTGGGTTGGGTTCCTCGTTGAACGAGAGGTTTTCGCCCTCGGATGCCAATCCGGTGGTTCGAAGTTCGATTCTCGGCTCGGCCAACCCGGAATCAGAGGAATTGATTTCTGGTGTTAGAAATTAATTTCTCGGTACAATGTGGTTTGGATCCCACAACAAACTGTAGTTTCCATTGCTAAGTGACGATTGGTTCCTAGCCACATAAAAATATCTAATCCTTTAGGTCAGCCCTTGGGAGAGCTGTTAATATGCTCAGTGGTGTGGTAAAACTAAGATATACTTTACTTAAGTCCGCGTGGTGACTGTACATTACCATTATATAGATTAGTGTACATTAATGTATTATATCTGTATTTATTTTTTTTCAATTAACATTAATTTTTTTTATCTAATATGTTACAACCCTTGGGAATTGTTACAACCCTTGGGGTTATAATAAAAGTTATTATAATTGTTGTCAGTAATAAATCTAACTCAGTGCTAAAGGTCAGCAGAAACAAACACTCAAGAAAACTTAACAATATTTAATACTTAACAAATACAAAATTTAGATCAACCTTGTCGGATATGACAAATACCATAACTTGGTAACAAGGAAGGACAAAAACCAGTCCTTAGAATCCCACTGGATTCCCTAAAACTAAGAAGCTATGTCCAAACAAAGACAGGAAAAATAACAGTTATTACTAATAAACTTGTTTGGATCCAACAATTTTGCTGGCCAGACCAAAAACTACCCTAATACTAATTCTAAGAAAGAATGAAGACAGAGAAATAAAACAGGAAAACTATTATAAATCCTACCTATCAACACAAAGCTAAGCACACAAAACCTTGTCTATAATAGACTTACTGGACGACATTATATAGTCACGACACAAATATGACAAAATTATATACATATATACATATATACATATGTATATATGTATATATGTATATATGTATATATGATATATGTATATATGTATATATGTATATATGTATATATGTCTATACGTATATACATATATACATATATACATATATACATATATACATACTTATAAATATACATATGCATATATACATATACATATACACATATATATACATATACACATATATATACCACATACATATTATACATATACATATATACATATACAAGTCATATCACATTTCCGTGATTCATATACATATATCGAGCTACAATGTCCTTTAATATCTAATTCGCTCTACCTCGGAATTGATATATTTCATATATGCTTAACCGAAGGGGAATTTTTTTTTTTTTTTTTTTTTTTTTTTTTTTTGTTCTCGATAATAGATTTGCCCGGACCAGGGCGCGAACCTATGGATCCTTTCAAACCCAGGAACGGTGGTGTAGTAGGTAAAGCTTCACTGACGTTCCTGGGTTTGAAAGGATCCATAGGTTCGCGCCCTGGTCCTGAACGCCAGAGTATAACCATAAAGGGAAAGCGATCCAAACGAAAATCAGACACACTCTGTTTTACCTGGCGTCAGCCTCCCTACAGGCCATCTCACAAGCTAGCAAGCTCCCAAAACCACTGATTGGAGACGAAAGTGCCAGAAGAAGGCGACGGCACCAATTCCCTGGGAATTCCTCCTGGTCAGGGAAAGGCAGGACTGGCTCAAGTCGCAGGTGACAGGAGCACCTGCGAGTCTCTACTCGAATTACACAAGCCGCAGGTCGAGGCAGGAGACACTAGAGTCGCAGGTGACAAGAGAACCTGCAGACAACAGACCAAGGCGAGAAACCAAAGAGTAATCCAAAGAATCGTCGTCCAAATAAACTGCCAAATAACCGTCATCCAAAGTCCAAATCAGTATGCTGCTCAAGGTATGATATCAAGGGAGTGCTCTAGCCCGAACTGAACTCTGTCAGAGCACTAACGTCCAGACATCACCAAGACGCGTTCATATACACTCGTAATTTTAAAAAGAAAAACAATCGTTAAAACGATAGTTCGATAATATAAACAAACGGGGAGGAGGCGCCTAACCACACTGAGTAACGTTAAATTAAGCACTTTACGCTAAACACTTAAATGACCAGACAACAGACACTCAAATTTCAAAAATAATATAAATAAATACCCAAACAAAACAAAGGCTATTCTGACACAAAATGATTCTTAAAAATCAGTAATTAAACCTTAAACCTAGAAAACAAGGCTGATGTAAATTTATAAAAGACAAATAAAAAAAAAATAATAAGGCCTGTTCAGGCAAGCGGGCATGATCGCCAGGGAATGTGGTAGGTAGGCAAATTCTGCCGGGCTTACCGTGAGTGTTGTCCACACGGTAGGGTTGACGAATGGGCGGATTAGCCCGACAATGATGCCAGTACTGTGCATATTTGTGGAGGCATTGGTAGGTGGCCATAAAAGAAAACAAAGAAATTAAGGGTCACTATGGCAATTGTTTGCCCACACCCATTCTCTATCTCTTTCAAGACCTGGTGTGAGACAGGTCCCCGTTAATCTCCAGGTACTGGTGTGTCTCCCATGGTAAAAATAGTTAAGAACCTCATGTTGGTTTTTTAGTTCTTCCATATTTTTAATGAGCCTTAACTATCAACAGCAACACAAATCTTTCAACATAAAAAATGGATAAGGACACTGTTTAAATTCCATGCTGTATAATGAAAGTAAGCATACAAACAAGAAAGCAAGTACAACATTTTAAACCTTTATTAGGAACGTGGCTATTTTATTAGTTTTGTATACTTTCTCTTTTGACTTGTCTCAGAAGAGATGTTTTTGTTTAGGACTTGCATCCTAAAAAAACATGCGGCACAGGATAAATAGGGCAATAACTTCATTAGGTAAATTCACATAGTGATCCATGTATGAAATTGAACTTTTGATAGTGTCACTTGGTGTTAGTAAACCTTTTCCATGATTCCAGCTAGTTGCCTCAATCCATGTCCCTTCCCCAGATTTTAAGTGGGAACCAAGATGTTGGAACTATGGAAATCTAAAAGCTATATATCCACAACGATAACGCAGCCCTTCTGTTTTCATCTCATATTCCAGTTCTATGGGGAGTATAGCATCATCACAATCTGCAATATCATCCATCTCTAAGTTGTCAGGATCAAGAGAGGCAAACAGCATAGCAGATAAACAGTTCTTGGTTTAAGTTGTTCTGGTCACAATCAGTTGCCTGTACACTATTACTTGAACATTTGGTATGTAGTTCTCAGCAACCAGCTGGGTTTCTTTTCCTAATAGGTGCGACCTAATTCTGTTTTTAAAAGATACAGGTGAAGGATGTTCATATGCAGCACCTTACATTCATTCTTTTGATCCCAGCAACAGTAATATGTTTATCAGATAAGCGATGCGTTGTCTTCAGGTCACTCATACTTCTGTTTAATGTGCTTCTTTGTTATTCAAGACGAAGTCCATATGCATGTCTGGATGGTTTTATATCGAAGGGCATTCTGGAGTTCATCAGATCAAACCATGAGTTGCACAGGTGGAGGAATTAACAAGTCTCATCCTAGTCTTTGCTTTTCAAAAGTCCTTTGTCTCCAAAGTATTTCAGTTTTGGCATTTGTCTCAGACAGTACCTGGTTGGGCAGCAAGCCTTACATTCATTCTTTTGATACCAGCAACGGTAATATGTTTATCAGATAAGCGACGCGTTGTCTTCAGGTCACTCACACTTCTGATAATAAGCTCTCTAATACATCCACTCAGTATACGTTTCCCATTTGGTAACAGAAAGCCAGAATCTAGAAAATTGTTTCATACTAATTTGATTAGATGCGGGGCATCAGCAAATACATATACTTCACTATCAGCGCTAGATAAGGAATTTTCTAGTCCTATACCTAAATTGTTCCATAATTTTACATTTGTAGGGCATAGATCATTCACCATACCAACAACAATATACCCTGCTGCTTCCACCATCCTTATGATATGAAACAAAATATCTTTAGCGTATTATCAATCGCTTCCGTGGCTTTATTAGCCCCGAATCATTACACACTGAACCCTTTTTTTGGTGGGGGGTGGGGGGGCGGCGGTTATAAAATATCGTTTCCCTTATCGTACGACCATATTTGAGCCACACTACTTTCATCATATGAAAGGATACATAAACGGTCAGTTTCAGGCATTACCACAGCTGTAACCTTCAGTAAATTTATGAATGATGACAATATACCTGGTTCTACATCAGTCTTTGACAACCATTGATTTAAGGTTGTTTTTAGAGGGATATGGCAATCTACAGATTTCCCGCGAATACTTATAGGCTTTGGGGCTAAAACTACGCAAGGTAATAGAATTTCTAATATCATCATCAGACCAACGATGTATAGGGTTCCCATTTAACAAATATTCGATTTGTGACTTATCTTGGCTACTAAACGTTGCATTTCTTTCTTTAAAAGAACCCTCTCTTTTTTTCCGCTCTTCTTTTTCTTCTAGCAAAGCATCTCTTTGCTTTTTGACAGCCTCCAGTTCATTTTGCAAATCTTCAATAGGTAGAAATTTTCGTCTTTGAATGCCTCAAACCTGCAACCTGTTCTGGTTTTCTAGATGAAGATTTGTATAATTTTCCACTGGAAAATCCTTGACATTCTTATTTTCCAGTTCCTTTGTTCAATTGCAGAATTCGCTGTAAAACAGAAAGATACAATATATGCTCTCATATTTATACAATGAATACACTAAACAATAATTAATAATAATAATAATAATAATAATAATAATAGTAATAATAATAATAATAATAATAATAATAATAATAATAATAATATGATAAAAGCCATAAACACATGGGCAGTGCCAGTAATTATACAGCGCAGGAATAGTGGAATGGACGAAGGCAGAACTCCGTAGCATAGATCAGAAAACAGGAAACATATGACAATACACAAAGCACTACACACCCAAGAGCAAATACGGACAAACTATACATAACACGAAAGGAAGGAGGGAGAGGACTACTAAGTATAGAGGACTGCGTCAACATCGAGAACAGAGCACTGGGGCAATATCTGAAAACCAGTGAAGACGAGTGGCTAAAGATTGCATGGGAAGAAGGACTAATAAAAGTAGACGAAGACCCAGAAAATATACAGATACAGAAGAATGACAAACAGAACAGAGGACTGGCACAACAAACCAATCCACGAACAATACATGAGACAGACTAAAGAACTAGCCAGTGATGACACATGGCAATGGCTACAGAGAGGAAAGCTCAAGAAGGAAACTGAAGGAATGATAACAGTGGCACAAGATCAGGCCCTAAGAACCAGATATGTTCAAAGAACGATAGACGGAAATAACATCTCTCCCATATGTAGGAAGTGCAATACGAAAATTGAAACCATAAACCACATAGCAAGCGAATGCCCAGCAGTTGCACAGAACCAGTACAAAAAGAGGCATGATTCAGTGGCAAAAGCCCTCCACCGGAGCCTGTACAAGAAACATCAGCTACCTTGCAGTATAAGTGGTACGAGCACCAACCTGAGGGAGTGATAGAAAACGATCAGGCAAAGGTCCTCTGGGACTATGGTATCAGAACAGATAGGGTGATACGTGCAAATAGACCAGACGTGACGTTGATTGACAAAGTCAAGAAGAAAGTATCACTCATTGATGTCGCAATACCATGGGACACCAGAGTTGAAGAGAGAAAGAGAGGGAAAAATTGGATAAGTATCAAGATCTGAAAATAGAAATAAGAAGGATATGGGATATGCCAGTGGAAATCGTACCCATAATCATAGGAGCACTAGGCACGATCCCAAGATCCCTGAAAAAAAAGGAATCTAGAAAAACTAGAGGCTGAAGTAGCTCCGGGCCTCATGCAGAAGAGTGTGATCCTAGAAACGGACACATAGTAAGAAGAGTGATGGACTCCTAAGGAGGCGGGATGCAACCCGGAACCCCACACTATAAATACCACCCAGTCGAATTGGAGGACTGTGATAGAGCAAACAAAAAAAAAAAAAAAAAAAATAATAATAATAATAATAATGGTTGCGATGATTTTTAGATATTCTTGTAACTGATATAATTTAATAAGAATTAAACTTTGTTGGAATCAAGGCTTACCATTCAATGTTGGGACATCGCCATCTGGCAATAAATTTGCATTTCTTGGAGTTGGCAGCTGAAGGAGCTCGTACTTCAGATCTCTTTATAGGCACTAGATAAAAAAAAAACAGGCTACAAACTCTTGCATTTTTAATAATAATAGGAGTGATATTGCAAAACTGCAGCCATTTCTGTTGCACCTCCTGATCTTTAGGGAAACAATGAAATTTCACGTTCGGATCTCCTTTCGCTTCTGACTAGATCTGCATACATACACGGAACAAGTGGCCATTGTCTCGGTTGGGTCGTGAGATTAAAAGGACTGAACAAGTGAAGAGCGCCTTAATCCGGTGTAAGAGAGTTTCCTTGTTCTTCACTCTGGTAGGGTTCAAATACTGACTGATGACGTTTTTTTTTTTTACCTGAACCTCAGTCAGACTAGCCGAGTGACGCCGTGCGCGAGATTGTCCTATTTGGTCAGAAGCGGTCTAATCATCTACTCTATTAATCCTGAGCACAATGTCGAGTGTCGTACGTAAAACATGGTGGCTAGTATTGCTCAGAAAAACTTTTGTGCTGCATAATTATTTTATTTGCATACGTGTAAATAAAAAGACGAGAGTATGGTGCAAAGATTGGCTAAATAGGAGAGATGTTTACAATAGTACGTAACTACAATATGCCTATGAACATGATTATAGAAACTACTATATGGAAATAAGTGTGAGTATATTTCATCATGGCCACCGATTCAATGCACTCCTGGGAAAGGTAGAGCCATACATTCGAAAACAAGATACAAATATGCGACACATCAAAACAGAGAGCAAGAGAGAAAGAGAGGAGGGGGTGGGGGAATTCGAATAAATATAAAGAATCAATAACTAAAAAGGGATAGAGAGACTGGAATTCGAACAGAAATGAAGTAATAACTACTAAAACTGTCTACAAGAGTTGGAAGGAATTACAAGGATTAGGATGTCTCAAAGACTTATTAGTCCATCCGAGGAGACATCGTGTGCCCACTTATTTCTAGGAGCAGGTTTACTGTTCATTCACAGTGTCCTAATGATTTTGTCTAGCTTTCTTTTTAAACTTTTCCACACTGTTGCTGTTTACGACCTCTGGTGCGCAGTTCATTCCATGTGTCACATATCTAGTATGTAAAGAAGTTCCCACAGTGGGATGTGTTATATCTCTTCAGTTCTAGTTTCCATCCATAATTTCTTGTCTGGTTTTCGTTTAACATAAATAGGTTACTGTCTACTTTTGTTATGCCTTTCAGTATTTTAAATGTTTCTATTAGTTGCTCTCGCAATCGTCGTGTTTCAAAGCCATACATGTTCCGGCTCTCAAGTTGTCTTCGGTAACCTATTTGCCTGATGGATGGAATTAACTTTGTGGCTCTTGCTTTTACCCTTTGCAATCAATCTATTTATTTTTTTCTTAGTGTTGTTTTGGCCAAAAACTGCTGTACTGCATATTCAAGATAAGGTCTAACTATTGATGTGAGAGCTGCAGCACATTTCCTTGTTTCGGTATTTGAACTGCCTCTTTATGTATCCCACTAGTTTCTGTGCCTTCTTTTCAGCTTTTATGTACTGCTTTGTGGATTCTAAGTCCTTGGTAATAATGACTCCAAGGTCCTCCTCTTGTTCTACACTATTTATGTAATTCCCAAGCAACATGTAGCTAGCATGAGAGTTGTTTGTTCCTATTTGTACACTTTACACTTATGCACGTTAGAAGGCATTTGCACTTTTTTCACCACTCTCCTATTTTCATTAGACCATTTCTTAAACTTTCCACTACAAGTGAGTTTGCTGCATTTACACGTAGTTTGGTTGTCGATCTGCAAATTTGGCTATCCTGCTAGTTAAGCCTACATCAATGTCATTAATGTAAATAAAAAAAACAAGAGAGGGCCAAGGACAGAACCCTGAGGACTCTGCTTGTTACATCTGCCTATTCTGATTCTGATTCTGATTCTTCACCATTAATTACGACTCTTTTCTATAAGTTAGCCAGTCTTCGATCCAGTCTGCTATTTGCCCGTACAATTCCTAAAAGAGAGAGAGAGAGAGAGAGAGAGAGAGAGAGAGAGAGAGAGAGAGAGAGAGAGAGAGAGAGAGAGAGAGACTGGTATTCGAATAGAAATGAAGTAAAAGTTACTATAACGGTCCACGAGAGAGAGAGAGAGAGAGAGAGAGAGAGAGAGAGAGGAGAGAAGTCTAGCTCTCTCTCTCTCTTTTAGGAATTGTAGGAGACATAGCAGTCGTAAATAATTAGTGAAGAATCAGATTGGGCAGATGTAGCAAGTGGAGTTCCACAGGGTTCTGTCCTTGGCCCTCTCTTGTTTCTTTCTTTTTTTTTTTTCTTTTTTTTTTTTTTCTTTTTTTTTTTTACATCAATGACATTGATGTATGTTTAACTAGCAGGATACCCGAATTTGCAGATGAAGTTTTATCAAAAAATGTTTGTCATTCATCGCAATTTTGATTTTAGTCTGGGAACTATAAAAATAGTTCAAGATATTTGTTGCAGTATACAGAGCCACGGCTGCATATACATGTATTAGTGAATGTATTTACATTATACATATATATATATATATAATATATATATATATATGTATATGTATATGTATATATATAATATATGTATAAATAAAGGCAAAAGCCACTAAGGAAAGAGAAACAATAGGGTACTCCAGTGTTTCACTTCCCATCGTGGCTTTATCCTTTATTTATACTACATTCATCGGGTCCCGATTTTTTTATTCAGTTATCCATGTATATATATATATATATATATATATATATATATATATATATATATATATATATATAAATATATATATATATATATATATATATATATATTGCATTATATATTCGAATTAATAAGGCATTTTCTTACATTAATTTGTTTATTTATGCAAGATCCAGTTACTTAACCCATTGGCTTTTCTATTTATTTGCTTTTAGTTACTAGATACCAAGTCATGCTCAAGTTACAAAGATCAATGCTAAAACAGCCGTTTTAATTTTTATCTCATGGGGCCCCTACGATAACGTAAGTCTGGCAGTGTCGTACCTTCAGTACTTGCCTCAGACCACCAGAAACCAACTGGTGATTTCGCTCAACGCGGGCACGACCATTTGCTAATTTTCCCGGTATATGAGCCCCATGACATGCTTGCCCGCCGATCAGGCCCGCTCGTCTGGACATGCCTTTTAAAGCCCCTAAAGAGCCAAAGAAAAAATCTTTGCATCTACTAAAAACTCTGAAGCAGAACCTTTCACCACATGTCAGGAAGGCGATGGTTACTCGGATTTTTCTGTGTCTGCTGTTCTGTTATCGGAATTTTGTGAAACTACCTAACAGAATTTCGTTTTATTCAGCAAAAAGATTATGTTTCAGGGAATGAAAGGTAAGATTGCGAGCCTAAGTATAAATCTGGATCCAAGTGTTTTCTCCCGCTTGTTCCTTGTCATTGACAGTGGTGAGCCGTTGACGGAAATGGCCGCTTCGTACCATTTATGAAAAAAAGAAGAAAAAAAAAATAGCAAAGCATCTGTATGTTAATAGCGACAAAATATGGCAAAGGTTCGAAGTTCAGGTGTTAAAGCAGAATTTTTGCTCAGACTGAAGAGATCTAACAGATACTACAGAAAAAAAAAGCCCTCATGAATGTCCTAGAGGTTTTCCAAAGTTCAAGATGGCGACTATTGGAGGCATGAATTTGCTAAATCTGCATAACTTGTGAACTGTGTGAACTGTTGCAATTAGGATTTTATTTTGTTGTTTTAACTGTGTTTGTATTATTAATTGCCTTCAGTGTATATTTATGACACTGTTCATTATAATGGAATCCTTTGAAATATAATAGTTCAAAACAAATTTACGTGAAAATTTCTGTTTGTATCTACAGCTACAGCTATCAGTACTGGGAAGTGAAAAATCTTTAACAAACAAACTCCTCATAGAAAGAGAAGATCTTTGGTATGGTTAGTCAAGAAATGTTAATATTTACTTATGCCTTTAACCCTAGATAAAACAAAGGAAATCATTTTCACGACGTAAGCATTCTTGAGTCATGTTCCATGTTATCATCAAACAAAGACATGCCGAATTTTTCTTTGCCCCCTGCCCTTACAGTCACAGTATATCATTGGCAGTGGTCTCTCAAGAGCAACATCACATTCCGAACCGTCTGGGAGCAGACTACCACCAAGGACTTCCCACCCAAAATTTAGAGGATTAACATAATTGCCATACCAAGACTGAACTAGCAGGTACACCCGGAAGGAGTATATCTTTACAGAACTGCTTGTTGGAGGAAGCCTGCCAACTTCGGTTTTAGAGACAGTCGTGTGAGAGTGATCATCTTCTTTACGCGGAAACATCTGCCATGTCAAGACTTTCGAATTTTTTTCGCATTGTACAACGTCAATATCACATTTTCTCCAGCCTAAGCAATATTAGTTTTGTAATTTAACTTGCTGCTGAAGGTCTTTTACTGAATATTCAAAACAATGTGTTAGAAAATACTGGAATAATATTCTAATTTAAGAATTTAATGAAAGTTAATATTAAAAATTAATTATATATTCTGTTCTTATCATTAATAATATAAAACACACGGTCTTCAGTTACTAAATTATGAATGGTTGGTTCTTGCTATGCAGATGGGTAGTAGTTCTCCGCATACACGAACACTTAAGAGCTGCAATAGAGAGAAAAATACCACAACTGTCAAAGACCTAACCTTCAGGAAATTCTATTCCCGCACACAAATGAGCTTGATAAAATCTAATATGAGAACTACACTTCAGCTGCAGGTACTAATAAAAACAAATTGTAATCCCTAAACAATTGGAAATTAACCATTAGCGCTGTGAACACTAATTTCAAACTGGCACTAAATTCGTAAGTGAGCATAAATAGATGATAAATTTCCGTTAAAATTAAATTGAGGACAGAGAGTGCAACGAATTATTTACCATGATAAACAATTGCTAAGCTCTCTACGGAATTGGCCTTTAATTATACTGATAATGAGGGAACCCACCGGCAGTTTAAGCTCTCTGCTGTATTGAAAAGGTAATGGTTGTAGAGGTGGCGATGATGTAAATTAACCTACTTATCACAAGAATACTCTAAGGATGAGAAGTTACTCAACCGTGCATGCATTGCAGGGTCAAATTGACCCCAGTTGAGACAAAATCATTGCTATCATATCTGAGATACATGGTCAAATTCCCGTTTGTGGATTTTATTAAAAAAAATGTAATGTCTTTTCATGAGCTTGTCATTAAGACAATTTTATCAATTAAACAATTTGGCGTCGCAGATTTATATTTATTATTCAATATAGCACCAAAAGAATATTAGATGATTGGATGATAGTATGCAACATCCTAATGACAAATACTATAACACAAGACAATAGTTTGTAAAAAGATACTTTTTATGGTATAAGAATCATAAAGAATATTTTTACGACTGATGGTCTGGGCTTTTCATTATTGTTTGTCACTTGGTACATTTAGTTATTACACAAATTAGTTACATTACATTGGTACTTGAAAAACTTCAAGCTTATGCTATACGCTTGTGCATTCTGAGAAGAGTCTACAAAAAACAGAATTATAGAACGCTTCACTTGGACATCTCATACTATCGAAAGCCATGTCGGTTCACAGATTCGAACACATTCGTGGAGCGCTGCGTTTCGATAATCCTGCTACAAGAAAAAGTAGGCAAACTAGACATAAGTTTGCTGTTGTTCGTTTATTGTTAGATGGATTTATTGAATTTTCAACGAAGCTCCCAGCTTAGTGAGTGCGTTACTGTTGATAAGAAACTATATCCATTTCGGGGATGTTGCAGTCACATCCAATTTATTGATTCCTTCAAAGCCTGCTAAATACGGTTTGAAATTCTGGGTTGTGGCAGATGTCACTTCACATTATGTGTCTAACATTTAAATGCATGCAGCTCACTTGCATGAAACTGGAAGGAGTGTCATGTGTGACAATTTTTTTTACCAGCTTGAGCTTTGCTAGAGAATTTTCATCCAAAAGAATGTCATTAGTTAGTACTATTCGCGGAAACAGAAGGGAATTAACAAAGGAAAGGCTGGAAATAAAGAAAAGGGGATTGTATGAAAGAGTGTTTGCCTATAGGGAAGAGGGAATGCAAATTGTGTTCTTTAAGTCTAAGAAGAGTAAAAAAAAAACTATTCTCACTGTCAAGCCAGAACAAGGATGAGAAACCGAATGAGAGTAACAAGAAGAAACCAGAAGGAATTTTGTATTATAGTTCAACTAAAGGCGAGTCGATTGTGTGGACGGAAGGGTTGTTACAGAGTGTCAAATATACCAGTAAAAGATGGCACGATCAAGATCAAGTGCAGCTTGATTGGTCTGACACGTGGACATTGCATTCATTCTTTATACATGCGTGCTTCCAGATGACCAAAATGGAAAGGCCACAGAGGCGACTTTTCCTCTGAGTGGGAATGGCTTTTAGTCAAAAGTGCAGAGTCTAGAAAAGCTAGTGCATCCCCAGACAATCCAGAAGAGGAACGACTTGCTTCCTCTGTTTCTTCACAAAACAACCTACAAGCTGTTTCAAGTAGCAAAACATGTAATATGGTTTGCAAGGTTGGTATGTCCTGATTATTACTTTGTAATACGTCATATATATATATATATATATATATATATATATATATATATATATATATATATATATATATATATATATATATATATATATATATATATATATTAAATGACCAGGCAACTGACTGCATATCCGGTATCCCTAAGCAAAAATATGGTCTCTTAACTTCATTTGTGTACCAAAATTTTCTCATTTACTATAAACTTAGTTATCATATTTTGATATTAGTTAAAAACTATAGATAACTGAAAATAAGAAAATTCCACTGTTAATGGAATAGAGCGCTAACAGAGGTTCCATGCACGGTTTAATTAATGGAAAAAAGAAGCTATACAGTAACAAACAAATGTAAAGTAAATACTTAGGAGTTTGGTATACATTAAGAAAGGTAATGAAGAAAATTGCACTTTACGAAAGGAAAGAGAGATAACACGAAAAAAACAAAACGAACGTTGTTCTGTGTTTTTATCGTAAACAATTCGTCCCCACCCCAAAATCATTCCCATTTCATCCGCATTCTCGTGATGGAAGCAAACCGCAGCATGCAGAGGATTAGCCGAGAAATTTTGTTTTTAATGACGACGAATGTTATTTCAGGGAAGCTGAATTGGCAAGCACAAAACAAGAAGGGGAAACACTTAGCGACTTTATTTACACTCTTCTTGATTCTGTTTTACGCCATAAACAGATTAAACGTAAATGTCTTCAACTCTAGTAATGATGATGATGCAGACATCTAACTTCTAATATGCCAAATGAGAATGGTTTTGTTATGAAAAATATTTAGCGTATTACGGTAATACCTATTACATGAGATAACCAGATTTAATGTATTTTGAGCTATTCTTTTGTAATGCTTATGCATAAACAGTTGTACATGCAAAAACAACACATATATATATATATATACACACACATACACACACACACACACACACCACACACACACACACACATATATATATATATATATATATATATATATATATATATATATATATATATTATATATATAGTTGAAGGCTGTTGCTTTAAACCAGACGAGTAGCAGCGAGTTTGGAGAAGGGCAATTCCTTTATTTTCGAAGTTATAAATTAGAGAATAAAAGTATAAAGCAGGCTCAGGTTTAAAAAAATAAGGAAACATTTTTACATATAAAAGTATAAAAGGAATATGTGATAAAAGGTACAAAGCTTACCATGCAGTGCTGAAGGCAAAACCTGAGTGACATTCAAGGTCCGTTATGGTTCCAACCGTGAGCAGCGTTGACGAGGTCTGAGTATTTAACTGGGGAACTAGCAGCTGTTTAATAAAGAGTGTTTCAAGTATTGGCAGTTGATGGTCATTCGGAGGTTTGCCTATTATTTTTAAATCTTTGTAACTGATATTATATTGATTTTTTTTTCTTTTGCGTGGTATCTTATACATGTAAATTCTAGAGCTGCCAATTTTAATCACCTTCAACAGCCTACGAGTGGAGCCCACGTACTTATCCAGGTCACATCTGGGCCAACTGATAAAATAAATGACTCCCGAGGTCATCAAAGGGTGAAGTCTCTCTTTATCTTTGAATGTAGACTTAATCGTCATTTGGGTTGCTAGGTATTAATTTCAGTTCAACGTCAGGTAGATATATGTTTATTGTTCACCGTAAATCTTGGTAACAGCGTTTATCATAGATTAGCGGGACACTTGCATAGCACGAGAGCTTAGGTACTGTAAGTATCTCAGATTTTGGGTAGGAAACATTGCTTAAAAATTTACAAAGATGTTTGTAAAAAAGCTTAGATGGAAAGCAGTTACTTATAAAGAAAAATGATGAATATATAGAATTTCATTATGGAATCTATTCCGGGTCAGATGTTAAGATAAAGCCCTGTGGAAGATGGTAGACGAAGAGTTTAACTTAAAATTAAAGAAACAGTGACTATAAAAGTTAGAACCCACACCACTAAAAGTTTTCTTCCTAAAAACCGTGATATTAAAATGATCATCGTGTCTAATGACCATTATATCGGGGAAGGGCAATTTATTTTCGTTTGCATATTCAACTGTGAATGGTATATTTAAGTTAATTTTATTGACATATCAAGAAATTCATCTGCGTGATCTTTTGTCCTAAACAGCACAAAGGTATCTGCTATAAAAATAGGAGGTGGTAAGCCAAAGGACAATCGTCTAATAGGTGATCCTCCAAGGAACACACAAATATTTGCCAAATTAGGACCTAATGGAGATCCTATTGCCATACCACACACACACACACACACACACACACACACACACACACACACATATATATATATATATATATATATATATATATATATATATATATATATATATGTATATATAGATATATATATATATATATATATATATATATATATATATATATATATATATATATATATATATATATATATATATATATTAAAAGAAGGAAGGATGGAGGTCGCCAGCCGGCAGTGAGACGCTAAGTACTGGCATTAATATATTTACAAAGTATTTTTGTACTACAAATCATACACAAAGAGGAGCACAACGGAGGTAATGAATCCATTATTAACTAATATTAGTACTATCAGTTTAACCGTTGATTTTTGTAGCCGCAGAAGGCTTCTTAATGATTGGAGTGGAAGTTTTCAGCAAAAATACTCTTGTTCCCTGGAAGAAAAATTTACGACAATAAAACACTAGCTAATATGCATGGATTCCCTAATCTACTCAACCATTCAATTACACTGCACTATTAGACTTACACAGATTATTTATACTAGTTGACATAGCGATGAAGTCATGTAATCAAAACTTTGATAATTAATTACAAATGTATGTAGCTATATACAGATGATAGTTAAGGCTAAGACATTATCGAATGAGATTGACACTCTGGGTAAGGGGAATCGAGACAGTCGGATGCAGCCACGAGTGTCGGACTGTGATTATAGGAGAGGAACAAAGGTTAGGTGGATAGGATTTCTCTTATACGGATAGGAGGGAAGGATGGGATGTTATAAAGGGAAGACGGAAGGATAGGTGAAAGATATGAGGTATTCATAAAACAGACACCTTACGTTGTTGGGGGGAGAGACGGTTGTATCTTCAGGCAGAGAACGGACATCTACGTCCGTTTGGGATGACTCTTGGTATGTGCAGGTAGAGTCATTTGTGGCTTATCCCCCAAGAGCCGCACCACCTGGAGGCCAGGTCAGGGCGAAAGTCAATCAGCTACCGTTTCATTCAAATGTAGATCACAGGTCACTTCAGTCATCTCTGCAGTGATTTATTTTTACATTCTTCGAATACAACCATGGTTTTTTATTTTTTATATAATCTAAATTATTATTTAAATAATGCCAAACAACTGCGCAGTGTTTGGTTGTTATTCAAACAGTAGAAAAAAGGAGGTATCCTTTTTCGATTCCCTCGTGATGAGGAAACAAGACGGAAATGGGTTCATCGTTGTAAGAGAAAGGACAACTTTAACCCTACTACTCATCGCATATGCAGTAAACATTTTGAAGAAAATGCATATAAAAGAGACCTGCAGCAGGAACTTCTTGGATCGCGTTCCCCAGCAATGAAATTCAGACGTCTGAAGAGCAATGCAATCCCAACACTTCACAGGCCTGATTCACAAGGTTGGTAATCTTTCTTTTTAAATTTTTCAGTATTACTTGAAAAACCTATTTACTTTTTTATTTATTTATTCACACTATCCACACTCATGACAGCTGTTTTCTGTGTTCATTATGGGGAGGGTGGGGGTTTGTGTGTAATATAGAAAATATATGAGAATATAAAAGGGAAAACTTGGCAATATTCCATATCTCAATCACGAGGCATATTAATATTAAAGTCTTAATGACAGCTGATGTGCCGTGCATATATATATTAATATATATATATATATATATTAATATATAATATATTAATATATATGATATATATGATATATATATATATATATATATATATATATATATATATATATGTGTGTGTGTGTGTGTGTGTGTGTAAGAGAAAGAGAGATAGTACAAGGCTTTTCTTTCCACATTGCAGATGATATTGTATTTGGTGCATCTCGAATGAAAAGGATAGAAGTGAAAAATCGGAAACGCTTAATTGCAGAAAATTTTAAATTTTATCAGGTTAATGACAATGAGCTTCTTGCTAACAACAATGTTTCCTGTGGAGAAGACTATCCTCAAAGTGAAGAAATGTACATACAGCAACACTAAAAGAGTTGCAGAGGCAATTGAACAGCGTTACTCAAGAAAGAAATGATCTTACTGAGAAAGAGCAGTGGATAGAGAAAGGTCACGTTTGTTTGGAGGGGAATTGGAGAAAGTGAGAAATGAAGTACCAAGTTGCAGAGCGTTTTTAGAAAAATTATTTTCTCACAAAGGGAAAACATTATGAGTGGCGAAATGTGAAACGTTGGGCGATGGCGACATTAGTCGAGCAATAACATTGAAAAATTTGAGTCGTAAAGGTTACGGTACTACGTGATCCAGTGTAAGATTCCTTCTTCCCTCAGAAAGTACCTGTTGTGTTATCTATGTCTATTATGTTGGTTTATTAAATAATGTATTGTAAAATTGCAAAACTAAAGCCTTTGTAAATAAATGCCAGGTCAAATGCTGATTGAATATTTTTTTAAGTCCTGTCAAGCATATTAATTTAAGGTTTCTATTATATATTAGAGAGCCAAACATTATCAATCCACGATTGTGTATAGTGTAGTACAGTGACCTATATGAATTCAAAAAAAACACCATAAAACGTATAAAAGATAACACTTACAGGCCCAATTCCTTCGCCCCCCCCCCCACCCCCCAAGGTACTTAAAAGTTGTTCCAAGGTAGTGTTGCCTTGACCGCTCCCACCCTGGCCTCCAGGCCTGTCACGGAAATACCCCACAACTACCCTCGCGACCAAGGTGACTTTACCTCTCTCCATGTTTGGGATCAGCTTTCCCCTCAAATCCTTCGAAAGTGAGGGGGGGGGGGGGGTATTTCCTTGGAAGTTTGTCTGCTGGTCACCTTTGCCTTAGGCCTAGATCGCATACCAATTCCTCATTTTGGGGGGGGGATGACGAGCTGGTGCTTCTTTCTTGTGGTGGCATCTGGAAGTAAGGAACCTCGGGGGAGTATCGGGTTTAAGATAGGTGGATGGGCGGTGAGGGCTGAACGAGGCTCTGCGGTTAGTGATTGCATCAAATATCTTACTGTTTCCCTCGTATGAGAGAAAAATGGCGTAATGGCCGTCACGAGTGACAATATATCTAGTACTATATATATATATCTATATATATATATTATATATATATATATATATATATATATATATATATATATATATATATATATATATATATATATATATATATATACATACATATATACATATGCTAAAGGTTTTTGGAATGGATAACTGATGGAAGAAGGCCTGTGGAAAGACCATAGATATGTTAGAAGGAAAACTTAGACGCAACAGTGAGTAAACGAGGAACTTCTCTACAGCAGGTTGAAGAGGAAAACTTATTTCGAGATCGACGATAGGGAGGGAATTCCCGAGGCAGGATGACTGACGAGTTCGACAGCTTAGCTGACGTCTAGTGAGAATGGTGAGGAAGACTAGAATCAGAAGCAAACAGATGGAGAGGATTAAGAGAGATAAGAGAAATCTGCAAGTTCAGTGAAGGACTGAATTAACACTTGACCTATGGCTGCACCAGATGTTATCATTTCGATTGTGGGAGCCCACACAAAAATACTTTTTGCCTACATCGTGTTAAAATTGATTTGGAATTGGAATAAAAAAAAATCATGAATTATACAACAGCCTTCGATAATGCAGCATACTACGAGTATTTAAAAAAAAAAACAGCAAACTTTTGACAAATTTTTCATGTTACCAATCTCAACATTTTCTCCAGAATCTTCACATATTTCCATTTATCAGTTGTTTAAGTAAAACTATATAGTGTTGCAAAATATTCAATGTATAATAATATTTTGATGAAAAAATGTGTATTTGTTATTGCATGCAGTTGTTTTTAGTCTTCTGCTGATCAATTGTGTTGGAAAACTTCATAATGTCAAAAATGCTCCATTATTATTATTATTTAGTGCAAAACGATTTCTTGCAAACTTTCAATGACAAAGACAACGTAAACAGGCGTGTGCCATCCTAAATTTCGTACGAAATCCAACAGAGTAAGATGGGAAGATATGTGAATGAAAACCCAAGACAAATGTTCTTCCATAAAAGAAAAAAAAATCCCCTCCTGATACAGTAGCGTTATTTCAAGAATTATCGCTCCATATAAATGGCTCAGCTGTCCCATATAAGCTGTAAATAGCTGCAATCACTCTCACGGGACAGACTTATATGGCCGCCAGACGTATATAGTTCTGTAAGTAATGGCCGACATTCCTCGGTTCTTGAAGTCAAAATGAAAAATGAAAGGAAATAAATGAAAGTAGGAGGTTCCATACTGCCTACCATGCTTTATAACCATCCTCCTAACAAACATCTGCGGTATTCCGATTTCCTCCTATATGCATTAGTTCAATCCAGAAGAAAACAACGTCAATAGTTCGGTCAAATAACAAGTACTACACCACACACACACACACACATACATACATACATATATATATATATATATATATATATATATATATATATATATATATATATATATATATATATATATATGTATGTATGTATATAATATAATATATAATATATATACACATATACGTATATATATTATAGTGAAAGGATTCGAAAATGGTTCAACGCTCATGAGGAACAAAGCCTGGCTACTGCCCGGTACCTTCAAGTGGCACTGGCCATGCAGAGTTATTTCTTGGAGGCCAGTGGAACGAGTCTGAAGGTATGTAAGGTAGGAGGAGACTTAAAATCTAGTCCTAGCAGGACGTCATAACCGCCTGCTATATAGGCTGCTACTGGCATGGTACATATCTAAGAGTGATGAGGTCATATGATTCTCAACCAACCGGTTAGACAAGAACATCTTGACGTGGTTATGCTCTCTATTGTGATGAATTGGCACCTATCAACCTGAGCTCCGTAAGGAATTGTTCAAATTCTGTTACTGTTTCTCTCGTATATAATATATATATATATATATATATATATATATATATATATATATATATATATATATATATATATATATATATATATATATATATATATATATATATATCGTTTAGTGAAAACCCACGTAAGTCCCCAAATCACATCTGGGGCAAGTACATTTATATACGACTGAAGATCGCAGTATTAGGTAGAGTCTGTCTTAAATTTAAAAAGTGATCCTATTGAAAGGGGATTTTTAGGAATTAAAATCACTTACAAAATAATAAAGTGTTTTTTCAAATGCAGACTTGAGATTCCTTCTAAATTTGTCATCATGGATGTGTGGAATACTGGCATATAGTTTTTTTCGTGGAACAGTGCTTATGGAAGGGGAGAATATTCTAAACAACATTTCACACACACACACACACACACACACACACCATATATATATTATATATATATATTATACATATATATATATATATATATATATATATATATATTATATATATATATATATATATATTGGGACGAAACATCCAAATATCTAGTCATTACACTTACCAATGAAAATTTGTTACCTCACAGCAGACAGACACTTGTATCTTCATCATAGATAAAATATGACTGATTACTCTGAAGGCAACAGTGATCCTTAAAAAAGTATTAGTCATGCCAAAATCAGACTAAGTTCATTAAAACGTGTGTGATGTAATCTTATATGGAATTAAAATAATTAAAAAGCATCACTCCATCAACAACCTTAAAAGTTTAAGCATTTCCCTGGTTCTAACCTCACTTCAATAAAATTGAAGTAAAACATCTCAATTACCACTCTATATATCTTCCTTAACAAAATTAAATATACTGGTGAAAAAAAGAAACACTCATAAAAATCTTATATACAGAAATTTATTTTTAAACTAAAAGTTTATAAGTGAAATTCACAATATCAGGAAAATTTACTATTACTTTGAAAACAAAAACAAACAAAGTTTAATTAATTCTTGGATTAATTATTAAGTACATTCAAATCAACATTAATTTATCACAAAATCTAGAAACTGAATTATTCAAGGAAATTCAAACTAATAAGCAACAGTTAAAATTTGAAAAGAATTCTAAGTAGTGAAAATTAATTCACACGTGTTAAACAACAATAAAAACTTGTAATGATTAATTAATGAATACACTTACGTTAATAAAAAAAATCAATGTAAATGTAAACCAAAAACACTAAGAAAACATTAACCACACCGAATATAGAAATAGCACACTTTAATAAGAAAAATGGATAAATGCACACACAAAAAATCCCAACATCAAAATGTGAACAAATGAAAAAAAGTTCCCCTGGAATAACCAAAGTGTTTCCAGTATTTGAAGCACTTTTTAGGTTAAAGTTTAGTGCACTGAGCTTATTAGAAAACTCTTACCAATTTTAGAAGGCCTTTTTCTAAATTACCAATAAACACTTGCACACGAGGTGCCTGTTACACAATTTTACAACGTCTGTTCAGATTCCACAAATAAGCACTAGGTAATTAAATAAATCTAAAACTTATGAGTGACCAACCACTAGATATAAAATCTTTACGTTAATGTAAAATCAAAACAAAATTCTCTCGCAAAGGTGTGTGAGAGAGAGAGAGAGAGAGAGAGAGAGAGAGAGAGAGAGAGAGAGGCTCCCAAAAACAAAACAACCACGAATCGTCTCTGATATCCGTATGATATTGCTCTCTCTATGGGAGCTTCACTCACAAAAGAGTGTAGCTAATCCAAAATGGCTGGGCCAAATAATTTTAGAAAAGATACAACTATTATTTTAACAATATTCTTTTAAAAATGAAAAATAGAGAGAAAGTGGGATTACAGTTACAAATAACATTTATTATTACACGGTTCCAGACAATAGAAGTCTCTTAAAACGAAAGGACTTACTATAGAATCTTCTCGAATTAAATTAATGTCGTCATTTCCGTGAGTGACGTCACGAACTTTTTCCATTTCCTTGACAAATCGAAAGATATGAGTTAATTTATCAGTAATATTGAGCAGTTTCAATACAAAAGAATCTCTAATTACAAATATGAAACGAAAGGTATCAGACGTACGTGAAACGTTCATGCAAAATCCTTCTAGAACGATCTTATGAAAGATTATGCAATCACAAGTGACTTCTCGACAAAGACGAACGAGTTTAAGACATTATTGTTTAAAAAAAAAAATTAGAATCACACGGCCTAAAGTGACGAATGACAAGTCCGCTTTTGCGAACAAGCAAAGAAATCTCTCTCTCTCTCTGTTACATTCTACGTTATTCTTTACTTTTAAATTATTTTTTTAAACATTCTGACATACATTACTGAACAATTAACACTAAGCAAATAATACTGAATCTGAAAATATTGCAAAACAACTGTCCAACATTTCATACAGTTACTGAGGTGAAGTTATGGTGTTGCGAGAGCAACAGCGTAAGTACACATACACACACACACACACACACACACACACACACACATATATATATATATATATATATATATATATATATATATATATATATATATATATATATATATATGCAGCTATTATGCTATTTAACATTCAAGTGTTCATTTCCGACCTTGTTTGCGTTTGAATAAATTTTAACATGGATTTTCTGGTGTTGATTATCGATCCCTGCCTCGTAAAAAGAAAAAATAAATAAATGAAATAAAAAAATAAAACAGAAAGGCTTTCCCAACTAATAGCAACAGGTAGAGAATGAACATTTTTGTGTATCCTTCATAACACAAAATTTTATATGAAGCCGAAAGATATATTTTTAATCTGTTAAAGACTGTGACATCCTTTTATTCGTTAGGTTCAAAATATTTTTTTGACCGCTCAAAGTAGTAGAATTCCGCCGTCTTATGCTGGTGAACATCTTATAAAGGTCGCAAAGACACTATTCAACTGGGAAAAAGAACATCATCATAGCAAGAGTACAATATGATAACGTAATGTTCATAAACCAGGTACAGTCAAGTTATTCATTGCTAAGAATACAGAGAATGATTTCCAAAATTAAAATAGACTTACTACGACATGAAAGCTGCTGCTTAGACAATGCTATAAAGAAAGCTTAGCAAATGCATATAATATTATATATTATATATATATATATATATATATATATATATATAGATATATATATATATATATATATATATATATATATAAGATATATGTATATATATATATATATATATATATATATATATATATATATATATATGTGTGTGTGTGTGTGTGTGTGTGTGTGTGTGTGTGTGGTGTTTGTGTGTGTGTGTGTGTGTGTGTGTAATTTCTAATAAAGGCTATGGATATTTAGAGCAAGAAGTTTCTTACACCCTAACCTAAGAGTAAGAGTTATCAAGCTTAGGTTACTGTTTTAAACATGCATAATGGTAATGAAAATATAGAATAATAACAATCATTATTTTTAACGTGACGTTCGTATTGACGATGCAAACATGATAATATCAATGAATATCTTTAAAAATTTCATGATCTCATGAGTCGCAAAAATAGTGACGAAGAAATTTACAATGATGTCGTGTAAGGACTTTTAATTAGAATCATCCAGGCTCTAGAAAGCTCTACTCACTAGCGGATAGAGGGGGTGCCTGCCTCTGGTCATGGGCCCAGCCCCAAGCCCTCCATGAAAAATAATGAAAAGAAAATAATAATATTGGAATATTTAGATAATAATAAGATAAAAGAAAAACATGAAGAAGAAAAATAAAAAATCTACTATTGAAACAATAGTATTTTGAGAAAAAAGTAATAATAGTAAACAATAATATATATATATATATATATATATATATATATATATATTTATATTTTATATATATATATTATATATATATATATATATATATATATATATATATATATATATATATATATATATATATATTAAGTAGATGAAGGCAGGCAAGGAGCACTGAGGAATTTGACATTATGGCATTTATTCCGATGTTTCGCAATATATTATTGCATCCTCAAGGAATTCTACAATAGATGTAAATACATTTATTTTTAAAAAACTTTTGGAAAATTATACATGAAAAACAAATAGTTATCTATAAGTCAATTTAAAAGGAGACCATATTTAAAGCACACAATAAGTTAAGTTAAAACACAAGTTACATAAATAAAAAAAAAACTATGAAATTGAACATTAATATACATGGATTTATTTAACAATTAATAATAATAATGATAAATAAACTAATAACTAAAGGAAGAGTGGAGCTAACCTGCCAGAGCAAAGTCAAGAGTAAAACTAAAAGCAGAGACGAAAAGTAAACAATAACAGGCGTTAAGAACAACAGCAAAGTCAAGATAAAAAAGGTGGACAGCTGAGGACTGGGTATTTAAAACCAAACATGTTGTTTTATTTTCAACGTCTCTGAAATAAACAGGTTTTAGAGTTGTTGACCTGTCCAATTATAGAGAAATCTTTGTATTCGATGCTTGTTTTACATTTTGGCTATATATATATATATATATAGATATATATATATATATATATATATATATATATATATATATATATATATATATATATATACACACATACATGAATTTACGTTAACATGATTATGTACCTCTTCAAAGGATAATGATGGTTGCTATCACTGCTAGATAATAGATCGTATGCTGTCATTAACTGCTGCGGTCTAATATATAGCACAGGTAAATTAGAGAACACCCCGTTGTTAAAATAACTGCATGGATTACATTTTCATGGATAGAAATTAAAACAACTATCTCCTCTCTCTCTCTCTCCTCTCTCTCTCTCTCTCTCTTGTTTAATTTGTCCGTCTATCTGCCCAATGAATGATTCTGTCTTAATTAACAGCTACAAATTCTAGTATTTTCGCGGAAGACGCCTAAACATTTCAATGTAAAACAAGTAATTTTGATATCTTCCATTTTACCAAGAAGTATGAAAATGAGAGAGAGAGAAGAGAGAGAGAGAGAGAGAGAGAGAGAGAGAAAGGTTTTACCCTACTGTAAGTAATAATAATTTTGCATATATGCAGATACAAACGACAATACCCATAAGAGAGAGAGAGAGAGAGAGAGAGACAGACAGACAGACAGACAGACAGACAGACAACAGAGCAGAGACAGAGACAGAGAGAATAAACAATAGACCTTAAAACAAGCAGCTGACAATATAGAAGAACCAGAGACAGTTGTAAGCAATAATCATGGTGTTAGATTTATTATGGTATCCGCCAATAGTTTTAAGAAATTCCGTTTTGTGAGATGAGACATTTCTTCGATAGTAATAGTAACTATAATATATGTTACCGTAAACCTTTGCATGCAGGACATGCCGAGACTACCTTGTTCAAACCATGATGACTGGGTTCCATAAGGAAAGAGGTCAAATTTGTAGAACAGGCGTCTCGGGCCCTTCTTGAAGCTCCAGTGATTTTGCAGTCTCCCTCCGGAATCCCGGATGATTGCCTGTTACTCACTTTATGGAGGAGTGATGTAGTGGTTGCATTTGGCAACGTTCTCAAGGGTCACTTGTAAGAGAGAGAGAGAGAGAGAGAGAGAGAGAGAGAGAGAGAGAGAGAGAGTGGCTGGCTGTTTTGGTTTGTGTCTTTTTAGGTTGTTTGTATTTGTTGGAGGTAATAGGAAGGTTTTCGATGTTTTGTGCATTTGCTGTATCGTGTTTTGTGTTTATTTGTTGTTGTTGAGATATGATGGGGAAGGTTTGTGTTTGTGGTTTTCCGTTTAGAGAAAGAGAGAGAGAGAGAGAGAGAGAGAGAGAGAGAGAGAGAGAGAGAGAACATGAATGGTGTACGGGTAGTTAATGGGGGAATTGCTTGTTGGCGGAAGGTTGGGTTCGTCTGTGACTCGGTAGCAGAGCCTTGAGTGAGTCAGAGGGCAGCAGAACAGTCTGTATTTGGTAGTTTTTGGGAGAGTCAGTCTGGTCAGAGGCACTGAGTTGCTGTTGTATGTTTTCTGGATTGTTTTGATATTGTGTAATTGAGTTTGTTGTGCTTGTGTCCGTCTGAAGGTTGTTGAGCTTGTGAGTTTTTGTCGTGTTTGATTTGTGAATTGTGTTTGTGAGTTGCTGTGAACTCTTGATGTTGATTGGTGTTTGTTTTTGTTGTTGATTTGTTGTGTTTTGAGTTATTGTGTAGTCTCAATGTTGATTGTTGTTTGTTTGTGTTGGAATTGTGGTATTTGTTGCACTGTAAAGTTTTGGCGTCGTAGGTGTTTGTTTGTGTTAGTGAGTTATCGCGCTTTGTATGGTCTTGGTGCTTGTTTGTTTTGGTTTTGTTTTTTAGTGTTCAGTGGGAGTTGATTATAGTTTTTTGTTTGATATTTTGTTTATTATTAGTAGTGGAGTTGTTTTGCGACGGCTATATTGCGCTGAAAGCAAAGCTCGCCCTGATTGTGTCAAGTTTTCTGGTTAGTAAATATGTTTGAGAATGTGTTTTTTGGCCTTCCTGAACCAGTGTCCTGTTAGTAATTAAAGTAACGTAAAGTGGGGGAAAAGTGTGGCTGGGAAATTTGTAAGCCAGAGTACAACCCAACTTCTATTATCTGCAAGCCTTCAAAGACTCGGGATCCCTTCAAACTGCTCTATTGAAGCCTTTTTTTATGCTTTTGGATCCGGCGAACAGTAGCTGGCTCCAGATTCACAAGTTGTTTCCAAAGGGTGGCAGAGCAACCAGCAACAGAATCCAATAGTCACGAGGAGTCGTAGATTGTAGGATATTACATCAAAACGAAATCATAATTATAGGCACTCCTTTGAGGATTATGGAGATTTCCTCAGGTCGGTCTGTCTGGCTCTCTCCATCTGTTACTTCCTGAAGCAACTTCATATTCGTTTATTTGCTTAGACCTCAATAGAGTTATCTTCTGTGTTTGTGTGCATGTTTGTATGGGTGTTCGTTTCCATTATATTTCGCGGTGAAGAAGTAAGATGGATGTACATTTAGCAATTCGAGTACTGATGGATCTGGCTCCCAGTATCTTTGGTCCGGACGTTAGGCAAAATTTGCTGGTATATTGGGAGCTAGACGCCATATATATTA
>NC_061097.1:8530643-8533143 GCF_015104395.2 Macrobrachium nipponense | reverse complement strand
GGCTTACGTGCTGTCAAACGCTCGAATTGGCCAACATGGTAGACGGGGTTCCATATCGATTCTAATTACGAAAGCATCCAGATCGAGGGTGATTTGTAAGGTCAGAATCGATATGAACTTATAGCGTCTCTGTTGGCTGATTGGATAGCGTCACTGACTGTCCTGATTTCGTCCCCGTCCACTTGGACGGTGGTTCGATCCCATGGGGGGACGAAATTATTATCAATTAAAAAAATTCCCCTTCGTACATATATGAAAAATATATCATTTGGGAGGTAAAGTGAATTTTAGATTATTAAAGGACATTTGTAGCTTGAATTGATATATAAAATGGATCACGGTTCGCATGTGATAATTATTCATAACAAAAGGCTACGTGCTGTCAAACGCTCGAATTGGCCAACATGGTAGACGGGGGGGTTCCATATCGATTCTAATTACGAAAGCATCCAGATCGAGGGTGATTTGTAAGGTCAGAATCGATATGAACTTATAGCGTCTCTGTTGGCTGATTGGATAGCGTCACTGACTGTCCTGATTTCGTCCCCGTCCACTTGGACGGTGGTTCGATCCCATGGGGGGGACGAAATTATTATCAATTAAAAAAATTCCCCTTCGGTACATATATGAAATATATCTTTTGGGAGGTAAAGTGAATTTAGATATTAAAGGACATTTGTAGCTTGAATTGATATATAAATGGATCACGGTTCGATGTGATAATTATTCATAACAAAAGGCTACGTGCTGTCAAACGCTCGAATTGGCCAACATGGTAGACGGTGTTCCATATCGATTCTAATTACGAAAGCATCCAGATCGAGGGTGATTTGTAAGGTCAGAATCGATATGAACTTATAGCGTCTCTGTTGGCTGATTGGATAGCGTCACTGACTGTCCTGATTTCGTCCCCGTCCACTTGGACGGTGGTTCGATCCCATGGGGGGACGGGGAGAAATTATTTTATCAATTAAAAAAATTCCCCTTCGGTACATATATGAAAATATATCATTTGGGAGGTAAAGTGAATTTAGATATTAAAGGACATTTGTAGCTTGAATTGATATATAAATGGATCACGGTTCGATGTGATAATTATTCATAACAAAAGGCTACGTGCTGTCAAACGCTCGAATTGGCCAACATGGTAGACGGGGTTCCATATCGATTCTAATTACGAAAGCATCCAGATCGAGGGTGATTTGTAAGGTCAGAATCGATATGAACTTATAGCGTCTCTGTTGGCTGATTGGATAGCGTCACTGACTGTCCTGATTTCGTCCCCGTCCACTTGGACGGTGGTTCGATCCCATGGGGGGATGAAATTATTATCAATTAAAAAAATTCCCCTTCGGTACATATATGAAAATATATCATTTGGGAGGTAAAGTGAATTTAGATATTAAAGGACATTTGTAGCTTGAATTGATATATAAATGGATCACGGTTCGATGTGATAATTATTCATAACAAAAGGCTACGTGCTGATAGTAAGACGGGGTATTCCATATCGATTCTAATTACGAAAGCATCCAGATCGAGGGTGATTTGTAAGGTCAGAATCGATATGAACTTATAGCGTCTCTGTTGGCTGATTGGATAGCGTCACTGACTGTCCTGATTTCGTCCCCGTCCACGTTGGACGGTGGTTCGATTCCCATGGGGGTGGGGGGACGAAATTATTATCAATTAAAAAAATTCCCCTTCGGTACATATATGAAAATATATCATTTGGGAGTAAAGTGAATTTAGATATTAAAGGACATTTGTAGCTTGAATTTGATATATATATATATATATATATATATTATATATATATATATATATATATATATATATATATATATATATATATATAGATAGATAGATAGATAGATAGATAGATAGATATATGATAAAGAAGATTAAAGATTAAGGCAGGAACACGATAAGATTCTAATTATGCTTTAATCCTACGTTTCGTGACAACATCGTCACATCTTCAAGGATTTTCTACGAAATATAATATGTTAACATAAAGTAAGAGCTAATTACAAGATTCAATAGTTGAAAAAATCAAAACAGGTTAATGGTAAAATTACAACTTACTCACTCAAATTACATGCACACTTGACTAAAACTGAGACTAAAATACAAAACAACATACAAATGATGAAAAGAACATTTAGGTAGATATTTCAGCTAAATTACATATATACATAAAAAGAACAACACACACAATCAACAGAAAAAGTCATACATTCGTAAAACTACAGCCAAAAATAGCTACACACTTAACCAACATTCCTACATCAAAGATAATAACACACTAAAAGTAACCAACTTCAAGAGGCACAAGGAATGGCAGAAAATTTAGGCCATAAACAAGGGGACAGCAGAGGAATGGTTGTTTAAAGTTGGAACTCATAGTTTGATGTTCAGAGTTTCCAAAATCAACAGTTCGTTGAGTTCGCTTGTTTGGCCAATAATTTTAAAATCTTCGTATATGATTGCAGTTTTA
>NC_061097.1:8517693-8525193 GCF_015104395.2 Macrobrachium nipponense | reverse complement strand
TGATCTGTCACTCTTATGTTATGTTACTCTTCTGATCCGTCACTCTTCTGAGCGGTTCCCATATGTATATATATATATATATTATATATATATATATAATATATATATATATATATATATATATATATATATATGTGTATATATTAATATATATATATATATAAATATATATTATATATATACTACATATAGGTATATATATATATATATTATATTTATATATATATACTATAAAATTAATAATAATTATATATATATAATATATATTATATTATTATATATTAATTATATAATATATAGTAATATATATATAGATATATATATATATATATATATATATATATAGTATATATATATATATATATATATATATATATATATATACTATATATATATATATATAGATATATATATATATATATATATATATATATATATATATATATATATATATATATATATATATATATATATATATATATATATATCCTATATACTATATATATTATATATATATATATATATATAGTTGTTTTCAATAGTTTTTAAAATATGTACAGTAGGAATGAAAATAGGATGAAATGATACACAGAGAATATTGTTAAATTACTTTTAATACTGGCTAGACTGTTATACGTCGTTTTTATTTTTACAAAATTAAAAAAATGGAGTGTAACGTAATGAATCTCCTATTTTATCAATAATTTTAAACTCATCTTCTAAAATTCATAATTACAAATTATAAGAGCTCTGATATACTTACTAGAAAATATTGACATCTTAATTTGTTTGGCGTCGTTAGAGTAAAAATGAATATATGCCAAATTATTCGTGGGTTTCTTATATACTTTAAAACAAAACATTGTGTTATTTCTAATAACCAAGACATTAAAAAATGGGATACAATTATTTATTTCCTTCATATTCTATTGTGAATTTTATAGATAGTACTAGATTATTAATGCTTTGCAGGAAATCAGGAATATTTACAGTTTTTCTTCACAATACAAAAACAGTTTTCTTGTATATCTAACCCAAAACACCTTAGAAAATAAATTTCTCCAAATAAGTCTAGATTAAAAAAATTCCATGTAAATATTAGACATGACTGGTCAAAGAAGGTTACCCATAGCCATACTAAATATCTGTTCATAAAAATTATCATTGAAAGTTAATTTATAATATTTTACCGGTTGAACTGATAATGGGACGATAGGGAAATCCCTTTTATGGGTCTTGATTAATCCGTACATGTAAGGAAAAGATGGGCCAATTGTCGTCAATTTCTCTTTATGAAGAATTGAAACTTTTTATGACTTCAGCTAATGGGTCTTTCCGTAGCTTTTTGTAATTACTAGAATCAGATAATAAGATTTCCGTTTTTCCCACATAACCAATTTTAACCTTTACTACAAAACAATTGGATTTGTCAGCTTTAGTAATATGCAAAGTTTTATCCATCTTCGTTTCTTGAATTGCATCTATAAAACTTTTCGGGAAATTCACTTGTTTATTAGGTATTTGAAGCAATCCGAAAAAAAAGTCCTTTAACTAAATCCATTGAATGTGATATTCCTGTGTTTTCCTTTTCCAATTTGGACATCTCTGAAACGATTGTTTAGTAATTCTTTCAAGCAAAGAACTGAACCAGAATCTTAAATATGTTTTAGATCAGGGCCGTCCAAGTTGTTTAGTCTGAGGGCCACTCTTGAAAAAATAAACAGTCATGCGGGCCACCAGTGTGTATGTATGTGTGTGTGTTTATGTGTATATATATTATATATATATATATATATATATATATATATATTATATATATATGTGTGTGTGTGTGTGTGTGTGTGTGTGTGTGTGTGTGTAATGAGGATATTTCCCCATTATTCATTTGGTAAACGTGTAACTCGAGCGTCAGGCATACAACGAACAAACCAGCGGCTTGCGACTTTCCTTTCTCTCTCTCTCTCTCTCTCTCTCTCTCTCTCTCTCTCTCTCTCTCTCTTCACCTCTTTCTCTCCACTCTAACAGGTAACCAAAATGAGAGAGTTGCATCATAAAATAAACATTTATTAAGTAACAAAAGATAATGATCCAAGTCTTACTGACTAACTCAAAAACCCCAACAGTAAAATGTCTGAATAGTAATTAGTCACCAAAAGTCTATTTCCCCATCGGACTCCCTCTCGGTCCCCCATGATGGTTCTGCTAGAACCGTCTGTTTCAAAGACATAGAACACATCCCATAAGTACACACACAAGTTTAATAATCAGAGATTAAAGATTGGATATCCTTATAAAAATGTCAAATAGATAACAAGCCACTCTTTGGCTAAAACAGTTCAAAACTCACCCAAGCAGCCAGACTATTTAAAGCACTATATTATAAAGAGACTCCCGGTGAGCACCACGACATCTTGCCTTTCTCTCAAAGACGCCTCTATGCCAAATCCCCCATAGACTTGCGTATGAAACATTATTAAAGGAAGAGGCGCACACGCACATATGAATGCACAGTTCGTTAGCGCCTCACAATACTATCTGCATCCAGTTTCACGAAGGCACTTTGAGAAGAGTTCATGAACTGAGTACATTGACTTGTCTTTCTATGCAGTTTTATGTCACGCCACCAACAGAAACCCATTGATCAGCTTCTCTCGGGTTGTTGCTTCTCCGCATTCCAACAGGTCACAGCGAACATATTGGCAATATATTATATCAAAAAACCTAGGCCTTTCATATATATATATATATATATATATATATATATATATATATATATATATATATATATATATATATATATATAAGAGATCCTCACGTGAAAATGAAAGAAGGAGGTACCAAGACTTTCAACTTTTTATTCCAAAGTCATCTTCAGGGTACTGAACAATTTTAAGAGAACAACTTATACAAGAAAGCAACATGAGGCCACAAATAATAAAACAAGTCCACAACCTACTTAAGTATGCAGATAAACATTGTTCAAAACAAAAGACATACTTAACGGAAATATGTAGTTACTAAAATCACAGTACAAAACTATCTGTTTGTAAAATATCTAACAACTTGTTTAACTTTTAAATCATCAAGAATAAAACTTTTTAACAATTCGTCCATCTTAAAAAGACCATCGCTCATATTCATGTTTATTAAAGGAACTAATGAGGCAACCTTCAACTAACAATCTGTCAGCATTGATGAACTTCTAAAAACGACTGCAGCTGAATTCCAGTCTATAGGGTGTTCAAAATCCCCTCATCACGTGACAAAAAATGGCACTTGAACCGTTCGCAACCCGTACATTATATTTATGCTGTGTAACTCTCTTACTTAGTTCCTTACCAGATTGTCCAATATAAGGCAAATTACAAATAGAGCAGTTAATTTTGTACACGCCTCCTGTTGTCATCACTGATTTATTACAAAACAATGCATTTTGACAGATGAAATATTACTAAAACAACATTTATATTCAGACATTTCAGGCTACGTACAATTGATAAAAATTCACAGTGGTATGGCAAAACTAAAATATTTTCAATTTCAAACTTACTTGATCTTTCGTGACAATAAAATGATTTTTTGGCACTTTGGAGGCAACTATCAATAAAATACCTTGGGTAACATAATTCTTTCGCAATTTCATAGATGTTCTTAATTTCCTCGTCTAAGAATTCAGGATCACAAATCCTATATGCCCGTAAAAACACATCCCTGAGAAGACTGTTTCGTTTTATCTTGGGGTGATGGCTGGAAAAATTATGAATGAAAGCATTCACTGCTGTTGGTTTACGGTAAACTTTGAATTTAAAACCGTTGTCGGTTCTCATAACGAGTGTGTCAAGAAATGGTAGGGTTTTATCCTGTTCTATTTCCAGTTTGAATTTTATGGATGGAACCAGGCCATTCAAAAGTTCTAAAAACTCCAAGGGGTCACGATCCCGTGGCCACAGGCATATTATGTCATCAACGTATCTGTACCATGTCAAAGTAAACGTAATGATATTTGGTAGGTATCTGATTTCGTAAAACTCCATATAGATATTTGAGAGAGTTGCAGATAAACAGCTTCCCATTGCCAAACCAAAAATCTGTCTATAAAAACAACCATTAAACGTAAACGTATTATCAACTATGCACAACTTTATCAACTTAATAAAAACATGGTGGGAAACAGGAATATTTATATAATTCATTTTTTCTTGTAGAAATTGTAGCAGATCATCAATGGGCACTTTCGTAAACAATGAATTGACATCAAAACTAATTAACCTGCAATTTGCATCTCTGACTTTCAATTTCGTGATAAGGTCTTCTGTATTCTTAATGTGTGCCTCTGATATATTTCCTATCAGCGGATTTAACAGAGATCCCAACCATTTTGACAAATGATAAGAAGCTGAGCCTATCGAACTGATAATGGGTCTGATTGGTTTGCCTTCTTTATGAATCTTTACTGTGCCATACATATAAGGAAGAGTGGCATTAACGGCAGAGAATTTCTTGGCTAGTTCATGGTGCGATTTTCTTTAACGAAAGATTTCACAGTACTATTATAATGCTTATTAACTTTATCGGTGGGGTCTCTTATTAGTTTTTCGTAAGTGTCTTCATCGGATAAAAGTTGATTAGCCTTTTCAATATAAGAATTCTTACTCAAAATAACTATACAGTTTGACTTATCAGCCCTAGTTATATGGATATCTTTATTAGCTCTTAAGCTCTTAAGTGCCATCTGGAATTTCAAAGGTATAGTATGTCTTAATTTTGAATTGCACACAGCATATACACATCCTTTTGCAATCAAAATATTGTCATTGTTTACTTTTTCATTTTTTGTTTTTTCTAAGTTTATGAAACCTTTAGCTACTGAAAAAATATCGACTTTGTTCTTAGTAAAGCAAAAATTCATACCAAATCCTAAAACAAGTTTTTCATTATCACGGAGTTCATATGAAGATAGGTTCACGTATAAGTCCGGGTTGCTTTTTGTTGTCCACACACTATCCCGAAATAGACGTTCCAATTTCCCATCTAGTCTATCGTTGATGTGCCACTGCTGCAGATCGCACTGCGGTGTATACATTATCATTTATAATGTTCCATTGTTCACGGGTCACATGATTCTGCAAAAGCGTCGTAGCCTTCCTAGTATCCTGAAACGAACGATTCACTTCATGACGTTTGGTGCTAATGCACCTGTCCAAAATTAGATGCTCCATGTCCGAGAAAGACTCACACTCCAAATTACGCAATCTCCCCGGTAAGCAAGACTTCGGTATAACAAGATTATCCCTACATTTCTTCAGAAATTGCAGCTGTCGTTTCAGGCGATGTGACCTCATCAAAGATTTTTTGTAGTTGTAGAAGAGCGGTTTGCACACAGGATAGAGTCGAAAGATCAAAGGCAGCGTCAAGGGGCGCGTGAGATCCATAAGTCTTGCAGTTCCACAATGGTCCCGTGGGTGAAGTATATAAGAGATCCTCACGTGAAAATGAAAGAAGGAGGTACCAAGACTTTCAACTTTTATTCCAAAGTCATCTTCAGGGTACTGAACAATTTTAAGAGAACAACTTATACAAGAAAGCAACATGAGGCCACAAATAATAAAACAAGTCCACAACCTACTTAAGTATGCAGATAAACATTGTTCAAAACAAAAGACATACTTAACGGAAATATGTAGTTACTAAAATCACAGTACAAAACTATCTGTTTGTAAAATATCTAACAACTTGTTTAACTTTTAAATCATCAAGAATAAAACTTTTTAACAATTCGTCCATCTTAAAAAGACCATCGCTCATATTCATGTTATTAAAGGAACTAATGAGGCAACCTTCAACTAACAATCTGTCATGCATTGATGAACTTCTAAAAACGACTGCAGCTGAATTCCAGTCTATAGGGTGTTCAAAATCCCTCACGTGACAAAAAATGGCACTTGAACCGTTCGCAACCCGTACATTATATTTATGCTGTGTAACTCTCTTACTTAGTTCCTTACCAGATTGTCCAATATAAGGCAAATTACAAATAGAGCAGTTAATTTTTTGTACACGCCTCCTGTTCCCCGTCATCACTGATTTATTACAAAACAATGCATTTTTGACAGATGAAATATTACTAAAACAACATTTATATTCAGACATTTCAGGCTACACACAATTGATAAAAATTCACAGTGGTATGGCAAAACTAAAATATTTTCAATTTCAAACTTACTTGATCTTTCGTGACAATAAAATGATTTTTTGGCATTTGGAGGCAACTATCAATAAAATACCTTGGGTAACATAATTCTTTCGCAATTTCATAGATGTTCTTAATTTCCTCGTCTAAGAATTCAGGATCACAAATCCTATATGCCCGTAAAAAAAACATCCCTGAGAAGACTGTTCGTTTATCTTGGGGTGATGGCTGGAAAAATTATGAATGAAAGCATTCACTGCTGTTGGTTACGGTAAACTTTGAATTTAAAACCGTTGTCGGTTCTCATCCATAAAATTCAAACTGGAAATAGAACAGGATAAAACCCTACCATTTCTGACACACTCGTTATGAGAACCGACAACGGTTTTAAATTCAAAGTTTACCGTAAACCAACAGCAGTGAATGCTTTCATTCATAATTTTTCCAGCCATCACCCCAAGATAAAACGAACAGTCTTCTCAGGGATGTTTTTACGGGCATATAGGATTTGTGATCCTGAATTCTTAGACGAGGAAATTAAGAACATCTATGAAATTGCGAAAGAATTATGTTACCCAAGGTATTTTATTGATAGTTGCCTCCAAAGTGCCAAAAAATCATTTTATTGTCACGAAAGATCAAGTAAGTTTGAAACTGAAAATATTTTAGTTTTGCCATACCACTGTGAATTTTTATCAATTGTACGTAGCCTGAAATGTCTGAACTATAAATGTGTTTTTAGTAATATTTCATCTGTCAAAAATGCATTGTTTTGTAATAAATCAGTGATGACAACAGGAGGCGTGTACAAAATTAACTGCTCTATTTGTAATTTGCCTTATATTGGACAATCTGGTAAGGAACTAATATAATGTACGGGTTGCGAACGGTTCAAGTGCCATTTTTTGTCACGTGAGGGATTTGAACACCTATAGACTGGAATTCAGCTGCAGTCGTTTTTTTAGAAGTTCCTCAATGCATGACAGATTGTTAGTTGAAGGTTGCCTCATTAGTTTCCTTTAATAACATGAATATGAGCGATGGTCTTTTTAAGATGGACGAATTGTTAAAAAGTTTATTCTTGATGATTTAAAAGTTAAACAAGTTGTTAGATATTTTACAAACAGATAGTTTTGTACTGTGATTTTAGTAACTACATATTTCCAGTTAAGTTAATGTCTTTTGTTTTGAACAATGTTTTATCTGCATCCCTTAGTCTTAAAGTAGGTTGTGGACTTGTTTTATTATTTGTGGCCTCATTTTGTGCCTTTCTTAGTATAAGTTGTTCTCTTAAAATTGTTCAGTACCCT
>NC_061097.1:8482693-8505193 GCF_015104395.2 Macrobrachium nipponense | reverse complement strand
TAGGAGTTCTCTGTCTGTGTAGGGTCAGACCTGTTTCGTATAAGTATCAGTATCATTTAGCAATGTCATTATTTTACTAACATAGTCACTTTTATTCATTATTACCACTGCGTTAGATTTATCTGCTTTTGTCACTTTCACTGTTTCGTCTTCTTTAATTTTCTTAAAAGCCTGGAGAAATCTCACGCGTACATTCGGGGGAGAAGGTTTACTCATAGCACCATAGACAATACCTTTACAAATATTGATATCATCAGGGCATAGGTTTTGATTAAATTTTTACAAATAACAAAAGGATTTTGAAATGTCGACACAGTCCAGGTTACCATTAAATACACCAAAGCTTAACCCATATCCCAAAGCCGCTGTCGTAGTACTATCCACTGGTTTGTCTGATAAATTAATCATGAAGTCCACTTTGGCATGCTTAGTCCTGTCGCTTTCAGCAATAAGATTCTTCAGCTTGACTTGAAGCTTCCTTTCAAGACGGTTGCAGCACTTTCTCAGTTTTCCGTAGCAATAATCCAGCATCCGATTCTTCCAGTCGACAGGAACCGTCTCATTAAAACCATACCGTCTGCTTCTAAGTGTACGAAACGCATCATCTACTTCCACTTTTGTGATGTCGATGTGTTTCTGAAGTATGATGCCTTGAAACTCGTCGAAAGGTCGCTCTGCTAGACGAAGAATTCTCACTGGTAAAATCGACTTGGGCATCACTTGCTCCTTCATACACTTCCGTAGAAAGTTAAGTCGGAGTTTTAGTTTGTGAGCGATGATAAGAGCATTACAGAAGGTTATCACGAATAGAACAAGGCTCGGAAAATTCAAAGAAAAGGCGTAGAAGTTGCGTGTGGTTTCCATTATGCTTAAAAAATCACAGTAGATGCACGTGACTTCATAAATAAGAGAATACCACAGGAAAATGATAGTCAGAAATCCAAGCGCTATCGTCTTTACTAAGATGAGCCTTGTTATATTCGTGACATCCTTCTGTAATCTCTCTCTCTCTCTCTCTCAATCTCTCTTTCTCATATGCTTCCAAAAGAAGGTTTTGGTGAGTTGTCCTAAAAAATTTAATTTAACTTTAATTTTTTTTCTGTGCTGAATGGAGCATTTTCCTTAACTTGTCATATAGGAAAACATTTTGGTATTAAAGACTTTTGTAGTCTTTGAGGTATCTCGTGGTGGAAGGGTAATATGTCTAGAGGAAAGATTTAATAAAGAGTACTCGGAATCTAAATGTTGCATTTCCACATGTAATTTTAATGTAAACATGCACACTTATACGGTACAAGCACTTACATACACACACACACACACACACACACACATATATATATATATATATATATATATATATATATATATATATATATATATATATATATATGTATATATATATATATATATATATATAATATATATATATATATATGTTTGTGTGTGTGTATGTATTTTTTACCCCCAATTTTCTTTTTTGAAGTGTGCCTCAAAACTCCTACTTACTGTGTTGCTTCAAGAAGAATGATGGCTATACGAAGTGAACGTAGTTAATTTTACCGTACAGAGAGAGAGAGAGAGAGAGAGAGAGAGAGTGTTTTCTTATCATCCTTAGAATCCTGATGTAAACGGATACCATCCTATTCCTCTAACGACTCTCAAGAGACCCATAGAAGATCCTGAGCGATCGCCTGAGGAAGGAAGACTCAGATTGGGCTGCGCGTTTATAATGGAGAGTGTCTCTCGAGAATATCAATATAGACAAAGAAATGTTGAATCTATATTCATTCACAGATGGATGAGTACACATAATCATTTATATATATATATATATAAATATTATATATATATATATATTATATATAATATATAATATATATATATATATATATATATATATATATATATGAATATATTTATATATATTGTTCTAAACTATAAACATCCTAATTTCAAATAGCATAAAATATTCATATTAATTGGAAATCAGTAGCCACTCTGATTCTTCCACTACCTCTGTGAAAGATCTCACTGACAGAGCTGTACTTTACACAAAGACTGCCGCCGTTTCCTTCTGCAAATACCCCGAATGCCGGAGAATTAAGGCAGCTGTCCCAACCATTTATGAGCCATGCAGAATTTGGAATGCCACAAGGACAGGGGATTACAGTAAAACATCTGCCATCTAGTGGATTGATTAGAGTTCGGACTAAGACTGATATTATAAAAAGAATTGTAGATGATGAAAAGGGTTTAGACCTCGACTCACCATGTTAAACCAAGGTGGTCTTGCTTGAGTAGAGCACTCCCCCTCCCCCTAAGCCTATATCTGCTTGAGAGTGCTCCACATGTTCATTTACTTTCTCTTCCTGGTGTTTTCCCGCTATTAACGCCACCACTGAAGATGGACGAACACAGGCTGTAAGGTAAAGTGCGAAGTTAATGGCTTGAGGCAGTCAGTTACTTTCAACTCTACTACTGTGTGTTTTTTTTTATTTCATTGCTACAAGTAACTTGAGGTCCTTAGTCCCACCAAGCATCACTTCCAGTCATTGTAACACGTGAGCGCTCCCCCCTGTGTTCTGCGATGCTGTAAACTTTCCATCCCATAGTGCTATATGAATAAGTAAATGTTCCCGTTGTGAATAGTGTTGATATTGTTACTAGGATGTAACATAAAATCTCCTTGTGTAAGCCCTTATCCTACAACCCTATGATATGTCGGTAGTGTAACTCCAGAAAAGAGATAAAGTTTAGTTTTTCATAGCAGTCCGCCATCCACACACTGTTTGTAGCCAGCATATTTATGGCATAATGCAATCTACTTGCAGATGCTCTACCATGTGCCCCGTTGTGGGAAGTGTATTCCTGTAAATGCATGACTGAGGGAGTCATCATATCTCCACTATTTTATTTCCACCGGGACCGGGTATTCCAGTCCTCCAAACTAATCAGCAGCGAGCCGATCTCTCTACCTTCATTTCCTTAGAATAGTGAAATATATGTAATCACATGAACCTCAGAGTTTACTTAATTTCTTTTTTAGTCTGAGGTACGCCGTAAGTGTAATCTTTTCTTTTTTCATTTGTGCAATGGTTCGTAAGTCCTTTTTGCCTTTGATAATTACAATTCATACTGCTGCACTTACAAGGAATCACTATATACATACATACATACATACATACATATACATATATATATATAATATATATATATATATATATATATATATATATTATTTATATATATAGTATATATACACACACACACACATATATAATATATATATATATTATATATATATATATATATATATATATATATATATATATATTCAACACACACATATATATATATATATATATATATATATATATATATATATATATATATATGATATATATATGCACCTTTTCACTCAACTGAAGCGCTGTGGAATTTAGGAAATAAAAATATTTAGGATTTGGTTGAATCCAGAGGTCCATGTTGGTTTTTCAATACATTATCATAATGACTCATTAGTTGACTGGATAAGATGAATGAGCTGCGATTCACTGAATCAATATTTCTATATGAATGCAATTTTTATTTTGCACTGCTGTGACGCATGTTTGGTGAATTGTTTAATATCCTTCCTTAAATATTCACAAAATTCCAAGTGTGTGCATCTAAAATAGAAGCCAATCCTTGGATTGAACCATCTGTTACTCAAAATCATCTGATGCGCGAATTTTGGAGGTTTCCACAAACATACATTTCATAAAACTTGTTTTCTTTTCACATACAGAAAAGTAGATCCGAAAAATAAGGAACAAGAGAGAGAGAGAGAGAGAGAGAGAGAGAGAGAGAGAGAGAGAGAGAGAGAGAGAGAGAGAGTCTTTACTAGGAGGTTCACATTCAAATGCATGAAAATCTTCTATCTTAACAGGGAAGAATTTACCTTGGTATCCCAAAGCGGCAACTCTTCCCTCGTAATACAGCCTCATTTGCATTCAGTTCCTACTTACACGAGCAGTCCTTCAGCTTCGCAGTTGCCCTTAACAAAGGAATGCCCGTCTAGATGAAGTCGTCCTGGATGAACAAAGGTTACTTTACTTTTTTTTTTCCTTCTTATCTAGAATTTCAACCTTCTATCCAATGCTTATAGATCCTGCTTGACGTATTCAAACCTGCCTGTAAGAGCCATTCAACTTAGCTCTGTCTCATCCAGGATACCACCGGATGAAATATCTGTCTTCTTGGGTCCCAAGGTGAGATCGAGATCGTTTTTTATCGTCTTGATCGTCTCCTAATATGAAATGAGAATCATTTTCAGGTTGCAAAAAGAATCAGAATTAAGAATTACAAATCAACTTTTTATCTTGTTTGACGTCCAGGTTTATAAGGAACCTCCTTTTTCTACAATAAGTTAGTGATTTATGAATATTATTGAAATTAATGTATGAAAATGAAGGAAAACACTAGATATATCAAATAGTTAAGCAAAAGTTAATTTCAAACGATTCTAAAACATTTTTATCAATATGACATTAAGCCTTTATGGCGAACATTTAATAAATATTACAATATTTGCGTATAATAAACCAATCGGCCACACACTACCACACACATACACAGACACACAGACTCACCTACGCACATACGCTATTTGCCACTTCTCCACTTCTTTTTATTATTATTATTTTTTGTTGCTGGACCTTGGATATTAAAAAAGAGAGAAAAATTATCGGCTATCCGCATCGAAACTCTCATGTGAACTAAAGAAACAAAATGAGAGAGAGAGAGAGAGAGAGAGAGAGAGAGAGAGAGAGAGAGAGAGAGTACGCATTTTAAAAGCTTTTCTGGGTGCATGGTCTTACTCAAGCGTCAGCCGCTGAATAAAAGTGCTTTTCAGGTGAGCGAGTAATTACTGCTGAGTAATCTTCCACCGAGTGAAAGAAGGCTCCTTTGCAGAGGTCGAGAGATCTTAAAAATGGACTCGTCTTTTGCACTAGCGAAGATTTTCAATCTCTGTTATTATTATTATTATTTTTTTTTTTTTTTTTTTTTTTTTGCTCTATCACAGTCCTCCAATTCGACTGGGTGGTATTTATAGCGTGGGGTTCCGGGTTGCATCCTGCCTCCTTAGGAGTCCATCACTCTTCTTACTATGTGTGCCGTTTCTAGGATCACACTCTTCTGCATGAGCCCTGGAGCTACTTCAGCCTCTACCTTTTCTAGATTCCTTTTCAGGGATCTTGGGATCGTGCCTAGTGCTCCTATGATTATGGGTACGATTTCCACTGGCATATCCCATATCCTTCTTATTTCTATTTTCAGATCTTGATACTTATCCAATTTTTCCCTCTCTTTCTCTTCAACTCTGGTGTCCCATGGTATTGCGACATCAATGAGTGATACTTTCTTCTTGACCTTGTCAATCAACGTCACGTCTGGTCTGTTTGCACGTATCACCCTATCCGTTCTGATACCATAGTCCCAGAGGATCTTTGCCTGATCGTTTTCTATCACTCCTTCAGGTTGGTGCTCGTACCGCTTATTACTGCAAGGTAGCTGATGTTTCTTGCACAGGCTTCAGTGGAGGGCTTTTGCTACTGAATCATGCCTCTTTTTGTACTGGTTCTGTGCAAGTGCCGGGCATTCATTCTTGCTATGTGGTTTATGGTTTCACTTTTCGTATTGCACTTCCTACATATGGGGAGATGTTATTTCCGTCTTGTACTTGAACTATCTGGTTCTTAGGGCCTGATCTTGTGCCGCTGTTATCATTCCTTCAGTTTCCTTCTTTAGCTCTCCCCTCTGTAGCCATTGCCAATTGTCATCGCTGGCTAGTTCTTTAGTCTGTCTCATGTATTGTCCGTGCATTGGTTTGTTGTGCCAGCCTCTGTTCTTTCTGTCTTTCTCCTGTCTCTGTATATTTCTGGGTCTTCGTCTGCTTTTATTAGTCCTTCTTCCCATGCACTCTTTAGCCACTCGTCTTCACTGGTTTTCAGATATTGCCCCAGTGCTCTGTTTTCGATGTTGACGCAGTCCTCTATACTTAGTAGTCCTCTCCCTCCTTCCTTTCGTGTTATGTATAGTCTGTCCGTATTTGCTCTTGGGTGTAGTGCTTTGTGTATTGTCATATGTTTCCTGGTTTGCTGATCTATGCTGCGGAGTTCTGCCTTCGTCCATTCCACTATTCCTGCGCTGTATCTGATTACTGGCACTGCCCTGTGTTTATGGCTTTTATCATATTTCGGCGTTGAGTTTTGACTTGAGTATCGCCTTGAGTCTCTGCATATATTCTTTCCTGATCGTGTCCTTCATCTCTTGGTGTTTTATATCTCCTCCTTCCATTATTCCCAGGTATTTGTATCCTGTCTCATCTATGTGTTTGATGTTGCTCCCATCTGGTAGCTTTATCCCTTCAGTTCTCGTTACTTTGCCTTTTTGTATGTTGACTAAGGCGCATTTTTCTATTCCAAACTCCATCCTGATGTCCCCGGATACAATCCTTACAGTTTGGATTAGGGTATCTATTTCCTTGATGCTCTTACCATACAGCTTGATGTCGTCCATGAACATCAGATGGTTGATTCTGTTGCCTCTTTTCTTGAGTTGGTACCCGGCATCCATCTTCTGTAGTACTTTTGTCATGGGAATCATGGCTACTACGAAGAGTAGTGGGGACAGTGAGTCGCCCTGGAAGATCCCTCTCCTGATATTAACCTCTGCTAGTCTTATTCCAGAGCTTGTAAGTATTGTATTCCAGTTGCGCATTGTATTTTTGAGGAAGCTGATGGTATTTTCCTCTGCCCCATATATTTTCAGGCATTCTATTAGCCATGTGTGTGGTATCATGTCGAAGGCTTTCTTATAGTCTATCCATGCCATGCTTAGGTTGGTTTTCCTTCTCCTACTGTTCTTCATTACCATTTTGTCTATCAGGAGCTGGTCTTTTGTGCCCCTACACTTCCTTCTGCAGCCTTTCTGTTGGTGGGGGATGGTGTTTGTCTCCTCTAGGTAGTTGTATAGCCTTTCACTGATGATACCTGTTAGTAACTTCCACATTATTGGTAGGTGGCAGTGATAGGCCTGTAGTTACTGGCTATATTTCCCTTACTCTTGTCTTTTTGTACTAAGGATGTTCTTCCTGTGGTCATCCATTTGGGTGCTTGGTGATTTGAGATACAATGCTGGAGTTGTTCTGCTATTCGTGGGTGTAGGGCCTTGAAGTTTTTGAGCCAGTATCCATGGACTTCATCGGGACCTGGGGCTTTCCAGTTTGGCATTTTCTTTAGTTGGTGTCTGACTGTGTCTGTCGTGATGTCTGTGAATCTTTGTTTTATTCTCCCTGTTTCTTCTTCCTTGACTTCCTGGAGCCATGTTGCATGTTTGTTGTATATTTTCCCAGAGTCTCTTACTTATTATTATTATTATTATTATTATTATTATTATTATTATTATTATTATTATTATTATTATTATTATTATTATTATTATTATTATTATTATGTTTCTACATAGGTATAGTACTTGGTTTTTTGTATAATATTGTTTTTCATGTGTTCTAATGACTATACCAATCGTTCTAATCCGTAGAACTGTATTGAACCAATTACAAAAGTTATATCTAACATTCCAAAAACTACGTCTATTTTTATGTATGCTTGTACTATTTCTCTTTTGTATAAGAGTAGGTCTGATTTTATGAATATAGTTGGTATTTGACATTCTTTATTTAGAACCGGGTGATTCTACTCAAATGCAAATGACAATAGCTGGACAACAAAAGAGCTGGTAAAAATTGGTTACGAGGAAACTGTAACCTTCTCTTTGAAATATAATTGTTTATCATAATGCAAAAACAAAAATCAGCCATATCATTTTAATAAGAATTTATTGGTACTGAACGAGAAAATTATGATATACACTACTCTGGTTTACAGGTTTTTATTTTCGACCCCTTATTTCAAGTCTAGAACAATGAGACATGAGATGGGTTATGGAAACAAAATGTCTTTTTTCATCAAAGTCTATCATGTTTCTTCTGAGGAAAGGTCACCTGTCCAATGTTTTCACTCGAGTTCTTCGAAATCTGCTTTTCCATCCTTACAATATCCAGCCAATGCGCACAAGGTCAACATATCTGCTGAAATTACGTCAGGAAGGTAGATGAGAGGTGAAAGTAAAAGTTTTGATATTGCAGCTAAAGTTAAAATAAAACTTTAAGAAGAATTTGTAATATAAATGCTGAAAATAGCACCAAAACCCGCAAACAATTCAGTATTCCATCACTTGTATTGAAAGGTTATCACAACTGGCAACTACTTCAGTACCATAGCAGCAACTACTTCAGTACCATCCGGACTACGCCAATTAGAAATTTAAAATATTTTTATTTAACTTTCTTTGCTGGTTCACGCATGTAAATAGAATATTTTCATTATTAAAAAATCTGGCTTTAAATGCAAATAGAATGCAACCTTTTCCTTTGACCAAAATAGGCTTTGCAAAGTCTCTATCTGAAATGTTTACAGTTTGCGAGTAGGGCTTTTCTCCTTTAGAATAGAGAGAAATGCCTAACACCAGGTGGAACCAGGCCTTCCTACACTCAGAGCCCAAGTTCACATTCAGATCTGCGCCTTTTTTTTCCCTTACAGAATATGAAGTTTTCCTAATATCTATTGTCATACACCTTAAATGTCTCTAGCGATATTCGATTTTCTCATTCACACACAAATGTTGAAACACTAGCATATACACGTGTACGAAACAAATACAGCTTCCGTCCTCCACCAACTGCTAAATCAAAGAAAACTTCTTTCATCAGCCTCAGGACGCCCAGACACAAGAGGCCCACCTCCAGAACATTTATTTAGCTTCTAAATAACAATTCCTGCTTAGAGAGCTCTTTCGATGCTTTTTTTTTTATTCTCTCGATATATCCGGCAAATGAAAAAGTGAAAACACCGATTAAAAAAAATAAATCGAAAAAACCGTTGTGTAATCTTGGTCACCGCTGCCGGCACCTGCCACTCTACAGTATATCTCCTAATGTTTCTATATCTCATAGAAATTCAATACACAAAAATCGTCTTTTCAAAGGTAAAGGAGCAGTTGGGAGAGTAAAGAGAGTATAAATTTCACATTCAAATACAAACTAAAAAGCCGGAAAAGCCAGAGACGAAATCTCCATGCTAAGCAGGATATTCAACAGAAAACCGTAATCCGCCACATTTGCTTTATAATAAATTTCTTCAGCCAAAGAGTTTAGGGTTTCGTCGTGCCGTATTTTTGGCCACAGCCAAGAGCACTGCATCCTTCTCTTGCAAAGAATTTCTCTTATTTTGGGAAAAATATGTGTATTGTTACAATACCAATGAGCTGTGTGAACGATCTTCATTTTAATGGTGAACTAATCTTCGAAACGACTCATTTTGCTTGGAGTCCTTCCCGTTTTGAAATTTTACCTAAGCAGAAAATACACACATTTTCTTCTTATCTAAAAAAGAAAGTTGTCTTAATTTCATAAGTACTTCACTTTTAAAATCAGGAATATTTGGAATGTAAATTTCTCTTTGAAAATCCTATCCCACAATATTCTTTACAAGTCTCTCATGAAGTCCTTTACATTCCGAATTGTCTTTTTTTGAGATATTATCATTCAGATATATATATATAATATATATATATTATATCCTATATATATATATATATATATATATATATCATATCCACAGGGTGAAAAATAAAGACGGTGCGGTCCGACCGGTTTCGGCTTTATTTTCAAACCATTGACAAAGGACTGTCTATTATTTTTCACCTGTGGATATGTGTATAAACGAATCACGTGCAAAAGTGATTATAATCATATATAGTATATATATATATATATATATATATATATATATATCATATATATATATATATATATATATATATATGCCTAAAAATCTCTCTCTCTCTTTTCCTCTCTCTCTTGTTTCAAGTTGAAGCATTCATCCCCGAAACTACTGGATGTTCAAGTAAGAACATCTTTTACTTCGGAATGTACAGGACATCTTGGAAGACTTGCACTTCATACACACACCACACACACACACACACACACACACACACTGTGATGGCTAGCTTAACCACCACACAAAACACTAAACTTTTATCAAATAGTATTCACCAAAATACCATACTTAGTCCACAAAAGGTGGAATAGTATCCAACTTCAATAAGAGTGCAAAGTCAATTCAAGGGGACAAAGAAAATACTACAAAAATATACTTAATTTTAATACACAAGTTTCAGATAGAAATAACACCTGAACCTCAACAATACAATAATTAATGAGAAACATTCACTCCTAAACTCCCTGCAAAAGAAAACAATTACACAATTAAAGAAAGGTCATCAACACATACATACTAAAAGGGGAGAGGGTCCAGAAAGGAGGAGGCAAGCGAAAAGTAAGAATATCCTAACAAATATAATCTAAATATCCCTAACAAGTTCCTCAAACGACTTCATAGGTCTCTTCTTAGAGGACAATAAACTCCACGTCTGGAGGCTTAATCTGGGTGGCAGGGAAAATTGATCCGAAACTATGGTGTTGGAAGGCTTTCACCAAAGCTCCACTAATGACGTCAGCAGAGGATCACAGGTCGTGATCTCGATAAATAAAATATAGTATAAATATTATTACCTTTGGGACGAGAGGTCCCCTTGGCTTTTACTGAACCAAGGGCAGTACACAAAATGCAGAATAAAAGGTCCTTGTTGCAGAGTAAGGATATCCAATAAGCTATACCGCTTCAAAACGTAGCTCTGCAATGTGGCGAGGAATAAATATAGTTCCAACAGCAATAATCGTGCCCTTCAAGGTTGGAGGCTCAGAGACACACTCAGGCAAACTCCTCCAAGCGTAAACCTCCATCCCTCGGATAACGAAGGAGCGCCGCCACGTAACCAACACAACTTGAAAATATAAAACAGTCGTTAGCCAATAATAAACACCAAAATAACCACCGGTGAGGAGACAAAAAGCTAATAAAGAGAGAATACAACACTTCTATACTTAACATTAAAAATCTAAAAACTTAAATAATTTAGAAATTAACGACAACTAAGTTACACCTCCTCACCCGACCCAAAAAAATTTTTTCCAAATTTTTTTTTTTCATTTTTTATAAAGTACGTTAACATCTAACTACAATATATATGTTATCACATACTGAAATAATAAAATAACATTCAAAAATAGTCATTAAACAAACTGCAAAGAGCAAAATATTCTCATCAAAAACATGACCTAAACAAAAGGAAAGTGGGTGGCAAGTACCAAGGATAGCAGCTCACAAGGATAGCAGTATATAAAGATAGCCGCCTAAAGGATAGCAGCATATAACAAATACCAACAACCTCATAAGTTAAATACTATTCACAGGAAAAGTTTCCAAAACCAGAAACTCTCAACATCACCATTCGATAAATAAATACCCAACCTAAGAGTTTCACATCACTCACACCATTACTAAACTTAAGAGCGAGTCATGGCTCTAACAACCGGTTTCTGTTTATATAGTCCAAAGGCAATAACCTTTTCCACACTCAATACACTGTTCAATTTCAGGGATACACTTCACTCACTATCAATAAATGTTGGGCTCAAAAACCACTGTCTATTTCAGTGTTATATCACATACACACACACCGAACGACACAGAGAAGACCACCACAAGACTCCCCTGCGCAAACAAACACACAAAATCGATGAAGCGTAATTATTCGCCTGAAAATACAGAATAACCGGATTAGTGCCTATCTCTTTTCTTAGCTTATTATAAACCTTATCGTACCTGACACCTCAAAACCTTAGAACACCTATTTAATCAACCATTAGCAAATACCAGTGATCACCCTCACTTTTTAACCTTAAATATCCCGTATACTACACCTAAAACATTATCGTCCTCTGTGAAGAAACCATGATTAATAAATCTTAAATATACATTGTTTCTACTCACTACGTGCCCCGTTCAACAGCACACACACCACAATTAGAACGATACAGATACTACCTTAATACAGCATAGCCCCTCTGCCAATAACAACTATTCAACGCTGCGAGAGAGAAAATCGGCACAACAATATTATCTTTTCCTGGGATGTGGGAAAATTCTAAATTCCACTCTTGCAGCATGAGACTCCACCCTCATCCAAAAAAAAATCGTTTGATTTTTATTCTTGTATCTGCTGATGAAGGTCAGGGGATTATGATCCGCCAAGACCTTAATAGGTGTATCTGTGGAGGAGAGATAAACATGAAAATGGTTAATAGCAATACTAAAGCAAGAGTCTCTTTCTCCACAGTGGAATACCTACGTTGGGCGGAGGACAACTTTTTTGAAAAGAATGCGACAGGATGAGAAACTCCCTGTTCGTCATTCTGCAACAACACCGCTCCTACACCAACGTCACTTGCATCCGTGGCAAAAGAAAAAGGAAGGTCAAAATCACGAGCCCTCAAGACAGGGAAATTAATTAGTACTCTTTTCAAATTATCAAATGCTTTTTGTGTTTCATCAGTCCAGACAAAAGCTACCTTCTTTCTTAAGAGATTAGTCAAAGGATCGGCGATGTCGGAAAAATTTCTAACAAACCTTCGGTAGTAGCCACCCAACCCAAGGAATTTTCTGACATCCCTCCTGCCCTGTGGGACTAACATTTTTTCAATACATTCGATATTTGCTTGCTTAGGAGCAACTTTACCATTACCAACTTCATGACCCAAATATACAACCCTCGCTTTTTGCGAATTCACTTTTCTTTAAATTAATTACTAAACCTGCTTTCTTTAAAACCTCAAACAGTGCCCTAATACGTTTTAAATGTGTTTCCCAATCATCACTATAAATAACAATATCATCAATATAAACAACACACCCTTCTAAACCATAGACTAAAGTATTCATTAACCTCTGAAAGGTGGCAGCCGCGTTCTTCATACCAAACGGCATCACTTTACATTGAAACAGTCCCTGTGGTGTTACGAAAGCAGACAAGGCCCTTGCCCGCTTCGAAAGAGGAACCTGCCAATAACCTTTCAGCAAATCGAATTTACTAATGTATTTTGGCCCCTTACCCATACGATCAATACAATCCTCAATTCGAGGTAATGGATAACAATCAGACTTAGACAATTCATTCAATTTACGGTAATCAAAACATAACCTGAAATCCCCGTCGGGTTCCTTTACCAATACAACAGGTGATGACCAAGGACTTTGACTAGGTTCAATTAGGTCATGTTTTAGCATATATTCAACTTCCTTGCGCTACAACCTCATTTTTGAAGGGATTCAACCTGTAAGGAGATCGTTTCACAGGAGTGGCGCTACCTACGTCCTACTTCATGCTCAAGGACAGAAGTCCTCCCGGTACATCCGAAAAATAATTCCTTATAATTAATACCAATTTCTTTAAAGACCTTTGTTCTTCATTACTTAAATGATAAAACCATTCCAGAAAAATTTGTCAAAGAATTCTTATTATCCGAACGCCATTCACTTCCATTAAAACAATTATCATTAATATTTTCATCCTCTGAAAAAGAAAAATGGTTATCGCTCTCGGAAACTACAGCATTCCCTATGGTTGCCATGGGAATGACTTTCTCCGGTTCCATATAAGCCTTCAAACATATTTACGTGACAAAGCTGAAAAGGTTTCCTTCTCTCGGGAGTCTCTACTAAATAATTAACTTCACTAATTTTTTTCAAAATTTTCCAAGGACCTGAAAAAGAAGCTTTCAATGGATTTTCCTGGAATGGGTAACAAAACCAAAACTTGTCGCCTACCCCAAAGTCCCACGTGCTTTAGACCTTCTGTCAAAAGAAGTACTTCATTCTTTTTTGGCTACACAATAAATTTTCACCTGCAAATTTCCAAGCCTTGGTTAACTTATCGCCTAGATTAGACACATAATCTAATAAATTGATCTCAGGGACGTCTCCCTCCCAGGACTCTCGAACAACATCGAGAGGACCTCGAACGCAATGGCCAAACACAAGGCTGAAAGGCGAAAAACCTAAAGACTGACTTGGGACAGAACGAAAAACAAACAACAAATAAGGTAATTCCTTATCCCATTCAGAACCATTGATCAAACAATACTTCTTTACCATTAGATTTTCAGGGTTGATGAATCCTCCATCCAGAGCTCCCTGACTTTCTGGATGATATGGAGAAGAGGTCACATGTTTTATATTTAACTCTGCCATTTTATCTCTGAAATACCTGCTAACACATTGACCCACAATCAGACTGAATTATTTTAGGCATCCCAAACCTGGTAAAAAGTCAATTAGTACATCAACAATTTTAACACTTTTTATAGTACGTAGTGGTATTGCCTCGGGATATCGAGACATTCTATCCATGATAGTCAAAATATATTCATTTCCACTACGAGTCCTTGGTAATGGTCCAACAACATCAATAATGACCTCCTTGAAAGGTTCGGAAACCACTGGAATAGGACATAAGAGGCGCTTTTGGAATAAGCTGATTGGGTTTTACCGACCTTCTGACAGACATCACAGCTATTGACAAATTTCTTTACGTCCGCCTTCAACTTCGGCCAATAATAATTCATTAGCAACTTGCCGGAAGTCTTATGAATGCCAAATGTCCGGCCAAACCACTTTCATGCGCCAATGATATCAACTCATTCCTGTAAACAAATGGAACCATTATCTGTTTCAAAATTTCATAATCAATATTATCAGCCTCCATAGGCCTACTCAACCTATATAAAATATTATTAATTATCTTAAATTTGGGACCAGTTATATTAGAAACCTCACCTGACTCAATAGGGAGATCCCGAAAATCCTTTTTCTGAGCTTTGATAAGCTCTTCAGTAGTCCAATTCAGTTTGTCCTTCAAAATCCCAAGATCTACAACTACGCTATCACTACGTTCTAAAACTACTTAAATCTAGATCAATTGTTGACTCTGCAGCGTCAACAATTCTAGCACTAGAACGAGTAACTGCTGCTACCTCACTATCAGGATTTATCAATATGGGATAGGTATTATTCTTAAGAGCAACATCATTCCCTATCACAACATCAACATCTTTAACCAGAAATTTATCAACAATGGCCAATTTCAAATTCCCTGCAAAGGAAGGGCAAATTAAATTAAAATTTTCAATAGCATAAGACTTTACCGTATCAGGAAAACCAGACAATAACACGAATTCCTCACTTTCAGGAACAAAATTACACGGCAATGCCTCCCAAGGATCAAAGACTGAGCTGCTCCAGTATCCCGCAAAATACGTACTCGTCTTTCTGGACGAATTTGGGGATGAGACACTACCGAAGGACAAATACTTATCAAATCAGCCACGTAGTCATTGGTCAGTGGACCTTGTTGGGATAGGTTCTCTCTCTCTTTTTTCCACACCCATCACTGGCCTACCATTAGCATTTTGCGATTTTCTAAACGCATAACACAAGCTCTTTACGTGCCCCTTCTTATTGCAAAAGAAGCACGTCAATGTCTTCAATTTCTCTGGATTGTATATATTAGGTCTATTACCTTTGTTAGGAGAAAAATTAATATTAGTATTAGCATTACCCTGATTATTACCTCTATAAATTATTTCTAGTAAACATCCTAGCATTATTATTGATTTAGAATTGATTATTTCTACCTACTTGTTTTACCCGACTAGACTTTCACCATTTGTCGTTACTCTCCCCCTAACTCACTCTATGAGACAAATAATATTCATCACTGGCGATGGCTACCTCCTGAACGGTCTCGAGTTTCAACTCGAGAGGTGGACCTTCAGTTTATCCGGGACACACCTCTTAAACTCCTCCACCAACATTAATTCCTTCAATTTCTGACAAAAATCTACCACTTCCTTGGACTTGAGCCAATCACTAGCATATTGTTCCTTCGACCTTGCAAATTCAACAAAAGTTTGTTCCCTACCTTTTCCGTCTTTTTTCTTCTAAGTTTCCTGAAGCGTTGCCTATAGGCTTCAGGGACTAACTCATAAGCCTTCAAGACAATAGCCTTCACACTCTCATAATCTGATGACAGATCCTCCTCCAGAGTTACATACACCCTCTGAGCTCTTCCAACCAATTTACTTTGTATAAGAGTGGTCCAATACTCTTGGGGCCACTCCAACCTTGCTGCAATCCTCTCAAACGATACAAAAAACTCTGCTACATTGTTTTCCTCAAATTTAGGCACAAATTTGAGAGCCTGCGCTAAATTAATAGCAGGCGTTACTGACCACTATTTGGTGAAGGTGAGAAGAAGGAAGCTGTGTCTCTCATGGCAATCTCATGCTGCCTCTCCTTTTCTCTTTCCTCTGCCTTAAACTTTTCTATTTCAAACTCCATCTGCCTCAGAGCAATTTGCCTATCCAAAATTTCTACCGACAACAGTCCTTTATCAGGTTTCACTTCTTGTTCCCACCTGCCTTTACAGTTTTAACATATTCATAAATTTGCAATAGCAATACACCCTTTCTTATGGACACTTCATATTCCAATTCAAAATGCTGCGCTACAATTTCCAAGTCTTCCCTGTTCAACTCTGCAAGCCTCTCTTGCCACCCCTCTCCGCTAAGGAGTTCTAATACATTAACAACCATAATGACCACTTATTCACACAGAATACTAAATTTACACAAGACAACCACGAGGAGGTGAAAATATGCTGCCTGAAAAATAACCCCATGAATTAACTTTGCACATACACCAGTGAATACTTAGGAACGAAAGATCCTGTCAAAACGGTCGCCACTTGTGATGGCTAGCTTGACCACCACACAAAACAGTATTCAAATAGTATTCACCAAAATACCATACTAAGTCCACAAAAGGTGGAATAGTATCCAACTTCAATAAGAGTGCAAAGTCAATTCAAGGGGACAAAGAAAATACTACAAAAATATACTTAATTTTAATACACAAGTTTCAGATAGAAATAACACCTGAACCTCAACAATACAATAATTAATGAGAAACGCTCACTCTTAAACTCCCTGCAAAAGAATACAATTACACAATTAAAGAAAGGTCATCAACACACATACTAAAAGGGGAGAGGGTCCAGAAAGGAGGAGGCAAGCGAAAAGTAAGAATATCCTAACAAATATAATCTAAATATCCCTAACAAGTTCCTCAAACGACTTCATAGGTCTCCTCTTAGAGGACAATAAACTCCACGTCTGGAGGCTTAATCTGGGTGGCAGGGAAAATTGATCCGAAACTATGGTGTTGGAAGGCTTTCACAAGCTCCACTATTGACGTCAGCAGAGGATCATAGGTCGTGATCTCGATAAATAAATATAGGTATAAATATTATTACCTTGGGACAGAGAGGTCCCCTTGGCTTTTACTGAACCAAGGGCAGTACACAAAATGCAGAATAAAAGGTCCTTGTTGCAGAGTAAGGATATCCAATAAGCTATACCGCTTCAAAACGTAGCTCTGCAATGTGGCGAGGAATAAATATAGTTCCAACAGCAATAATCGTGCCCTTCAAGGTTGGAGGCTCAGAGACACACTCAGGCAAACTCCTCCAAGCGTAAACCTCCATCCCTCGGATAACGAAGGAGCGCCGCCACGTAACCAACACAACTTGAAAATATAAAACAGTCGTTAGCCAATAATAAACACCAAAATAACCACCGGTGAGGAGACAAAACGCTAATAAAGAAAGAATACAACACTTCTATACCTAACATTAAAAATCTAAAAACTTAAATAATTTAGAAATTAACGACAACTAAGTTACAACACACACACACACACACACACACACACACACACACACACACACACATCACACACACACACACACACATATATATATATATATATATATATATATTATATATATATGTATATATATTATACAGATATACACACACACACACTCACACATATATATGTATGTGTGTGTGTGCGCGCGTGTGTGTGTGTGTGTGTGAAGTGCAAGTCTTCCAAGATGTCTTGTACATTCCGAAATAAAAGATGTTCTTATTTGAACATCAAGATGTTTCGGGGATGAATGCTTCAACTTCAAACAAGAGAGAGAGAAAGAGAGAGAGTGGAAGAGATTTTATATACAATATCATATATTATATATATATATATATATATATATATATATATATAATATATATATATATATATACATATATATATATATATATATTGGCTTACCTTGTTCCATCTGCGTAATTATCAACACTTGTAAAGAAAGAGGGAGTTCGTATCATTTACGCTTATTTATAACTTTGAGAGGAATTCAGTACCTTAAATAGCTATGATTGCTTAAAATCAGAAGAGTAACACAGGGGATCTAAGCACTAGCTCCTTGACACCATGTTTTCGTTAATTGACAATGCAAGGATGCCAATTGCATAAGATTAGACTCTTGGAGAACCTCTTAAAAGATGCTTAATAACATATAAGGGTACTGCGGGTTACGTTACATAGACAAGTAGTGTGCCACCATTATACAAATTATATCCAGAGGAAACCTCAAAGTTGATTGATGAAGGGGGGAGGTGCAATATAGAAATGCACACGATCACTTTGGGTTGTTATAGCAATGGGTAAAAAATTACTCAGAGTGCTGAAGGACGAGAGAGGAGTCGTCCAAGATAAAATATAATGCAACCTGGATTTAACTTATAGAAAATTTAACACAGTTGATATTAAGACAATTGCAAGGCCTTTATGGGTGATTGCAAGGAAGGGTATAAGCAGTCAGAAATACAGTAAAAGACTATATGCCAATAACTTCCAACACTTGCACTGTACTTAGATTCCTCAGATAGCTGTATCGAATGCATACTCTTGGAGAGTCACAACTGACTTGGGTTCAGCACAGCAATGCAACAGCTGGGTTATAAGCCACATAAGAAGGAGAGCCGGTCATAGATTGGTTGAGAGTAGCTCACAGCGGCTTGACCTATCTAGTCCGTGACTTGTTACTGACTGACCTCTCTTCCAAACTTGTGTAGGGATGACCTCTTCGCGGGCAATTTTGAACTGTTCCATGCTGCCCATTGAACCTCAGAAACCGAGTAAATCCCGTCAAATCTGCTTTGAGGCAGATCAAGTTAATTTCCAAGTTGTACAGGTGAAGAAAGATAATTGGCAGACGAGTGTTGGAAGGAAATGAGAACAATATAGGGTCATTAAGAGAAAGAGAGAGGTCAAGGCCTTGGCAAAGGGCATTTCAAATTTGGAATCTCCTGGGCTTGTCTATGAAGGTACTTTGTCCACTGTCTTGGTGGTACAGACATTATCCAAGGCTCTTTGCTTATTGAGAGATGTAATGTTTAAAAATGCCGTGCTGTATAAGAATATTTATTAAATAAATACTCGTAGCAGCTCCCCCTATAAGTAGCCATTTATGCCTGTTCAGGTTTGAGTGTCTGCCAAAAGTTGAAGCATTTTAAAGGTATCTTCCTCTCTCTCTCAACATTCCTCTGCTTTTATATTAAGTTGTAATCAAAGTTGATAAAATGTCTGATGGGAAATGAAATTTACAAGGTTCTATCACTACTGATTTATAAAGATTATAGTGGTCTTAAAATTAGATTAATCTCGTTGTATTATAGAAATATGTAATCATAAAGTGCAAAATGTAATGAGAATTTAATCATACAAGCAATTAGACTAAGACAGGTTCCAGCCTGTTAGGTTAGATACCTACCTTAGTTACAAATGAATTATTTCGATAAAAACTTCAATAAGTTTAATAACCTATTACTTTTCACTGGTTGGCACTAAGCCAGGTGTGGCACAAGTGCTACAAATGTCTTATGACTTTGTAGATACAAACAAAATTCCATTGCAAGGGTTCTAGGTTTATCATTGAAGCAAGTTGTAAGGAAAGGCAAGTCAATGGCTTGTGTGCTAAGAAATCTGGCAGATGGCAATTGCATTGGGTAGAGTGTGATACAAGGTAATTAAGATGATGTAATTGAAAGGCAAATAAAATGAGATTAACAATGATCAACTTTAAAACTAGAATAAGTATTACAAACAATAGAATGTACAACTATGGGAGTAATCTGGCACCCTACTCTAATTTTGGTACCTGATTACTCAAGTAAATTGATGCATAAGAGCTTAATGGCTCTAGCAGGCTATCTGGGCCCACTGTACCCCCTACTCTTCTTCCTTGAATATTTCTTACACTGATGGTTTGATGCTGGTTGAGGAGTCGGTGGAACCGAGTCTGAAGTTGGTACTGGAGTGCTTCTTACTCCAGCTGCTTCGACAACCAAATATTTCTACCACTTGAAGTCACAGTTCTTTGATCACTGCAACCAGCTGAGTTAGTAGAGAATTGTCCATTAAAACCCAATCCTCTGAGGAATGGGTGCAAGAGGTTCACTTTTTGTGATGACATACTCAGCCACGGGGTGCGAGGCTGTGGCAGAGGTTGGGCTTCCACTGTCTTACCGGTATTGATAGCAGTGCCAAGCCAAGAGAAGAGAGGTGATCTGGATTAAGATCTCCTTAAGGGAGATCTGTAGTGTGCTCTAGTACTAGCATTAAGGCCGGGCCAGGCCCAGGAGTTAAAGTTGGAATTGACTCTGGCACTGTCACTAAGGCAGGTCTAGGCACTTGACTTAAATTAGAAATGGCTCAATATTTGAGATGGATAGAGTGTGGCTCTATTCAGGGCACTCAAGTGGCACTGGCAGGGAGTTTGGGGCAAGTTTGGGATTGCCTGAAGGTCTATGGGGTGCTCTGGCATTGGCACTAAGGCACAGCCAGCCTCAGGAATTAAATTTGGTAATGGCTCAATGTTTGATATGGACAGAGCCTGGCACTGCTCAGGTGGCTCAAGTGGCACTGGCAGTGGTTCTTGGCAGGTCTGTGAGGAATATTTGTGAGTAGTTAGGGTCCCTGGGTTATCTTGGGCTAGGTGAGGACAGAGATTCCTGTCTGAGGAGAAGGGCATACCCTCCATGGAGGTAATTTGCTACTGCAAGTGAGCAAAGCTTAGTTCTGTGGTGCCTAGTGACCCTCAAATGAACTGTTGGGTGAATCAATTTCACCCAATTAATACTCTCACTGGTGACGAGTCTATGTTTTTCAAATTTTAGCTCCATAAGAGACTTTGTCTTCCTGTATCGGGATACTTGCGCACTAGTGTCTTCAAATGTCTTGACCTGTCCATAAATATAGGTCCTTCAGCAGGAGGACCTAGACATTGATGATTGGTAACCGCTGCAGCTGCTTTGCTAGGACAATATTATTCCAGAGGATGAAGTGCCAATAGACTTTACATGCAGTGCAATAAATCTTGCTAAAGTCCTGAGGGGCTGTTACTTAGATTGCTCAGGGGGTGGCATGGCAGTGGTTCTTTCTTTAGTTTTGCACTGGGATTCCAAGTGACCCTTCCTCTTGCAATGAGTGCATTTAAGAGGGCTAGATGAGTGCTCATTCCTTGGAGGAACTAGCACTGCAGTGTGGCTGGGTGGAGTTAAATTTTGTTGTAGCGAAGTGACATGAGGGTGGTATGTGCTCCAATCGTTAGCAAAACGGCAACAGTCAGCTAGTGTCTTAGGATTTTTCTCACTGAGGTAGGTAGCCAGTGATCCAGGTGATAGTAGAAGAAATTCTCAAGTTGCAGGCGTTCTAAGAGTAACTCAAAGTTGTGACACTCATAAGCCTCCAACCAATAATTGACTACCCAAGTCTTATGAATGGCCAGTCAGTCCAGGTTTGACCTACTTCCTTGGACATACTGCGCCAATGTTGTCTTCATCACTCAGGTGAAATTTCAAATGCTTTGGTGTCTGCCCTTCTGACCTTTTCCAGGTTGCCTTTGGCACCATTGTTCAAGGAGCAGAAAGCAGCCTGAACCTTGCCACCCATATGTTTGGTAATTATGAGAATGATCTCCACTTCAGTGGGTTTGAAGTTTTCAAAAAACATTTCCCATCTGGCATAGAGTTCGTCTTCAGTCCACGTAGGAATTAGGGAGGCCTTACTGGCAATAGTAGCAGTAAGAGACACTGGGCTGGATTTTGTCTTGATGTTGAGCGTGTGCCAGGGCGCTCTTTTGCTTGGACCTTTCGAGCTCGATTTCCTTCTCTTTCAGGGCTAATTCGTGCTGCCTTTGACTTTTCTTCTTAGCTTCTTTCTCCTGTTGCTGCTTCTCTTCTTTCACATCTCTCTTCTTTTCAGTGTTTCAGTGACCTGCTCTCAGACCCAACTATTTTCCTATCCAATTGAGTTCGAGTCTGAAGCAAGATATCGCTGCTACTGTACGTCAGTTTTTGTGCCTAAAATTTTTTTCTTCCCAAATTTTGCCCTGAAAATATCTTCCTGTCAGCGATTCATAATAAGTATTCATGTTCAGGGTTCTTAGAATCTCTCTCTCTCTCTGTATTCTGTTCTTAAATAACAGAAAGTTGTATAGGTAAAATTAGTCATCCCTCACCTATAA
>NC_061097.1:8472693-8477693 GCF_015104395.2 Macrobrachium nipponense | reverse complement strand
CGCTTTTTTGCCTGTGATTTATATTGCTTGTGAACGCGTTTGTTATTGTTGTATATATGTGTTATATTACATTTCAAGATTGAAAGGTGCTTGGAATCGGTAAGACTTATGCAACGTGTAATAACGAGATACAAAGAATTAAGGACTATTTATTATTATCTATTTCTTTATTAGTGAAACCCTTCCTTGCTACTAGAAAAAAAATATACATTTGGATTATTTTTTATTGCCTTTTGTCGTAAAATTTCTGACCGGTGTGGCATGAAATAAGGACAGCCCCAATACCCCCAAGTAGAAAATCCACCGGTCATTATTCCATAATATATGTGCACTCCCCAGTACATATGAAATATGAACTGGCCTCCGTGGAATGAGTACTCCCCTAAAATTTAAGGTCATTTAAACAGAATTGCCTTAAATTTTAGTTTTCCCTCTCTGTAAATGATCAGTAACACATCCATATAGCAGCCATTTTGTCAATGAATAGATAAGCTATATTTTTTTTACTAAAATTTATCCATCTCTCCTATTAGATAAAACCAAATTACTTATAAATTAACCCCCCCCCTTTTTGGCATAGAATATCACTGTATGTATATATATTTTCAAATGTACCAAGGACATAAGATATGTATATTCAGTAAACAGATTTTGTCTTTACTGTGAAAGAGCAGTAACATATCCAGCCATTTTTTTTATTATACTGTGAATCAGTAAGTCCATCATTGCACTGTGTGTAAAACAGCTTCAGCATCATATTATTCTTTATTCTTTTTTCCATTGTTTAACATGTTCAGGGTTTATGATAATTGTGACTTTTGTTCAATTGCACAGTTAAATTTACAGACACTCACACAATTATCATACTTAACTAAGAATAACCATTTTGTTAATAAATAATTCCCCTGACGTCATCAAAATGGTTGCTGTATATGCTGTAGGTAAATCTGACAAAGATGCGAATTACTGAATCTGCGTGATTTTTCTAAGACATTTCGTTCAAATCGGCCCCAATCCTCTAAAACCACAGCAATCTGTCTGTTTGAAGTAGCGAAGCCGCTGCATGTAGCTCAGCGCATGTTTGCTCATTTACTGGTTCAACGTTGCCATCTTGCTCAGATGTTCTTCAACGTGTTGCACATGGCTTTTTTACTCCTCTGAGTTTGAAGTTTCACTAAGATTGGGTTTTAAAGTGTCACTAACATAAGCTGTACCCTACATCAGGTCTATTGCATAGTATACAAGAGGGATGTATAAACTTGATCCTTAAAATCCAAATAGTTTTCTTTAACATAAAACTAAAAGTGGGAAGAAAGACTTTTTTTCTCACAGACACTCACGTTCTGTTGCACAGATCGAACGAATTTAGATTTTAGCCGTCCTGTCTATTTGTGCCCAGCTGGGATTGAGGATGTAATCGTCCATATCTCTGCTGTCCGTAGTATTGTGTGTTTCCGGTCACAAACTCCAAATACAGCTGTATCTTTTTCCGACCCTGTCAACGACAGATGAGAGAAAAGCTGCCTTTTGTGTCCTGACTCCATGATTGAGAGGGCATTCAAAAGGGACATCGTTGCTGCATTGCTGACATTGTCTTCACCGGTGCTTCACAACTGGCTCCACCAGGCAGTCGTGGGATATCGTATCTATCTGCGTTGTTCCATTTATTATCTTCATAGCAATCGTGGAAAAGATTCTCTCTCTCTCTCTCTCTCTCTCTCTCTCTCTCTCTCTCTCTCTCTCTCTCTCTCTCTCTCTCTCTCTCTCTCTCTCTCTCTCTCTCTCTCAGTAAAAGAGAACACTGTAAAGGGCAAACAAAATGAAATTAACTTGAGAGCATGCTTCCTCCAAAGCCACTCAGAACTAATTGAATCTGTTATCAACCATAATGAAGACAGGAGCTTGCCATGCACTGGCAATAAGTATCTAGTACGAAAAGCACAGAAAATATTACGTTAGAAATGGAGCAATGAAGCCAAAATTCTCGTCTTTCAAAATGCGTGAGTTGGTTTCCATGGCATTATATAGCCAGTTTAAAGGTGATATATTTCCCAGAGGTTAATCATCTCAAGAATACCACATAACTAGTATATCTGACAAGATTATTCAATTTCCGTATTTTCGTTCTCCTTACACACACGCGCGCATACACACAAATATACAGTCATGCATAAGCAAAAAAGATGAAAAATACAGCTAAATAATGAATAAAGTTATGATTCAAGTTATGATCAGTTATAATAAAAAATATTTTGAAGCAAATTACAGATGATATTTAGAAGTTTAACCAATCTCTTCGAAGAAACCGGAAGGCAAAATGGGCAATACAACAAAAAATAAATAAATAAATAAAATGACGTGTAATTGCAAGCGAATAAGAAACGAGGCCAAAGCAAACGGTTCATATTATCAATTTTCCTCATATTCCTCAAGCATCCTTATTCTTTTCGTACTTAATGCGAAAAAAGCCGGATAGTTCGAGTTGTTGTAATGTTGAAAGAAACGGAAGATGATTTGAATATACTTCATATTTACAAATGAGTTCGAATCTGAAGCGAAATATCAACAATGCTGTTGTCCACACCTTTTCTTCCATTATGTACCATTCTGTCAAGCTCATTTCATAGATGTACATAAGACTTACCCATAGAGCTTATTATCTTTAGCTTTTACTTACTTTCACACCTTGTCTTTATCTTCTCTTTCTTCTATTTCTATCACCTGCAATATTCCCGAGTTACTCTTCTTTCTGCCTGGGATAATTATTATCGTACCATTTAAATATTAACATTTTAAACTGATTTTGATTTTCTAGCCGTTTTTTCTTTAATTAATAGAACGTTCTTCAGATAAGCTCAACTTTTTTTTTTTTTTTTTTTTTTTTTTTTTTTAAGTTTTTTTTTTTTAGGCCTTGGTGGCATTAGATTTAGTTTACGAATAGTTAAGTGATGATATACAATTCTTTCCAGATTTCAATTCTATTAACCCTCAATACCCCCGTGTTCTAGATTCCAGGAATAACAAATGAAAGAATTGTCCGAATTCTTTCTCCACCTTTCGTCTCATTATTTCCAAAGTCACCATATATCACTTTGTGAAGGATGCATCTACTAAGTTACTTGTCTTTATAAGTTATTAATTCCTTAGAAGCATTCCAAACTTCAAAAGTATGGAGTACATCTTGATGCCAAAAACTGAGAAAAAAGAGTTATCAGAGATGATTTAAAGTAGTAAAATCTTTAAAAGGAGGGAATCCTAATCACTTCATCAACAAAGCTTATGAATTCAACAAAAGAAAGCGCTGCAGTTATAAACTGCAGGTAATAAGGAAAACTTTTTGTCAGTTACATGGCATTTTGTTTTGTTCAGGAATTGCTTGGCGATGCTAATTTACATGTCTCACAATGGAGAGGAAGATGAAGGATCCAAAAGTGGGAAATGTTCAATGTACTTGTTCAAAGAATTATGGAAAAATTTGTAGCCGTTTGACAACTGCAGCTGAAGTAATGAAGAAAGTTTTGCAAAGGCAAAAAAAGTAGCAGGGGTGGGATAAATAATTTTAAACCGGGTAACTTCACTTTTGACATTCAAGATCTTCAGGGGTAACGGGGTGTATGTTAATGGTATACATGAAATTCGACATTTCGGGCATTTTACGAGATTTTCTCCAAAATGGTGAAACGATGTAACGGGACTCTACAATTATTTCATTACTCTCGGTCAAAGGCTTTTGAAGATCAATATCATTAAGTTAAAATTTTATTTTCCACGTCATATTGCAAATACACTGTAACTGGATTTATACTTTTAAAGAGAATATATTTTCAATATGCGAGTAATGCATGTTTCAATGTATACATGCAACGTATATAAAATTTAAAATATATCTGTTAAGATAATAACATTAAAATGGTAAACATTAGTTTTAATCCCTAATCTACATTTTGAAATAGTTACTTAAAGAAATCTAATAAATATCTATGGTGCCAGTTACCCAAGTAGTTGCAAAGCTAGATAACATTAGGTTAATTATTAATAATTACATAGATAAACAAATTTATAGCCTTCGCTATATATCCCAAATTTTATGGCGATGCTAATCTGTATAGATTCAGGCGATATTTATGATCTCAGGAACAAATGGGTTCGGTAAGTCCCCACAGCAATGCGGATTAATTACAGGCCGTATTGCGTAAAAACCCATGAAATCTGGGATATGTGGTGCACAGATAGCTCTTTACGGTATCTGTTCATATGATGAAGTAATCCACCATAAAGAACAAAATAAACGATGCATAATTATCCCCCTGAGGTGACGAACTCTCCCAACAGATTTCCCTGCCTTTGTTGGCTGAGCGGATTAAATCAAAGCTAAGACTTATACGAAAGGGGAAGAAGTTTAGGATCCTACGAGAATTAAGGCAGATTAATACAACGGGAGTTTGTTACCAGAGTTTATTGTCTGAATAAAACCATTATGAGAATGGAAAATTATATTTATGCAAGACAGACTGCTGAGTGCCTGAAAAATAATACAGACGTTGTTACTCAATGTTCCTCAAATTCTCACTTCTAACCTTATGTATACTAAGATAATAATCATTTCTCACCAATAATAGCTCTGTTGATTTGTCTAATTTAAAATCATAACTTACAAAATTACTGTAGTCGGCGTTAGGAATGATAGCAGTTACCATTTGATTAATTCACTATATACATAATAAAAAAATTAAACTGCAGGTTCTGATTAGAAGGTGCTGATGCGTTTTTCTTTATTTATGAAGTTGCTTGGTAAGTCGGCTTAGAATATTTAAAAAATTTAAAAAATCAATTTTACCTCGGGATTTGAATTTACCATTCAATCAAATTAGTCAATTATGTCAATTTGGTTTGTAAGTTTCGGTCCTTTTCAATGAAACTTCTATAGGTAAAAGAAAAATATCTACCATGGCATTCTAGCGCAGTCTTTGCTGCAGGTGACAAAAGGAGAAAAAAAACAA
>NC_061097.1:8455193-8467693 GCF_015104395.2 Macrobrachium nipponense | reverse complement strand
TATATATACTGTATGTTGCCTTGTATAATAGGCACCCTATGGGATAATGTTAGACTTGCGATTAATCTTATGCTAAAGGTTTCGGTTGGTATTGCACTTCTATATTCAGTGGAGTGTCTTGGGGTTTGTAGATCACTTACGTAGTCGGTATTATCTTCTTTGGTTATGACAAACGATGTGTTATTAAACTCATGATGATTCGGTGATGAGGTGAGGATCTAGTAGAAAAACCATGAAGTACAAAAATACTTATATGATTTTTGGTGAGTTTGCATGGTGAAGATCAAGTAGGATTGTACAATGTCTTCTAATGACAATAGCTTGATCGCTTCTGCCAATGATGATGGCTAATTCTATTCTCTCTACATGATAAAGCTTAGGTAAAGAGATACAGGTCTTCTAATGACGATAGCTAACTCTATTCTGCCCGTTCTACATCTCGGTTACAAGTCATAAAGGAGCATACAGTAGCTCGAACATATGAACATACATACAATGAGACACACTACAGATCACGTAGGCCGTTTGAATTATAGGTCATGTTAGTTGTCTCAAGCAGGGAGCTTGGACTAATGTTTCAAAACAAAGGAATGACCACAGATGACGGCCTGTCAACTTAGCCTACATACTTTATTGTATACGTCATCTTTAGCATCTCTAGTCTGATCACATTCCTGCAAGCAATCTGGTTGACCTCTTTAGTTTTAGTCTTTTATATATATGGACTAACATTCCATATTTTTATTATGTAATCATTACATAAAAGCTCGGTCAGCTACCAAAACCAACTACTGAATATTACTCAAACTTGACTTGCATTTGACTATAGGAGTGTGATCAGACACTATGTGAATATATATAGATAATAGAAAATACTTAATAAGTAAAAAAAAATTCATGGTGTACACGAAATACAGATTCAGTAATGAAATATTAGCATATATGCATATGATATTCGTAATAATAGTGATCATGTGATTATATACTGATACAGTTTTTTCACTTCTTCTCATTAAGATACATATGCTACAGAAAATACTAATATAGTCTGATAACATGATAAAAATCATATTTTAACCGATAAAAATTTGATATAAGAATTGATAAAATTATTAATGTTTATGCTGATTGATTCGTTGATTTTTATGCTAACTGTTATATGTCTGATTCATTAATCCATATACTAACTCATATATAACTGCAGTTATTGGTAAGATAAAAGGTAACAGATTGATTATAGGTTACCTGAGTGTTTTAAACATATGTATATGGATTCATATAATTATGATTAATATATGTGCACTTTAAATAGATTCCTATTGTGTACACGCAAAGATATATTTCGATTCTGTTATTTATGATCATTTATATATAGGATTCCTAGTGCGTACACGCAAAAATATATTTCGACTCTGTTATTTATGATCATTTACATATAGGATACATGATACTTTATATATATATATATAGGATACATGACCGAGGTTATACTACTACACATTTAACTAGCGTTTCGAACAACTTTTTCGTCCATTACACAGTTCCAGACAACCACCTATAGCCAAATGAAATGGCCATTTTCAAATGGTGAAAACAAGGGGAAAATTGCCTGGCAGGGTCCAACGTTCTATTTCGGCCTCATACTTATTCTCTGCATCCTAAGCCACACGATTATGTTCACGATGAATAAAATCACCCCCAGCACGAATCCTTCGCCAGCAAAGTAGAGTTGAATATCCTTCGGGTCGTAATTGTCGGAAGTATGTCCCTTTTGTAGTCGATTTCCGACAGCCGCCGGAGCGTTCCGCATTAAAACGAGATTAACGACGGGATACGGGTGTCGGTCGAAGAAGTCCATGATGGTGCTTATTCCTTTAACATTGTAGGCGGTTGTTACTCGACTGCCGTCGTCCGCAGCGACGAACGATTTTTTGAAGTTGCGATGTGAAACTCTTGTACTGCAGGATACTGTAACCAGGTTCCATTAATCAGCCTGCAAGTGAAATTATACTTGTCACAAGGGCAAAGTAAATTCAGACGACATCCAAATACAGGGGGGGGGGGGAGAGCCATTAAGACCAGACTTAACCCACATGAATTCGCTGATATTTTATGGAATTCAAAAGAGAGCTGTACAAACTTTTTTATCCATGGCATTAATAATGAGTGAACCTATCCAGGTCTATGAGGACTGTAAAAATATCCATAATTATAAAAAAATAAACAGATATCATTACGAATCCCAAAGAAAATTTGATATTACTGGTAGTAAGTTACTAGACAAAGAAGTGGAAAACGGAGCTATTTGTAAGATTTCCAGGCAACATAAGAGTCAAAGAGAATATTAATCATGATTCTCTATTTCTCTATGCTAACTGAAATTAAGTTGTGATAAAATCTGATCCTATGTGCTCTAACAAAAGTTTCATATTCAATTTTCTCGCGCGCATCCTCTGAGGTTTATTTTTAAACTTTATTAATAGGCTAGAGATGCAATGAAAGAACCCACTATGTAACTAATTTCTATATAAACTTTGGGTTATTTCAAGAAAATGTGACATTTTCCCATGAATGTGATTTACTTGAATTGTGATAGACTAATGTTGCAAGTAAATTTTTCATATCCATGACTTGATACTTTTCTAATTGTCTATGAGGTTTCAGAAAAAATTAATCCATTTTGATGTAATAGAAATTCTATTTGCTTATTTTGTTCATTAATTTTAAAATGATTGCAAGTCCTTAACTAAATTGCATTGCACACACAGATAAGAGTAGGTTATGTGGTATGTCATGTCATCGTGACCTATGAACCACATGTGAAGTTCATGAGCTAAGCATTCCTTTCTCCAGTCAACCTGCTTTGCAAGCGGAGACGACACACACAGATGAAGCCTGTGTAAGCAGATTATTGAGGTTAAAAGGAACAAATGCTGATACGGCAATAATGACTTCGTCACTTGGCAGGAGATTGCTCTCAGCCAGCTAAGAGTTACGTGACTTGCTGTAATAAATACGACTTTAGTATAAATTTTTTGTTTTTTAATACTCGACCCACACGAGAAAAATGTCTGAAAAAAAAACAGTACCAAAATTGAACAATATATTAGTTTTCATGTTGGAAATCTGCATGATTGTAAATAAATGTAATTATGTTTAAATTAAAATATTCCTTATTCAAACTAATGAAAAAAGGTTTCCATACAAATTCTATATATATCATTAGCCCTGTATAAGAGTTCATATAGGAATTATTCCATAGATATACATTTTCACTTCTAGACTTCCTGACTTTAAAATCTCTTTTATTTTATTTTATTTTATTTTATTTATTTATTTATTTATTTATTTATTTATTTATTTATTTTTTTTTTTACTAAGAATATAAATCACCGGGACAGACAATATGTCCGTAGGTTTGATATGTGTTTGAACTTTAGCTTATTTGTCATTACTAAAGCGTTAAGTTAGAGTTCAAATCTTTACGCATATATATTTGGATATTTAATTAACCTATGGTTACGTTTTGCTTATTGATTTTATCGTGATTCCTTTTTTATTATAATTTGTAACCCTTCCGACTTCTTACGGAGTGTATTATATTGACTCCATTTGTATCCATATTTATTTTATTTTTTAGATTTATTTATTTATATATTTTTTTATATATATTTGATAAATTAATGGTTGGCTTTGAATATGTTGGAAAAGTGTTCTAGTGGCGTACCGTATAAGGCTACTTGCAGTATCATTTCTACATATACGAGATATGAATGATAAAGGTATTTAAAACCGCGAGAACCGCTATAATCCAGTTCGGATCCAATATCACGAGTTGTAACTCGTAAGACATTGACACTTTTTTTATTTTATCTCTTTATTCTACCAAACCGATTGACTGGATGATAAAATATATTATTGGTTTTCTTAATGAATAGGAATTCACACAACGAGTTATGGAGATTATTATTGATTTACACCACCCGAGTCACAGATTATTATGTGTTGAATTCCATGTTTACTGATTTAGCACTCATAAATATTCGTAACGCACTCAATTGCGGTGTTTGTTTTTAGTGCTATTAATTCTATTTAACGTGTCAAGGAACTATTGACACTAAGAAGTGTTTTTATTCCCTCTGTCAGAACTCGTAATTCTGTTAATAATTCTACGTATATTCTTTCAAGGATTGAATTGGCACAGGATAGGCCCCTAAACTGACAGGTATCCTAGTGTATCCTTTGTTTTCATGACACGTGTCACAATTAGTTATGTGCTTTTTATATCTGTAAGCATTGTAGGCCAGTAAAACAGTGATTTGGCTTTCTGTGACATAATAGGGAACCCTGGATGACGGAATGCAACCAGTTTATGACGATTGGTATGAAAGAGATTATTACGACTACCTGGTCATTAGTCACCTGCTGTGTTCTTCGGGTTTTCCTCGTCACGGACCTACATATAATATTTAAACTTTGATTTACATTAATTCTGATACACATACTTTAAATATACTTTTGCTTTAGGGTTTCTGCTCGAAGTGTTTATTGGTTTGCTTAGCCGCTGACCCTTGCTTTGTTCAGTTTGTAACAGTTCTGCGCCCCAACCCAGATATTCAATGCTCGCGATCTCTTGGGTTAAGGAATTTTCTTGTTTAGATACGGTTTTAACAATAGGCACGGATGTTTCTATATCTTTTAGTCTAATTAATGGTTCTTTGCAGTATGGTGCGGGATTGTGGGATAATGCGTCAGCTATGATTAATTGCTTTCACCAGGGCGATATCTTATCTTGGCTCCAAAGACCTGAATGATCATTTGTCACAAGTTCCTTTTGACTGTGATTAAAAGCCTTTGAAAAAAAACTCGGTAAGTGACTTATGCTCAGTGAGGAGTTAACAGGATAGCCATAGATTATGAACTTGAAATGTACTAGTGAGTTAACGATACCTAGCCCTTCCTATAAAAAGCTATAGGGAAGAACTGTTTATCATATTACCGAAGTAATACCCTCTTACCCCTTGGTCTGAGGCGTCTGTTGCAATAAGAAAAAATTCCTTATTTAAATCAAGGATTTTTAAGCTAGGTGAGTTGCATTATTCCACTTTTAAGATATCGAACGCCTGTTGATGCTTTTTAGACCATAATAAATCTACGCTCTTCTTCGTAAGATCTGTTAAAGGAGCTGTCATGATTGAAGAGTTACATATTTACATACGATTGTAATACTCACTACAGCGCAAAAGTGCTGTATTCCCCTTTTACGTTAATAGGTACCGGAAGTTATGAATAGCCGACACCTTACCGTGGACTACTTTAAGACCTTGACTAAACACATAAAACCTAGATAAACATGTTCGGTTTTTAAAAAACTCACATTTAGATATTTTACTCTGAGATTATTTGTCTTTGTCTCTGTAGCACTAGCTCTAGTTTATGTGAATGTACTTCTAAGGTATTAGAAAAGATTACAAGACCAACCATTAGGCATGTTGGGCATCCCCTAAAAGTCTCCAAACACTATATTGTAATTGGGGCGCAACGTAAGCCGGAGGCCTACGTAAAAAATTGATAATGTCCTGAGTGTGCTGAAACGGTGTATGAGGTACAATCACTTAGGTATGGTATCTGGTAAAAGCCTAAAGTAAGTCCAAGCTGGTGAAAAATTTATTCTAACCTAACAGAGATAAGATGTCGTCGGTACATGACACTGGAAACTATCGGGAGTCATTTTCCTTGTTTAAGGCGACAGAAATCTACGCAGATACGCCAAGTCCGATCTTTTATGGCATGACGTTTCAGGGAAAAATTATATGGGTTTATTTGATTTCCTAATGACTCCTATTACTAACATTTTTCAACTTTGTCATTTATTTCTATTTTGAAATTTCATTGAGTCTATACGAAGGTACGTATATAGCTTTATGTTTGTCCTTAGACCGTAATTTGTGTTAAATTACATCCGTTTTCCTCCCAGAGATCACTCGCTAGTGGAGAAACTTCCTGGTATTCAGATAAAAGATAAAAAAATTATTTTTTCTGCTGAATCACCTCTGCTTGAATGACTTTACGGATATTACTTTAGATAGATTATCAGAGAGATTCATCTACGACTGGTTGGGCGGGATTAAAATTAGCAACAATAAAAAATGCGATATTTATAACTTCCGTATCCACGATATGTATACATTTGTGGATCACTAGGTTTAACTTGTTGCTGGCGAGTCAACCGTGTATAGGGTTTTGTTCGTGGAAATCATTATATTTCAGAGTGTTGGGAAGGATTAAAATTTCATTTCCCAGCAAGGTCTTTTTACACGCACTAAGACATTCGAGGGTGCATGCTTCTCAAGATTTTGCGTGCAAACTGCGACTGCGGTTGTGGGAGAATTCTGTTGGGTCTTTGAACAATGTTACGATTTATGAGACAAATGTATAGTTCCTTTATATTAGTTATTATTTGATTAATTGTCTCTTTTTTGTTCAAAATGATTTTAATATGTTTGAAGGTTTATAGGATTTTCCTTTGATAAACACGCCTTATTTTGCAGGATGTAAGATAATATTTTGTATACCCCTAGATGGATCTTACAATTACACTAGATACAGATCAATGTTTTTTATAACTATAGAGGTATCTGTAAGCGCTCGCTTATCCGGACTTCTCATTAGGGAAGTTCGAACAACAGACGGTGAGTCCGTAAATACAGGATATTACGTGTACTAAAGGAAAAAAGCAAGATATTCTAATTTTTACGGCACGTACAGTCGGGCTTAATCCACCACTACTTATAATAACTTATGTATTAAAAAAACGAGAACCTGCTCTGATTTACTTGATACGGTCGTGTGATTCATAGGAAAATCCTTTTTAATCAAAAAGGTATTAGCATGTATGATCCAACATCGCTTTTCCCCACTCTGCTAGAGCCGCTTATTGTGTGGAATTTGCTATGCTTTGAACACTTCGGCAGCTTTGACTGACCCTGACCGCTTGACTGGATGACACAGTACCCAAGTGCTTAAGCACGATTTGTTTGTTTCTGAAAGGGCTACTGTTTACCTATTTCTTTTTGTAATAATTAGGATCCTTCTCTTTATTACCATCGGCAACGTATTGTATGTTTTTAGCATTATGTTGCTGCTAGTTACATATAAAGCAACGTATGAATGACGAACTATAAAGAATTGAGCGATTACTATTTAAATAAGTTATCTCTACTGCGTTATCGTGTACTTGCTGTTGTTTACTTCATTCTTTGCTAAAATCTGAAATAGTGAGGGATCCTGGTCAGCGCATTTAGCCTAATGAAAGTTTTTTACAGAAATGTTATTCCTTGCAATCCAGCCGTATTTTTAAAGTTAAGTTGAGTCATTGAGGTTCGATATTTTATATAACTCAAAAAACTCAAGGCTAAAACTGCGATCGGGACTTTGCAAAGAAGCATTTATTGTCATGGGACCCGAAATAGTGTTACCTCTAATTTATCTAGATTTGTACGGGTGTTCCACTTGTTTTTGTGTTTTCTAATCACTACGGTGCCTAACGACCCTCTCCATGCATCTGTATAAATACAGACGTCCACTGCATAAACGCATATTCACTGTTTAATATGATTTGTTACGTAAGTGATTAATAATCACCTAAAATGATAAAATTAACATACGTATAATGATTATGATATTTCTGTAGAACTTCTGGAAACAGACACTCAAAGATAAAAACTCGCAGTAGCGAAATCTCAATGATGTAGATAATTTCTGTAAAAAAGTAAGATTAAGAATGTCTCGTAACTTCTGCCACAGGAATAACGAAATTCGACCTGCAAAGGAAACACTCAGTTACTCCAAATGAATAAAAAATTTTACGTAGCTTGCTTTTGTGGGAAGTCACGGTGTTCCGATAACAACACACGGCCTTGGTCCTCCTTCTCTATTTAGCGGATGACCTGGTTTTTTGGCTTGAGTTTCCCCCGTGCGCGATGTTTGGATGATTCGAGCCCTTGTAGATCCGATGCTGCAGACGCGTTCGTTTTGTTTCTTGAAGTGCGGAAACGCTCACTAACGATGTTTTCTTGAATGATTCTAATGAGAGACGAAGCTTGCGTTGCCATAAGGAAAAGGACACGTCGGGTTTGTTCTTGAAGTTATTCACTAAGCGATGATACTAAGTTACTTGAAGAATCTCTTGCTTTCGTCGTCGTTGAAGAGTTCTTGTTGTTTTCTGAAGTCGCTCACTAAACGATGATACTAGGTTGCTTGAAGAATCTCTTTGCTTTCGTCGTCGTTGACTTCTGATATACATGATTTATTATTCTGGTTTTTTCTTCGGAGAAGTTGTAGAGTTCTTCTGGTACGCTGCCACCACTTTTAGGGATTTTGCCTTGTATAATAAGGTGCCCTATGAGGTAATGTTAGACTTGCGATAATCTTACGCTAAATCGGTTGGTATTGCACTTCCATATTCAGTGGAGTGTCTTGGGGTTTGTAGATCACTTACGAAGTCGGTATTATCTTCTTTGGTTATGACGACGATGTGTTAAACTCATGATGATTCAGTGATGAGTGGGGATCTAGTAGAAAACCATGAAGTACAAAAATACTTATATTTTTCTGAGTTTACATGGTGAAGATCAAGTAGGATTGTACAGGTCTTCTAATGACAATAGCTTGATCGCTTCTGCCAATGATGATGGCTAATTCTATTCTCTCTACATGATAAACCGCTTAGGTAAAGAGATACAGGTCTTCTAATGACGATAGCTAACTCTATTCTGCCCGTTCTACATCTCGGTTACAAGTCATAAAGGAGCAGACAGTAGCTCGAACATATGAACATACATACAATGAGACACACTACAGATCACGTAGGCCGTTTGAATTATAGATCGCCGTAGTTGTCTCAAGCAGGGAGCTTGGACTAATGTTTCAAAACAAAGGAACGACCACAGATGACGGCCTGTCAACTTAGCCTACATACTTTATTGTATACGTCATCTTTAGCGTCTCTAGTCTGATCACATTCCTGCAAGCAATCTGGTTGACCTCTTTAGTTTTAGTCTTTTATATATATGGACTAACATTCCATATATATATATATATATATATATATATATATATATATATATATATATATATATATATATATATATATATACATAATAATAAATATAAAAACTAGGGCTTGAATGAAGAGCATCTTTATTTGCGACTAGTTTTCGGAGATTTACTTTCCTCCGTCATCGGGCAATCTATAATGAAATATTATTTACAATTAAAATCAATGACGTAATATAAGCTACATTACAAAGCATAATAAGATAAAATTACATAATTACTATAAGTTACATTAAAATTAACGAAGCAAAATAAAATATAAAATTACACAATTAGAAGACAATAACCTAAACTCGCAGCAAAAATCTTAAATATAGAGAAATACATTGTTTGTTGTCAAAGAGAGCAGAAAAAATCTAAAATCTAAAAACACAGCAATTCAACAGACCTTTCATTATTACAAAGAGGGTTTATCTCTTATGGTATATAGAGACTCAACCACTCCGAGCTCCATTGCGTTGGTTCTGCAAGTAAGGACTGAAAAGAATCTACATTGATAGGATGGTCATATTCTTCAGAGTGTTGACGAATAGCACTAAATGGTGGTTTGCTTAATGGCCTATTTGTCCTAACAGATCTTCCGAGATGTTCGAAGATGCGAACCCTGAACTGTCGTTTAGATTTTCCAATTTACATTACACTACAGCATGACACCTTTATAGATTTTTAGATTTTTTTCTGCTCTCTTTGACAACAACAATGTATTTCTCTATATTTTAAGATTTTTGCTGCGAGTTTAGGTTATTATGTCTTGTAGTTGTGTAATTTTATATTTTATTTTGCTTCGCTAATTTTAATGTACTTATAGTAATTATGTAATTTTATCTTATTTTGCTTGGTTTTAATGTAACTTATATTACGTCATTGATTTTAATTGTAAATGATATTTCATTATAGATTGCCCGATGGCGGAGGAAAGTAAATCTCCGAAACTAGTCGCAAATAAAGATGCTCTTCATTCAAGCTCTGGTTTTTATATTTATTATTCGTATCCGATTTTCACGGAATTCTTCTATTGCTGATATATATATATATATATATATATATATATATATATATATATATATATATATATATATATATATATATATATATATATATGTATATCTATATCTAGATATAGATATATATATATATATATATATATATATATATATATATATATATATATATATATATATATATATATATATATATATATATATATATAACATTCATTGAATAGAATGACTTTTTTCCACTGTTTACCAGCTTTTTTGAAATTGATTAATATTTTCTAATTATTTTTCTTCACTTCATTGTTCAAGTTACTAATGGACACATAATGAGGTTTTTCCATTTACTCCAGTATTTTTACAAAAACGCAACAGCTGTTTCGTCAACCTATACGTATTGACGTTATCAAGCATACTGATACAAATATGAGCCTACATGCGTTTTGTGACGTCCATGAGGACGGAAAGGTAGTACAATTGCTAGATACCTAGTTTTAAATATTTACAAAAGACTATAGTGAAACAATAAAATAAGACAAATAAATAAATAGTTAACAACAGAAATTATATCAAAAGTTGAAAGTAAGTTATTAGATACATTATAACATAAAATATATATTAATTACATATATGTTTAATTAACTAAGTGTCAGCTCCTGTCCGCGTGTGGTGGTTTTGTACCACGCGGTTGAAGGGCTGCCTCCTACACGAGGGCAAAGATCGGACTGCCTCGCATTGGATGTTAAGGTTGGGGCGTTACATGGCGATGCTGACTGCTTCTGATATCAATAAACGATTGTAGTTGCCTTCCTTGTGTATTATTTTGGTGTTTGTGAGAAGTTCTTGTAAGGATGGTTTTTTATTGTGGGTATCCACAAAGTGCTGGTGCATAGCGCCTTGGTTTCTGTGGGCCTGCATGCGACGTTTGAGTGTAGTGGTTGTGTGTCCGATATAGCATTTTTGGGGGGACTGACATTGCTCGTCAGCACAGACAAACTTGTATACTATATCAGATTCAACCTCTTTCTCCGTCGATGGAGCTGTACTATTTTTCATTACCAGTGAGGCTGTAAGGTTTGGCTTGCAGTAAATTCTTGCTGTTATTTTTTGTTATATGGTGCTAGGGGGTGGTCCTCTTTGCAGTATACCAAGGATGGCTTTCCTTTCATCTTCGTGGTGTTTGTTGTATGATATCTGATGGTATATCACTATTTCTTTGTCTTGTGTGTTGTCCCTCGGGATCGGGCTATGGAAAGCCTCTAATCTCTTTTTGACAACTTGCTGGATCATGTCATCTGGGTAGCCGTTATTTGTGAGCAGCTGTTGAACTCTGTTGATTTCTTCGTTCGTCGCTTTCCACGTCGAACAGTGTGTTATGGCGCGTTTTATGTATGCATTTACCACAGATCGTTTATATGCATCAGGGCATTTCTCTCTAGCATTTAAGCATCTCCCAGCATCTGTCTTTTTAGTGTATACGGTGGTATTGTATTTGTTGTTTTTCTGGATCACAAGTACGTCCAAGAAGAGGTGCATTTTCTCATCACTTTTTTCTACCGTAAAATTTAATGTAAAATTTGCTCGGAGAGGTCACTTTTGAAAAACACCCAAAACCCAGAATCTATGGGAGATATATTGATGATATCTTTATCACAACAAAGGGCGAAAATGACATAGATGAATTAGTAAATAAACTCCGAGCAAATTCTACATTAAATTTTACAGTAGAAAAAAGTGATGAGAAAATGCTCCCCTTCTTAGACGTACTTGTGACCCAGAAAAACAACAAATACAATACCACCGTATACACTAAAAAGACAGATGCTGGGAGATGCTTAAATGCTAGAGGAGAATGCCCTGATACATATAAACGATCTGTGGTAAATGCATACATAAAACGCGCCATAACACACTGTATGAGTTCATGTAAATGCCCCGAAGGAAAAATGAAACGACGGAGTGGTTGCTAGGTGTTTCAACACAACCTCCTTTACTAGAAGACTGATGGAAATGGCTAACACTGCATGCAGCCCTCTACATCTAGGTCCTCACACTCTAGCCTAAGTAGCAGAGGCACCTCATCCGACCGTGGAACAAGTCCGTGACGGAGGCCTGGCTCGACCATGTGGAAAAAGTCCTGGATAACTTCCAGCCTTCCTCCCGCCAAAGTAGCCGGCATCTTGGGGAATGGAACCTTTTGAAGTCAAGGGAGCTATCACCTTCCAAGCCCTCCCTGCTTACGAGCAAGGAGATCTCGCTTGTGTAAGGGAAACCATCGTCAAAGCCTTCGAAATTACCCCTAATAGGTGGTGCCAAAAATGGAGAAGCATACCGAAGGAATCTGGGTAGACTTGGTCGGAATTGGTGGCAAAGAAGATGCCCGCCCTC
>NC_061097.1:8417693-8450193 GCF_015104395.2 Macrobrachium nipponense | reverse complement strand
TTACAGAATATAAGCATTGTCATCGTATGCCATATGCATTCGATATTGTTTGCAGTCTCAGCTGATTGAGCTATTCAATATCTTCATTGCCATTACACTTGACAGGTAGAGGATATGAAATTTAAATACTTTCTTGTAAATTAACAAAGTTGTTTAAAAGTGGCACAATACTTGATTGTATAAGCGTTAGTGTGATTTCGCTTGTTTTAAACATCAATTTCGCCTGCGCTTTTTTTTTCTTCTTTTTATAGTGACGGCAAAGGACGTCTGCAATCAGCCGTTTCTCGATTTTGTTGCTTATGTCTGTACTACAGGTTTGCAATCGCTTCATCCGTAATTTTGAAAATCGGGAATGAGAGAGAGAAAATTACAGCTACATTATTTATAAACGTAGTATATTAAATAAAGTGTTGTGTGGGTTTTTTTTCAGGCAATGGTTTTGCCTGCCAAAACATTTTGCAATTTACCATTCATGCCCCCCTAGGGTTCAAGTTTGGAACGCGGGTCATCTATTTGCGGGACAGGGGTTCTACAACCAAGCTACACGGACAGAAAAAGACAGAACGAATGGGGTATTAAATCATAATTAAAGAGATCTGAGTACCTCTTTTTCACAATAATTTACGTGACACCGTGAGAGAGAGAGAGAGAGAGAGAGAGAGAGAGAGAGAGAGAGAGAGAGAGAGAGACTGTTGGGTTTAAGAATTACAGCCACATTATTTATAAACATCGCATATTAAATAAAGTGTTGTGTGGGTTTTTTTTCAGGCAATGGTTTTGCCTGCCAAAACATTTTGCAATTTACTCATTCATGCCCCAAGGGTTCAAGTTTGGAATGCGGGTCATCTAGTTGCTGGACAGACGTTATACAACCGAGCTACACGGACACAAAAAGACATAACGAATGGGGTATCATATCATAATTAAAGATATGAGTACCTCTTTTTCACAAGAATTTACGTGATACCGTGAGAGAAGAGCGAGAGAGAGAGAGAGAGAGAGAGAGAGAGAGAGAGAGAGAGAGAATATCATTTAGAATTATCCGTAGATGAAAGTTATTTACAAGGTATAGTGAATTAGATATTAAACTATGTTTGGCTTAATATTTGCAAGTATAATTAAATGTCATGGTGTATAACTGATTCACGAAGATATGGAACGTGATGAATGTATGAATAAAGTTAAATGCCCCGAAGGAAAAGTGAAACGACGGAGTGGTTGCTAGGTCTTTCAACACAACCTCCTTTACTAGCAGACTGATGGAAAATGTAAAAGCGTGTTAGAAGAAAGCTCGTATAATTGACAGATGACATACAGATATCCCTGAGGACGGGGAGTATCAGATGCACCTGGAATCCAACACAGTTGAGTAATTGGTGGGCCTACCAAAAGAAAGTTAAATCTTTGAGCTGTCAAATTAAAGGATTATACAAGGGAAGAGACTGGCCAGCAAAAATGACCTTGGAACAAATAAAGTGATTACTTATTCATAAAAGCACAACACTTAATATATTCTCCTTTTGATAAACATTCCCCCCAAAAAAAACTATTAACATACAAATACATTGAAAATATGCACAAGGTAAATAATTAGTAATTAAGGCAGTGATTTTATCATTAAGGTCATTCTTGAACATTTTTCTAATACAGGGATCCAAATAATACATATCTGGGCTAAAGTTAAACTGACAGCTGGAACTAAGCTGTATAATTGCAGATTCAAAAGGATTTAGCGAAGATAAATTTTTCGATCTGGCAATCACTGTGAGTTTTCACTTGAGTGAATATTGCAATGGATGATTACCCAGTTTTGACAGAATACTTATGCTACTTAATGCTCACTTATAAATCTTTACTTAAATGCGCCATATAAAAAGAAAAACAGGCCAAGCATGGAATTTTATATATTATGTTGTTGTCGTTTCCCTTACGGCTACTTTTTTTTCATTAACATTCCTTTTATTATGTTATTAATGGAAAAAACGAGGTTGACATTAGATGATATAGACAATGATTTTTTGGTATCAGAACCACAAAAATACTTAGGCTAAGAAAGTTCTTTACAGTTTCTTTCCATGTTACTTTCACCATAAAATATTTTGTTTGCTTTCATATAGCAGATATCTTATATATGTGAAAGACCTAGCAACCATTCCGTTGTTTCACCTTTCCTTCAAGGAATTTACCTTTAAATGTCAAGGTGTGTGTGACGAAGTTTTATACTCTATATATATATATATATATATCATACATATATATATATATATATATATATATATATATATATATATATATAGATATATAAATATAATATATATATATATATATATATATATATAATATATATTATATTATATATATATATGTATATATATATATATATATATATATATCTATATATATATATGATATATATATATATATATGATATATATCATATATATACATATATATATATGTGTGTGTGTGTGTGTATGTGTGTGTGTGTATACATATATATATATATATATATATATAATATATATTATATAATATATATATATATATATATATATATATATATATCTGTATGGGTGTGTGAAGAACTCCATTAATAACTGCTGGAGGGAACTAGTGGCCGCCACCAGTTGCCCAGAATGAAAGGAACATTAGTCGAGTTTACATATATTTGTTTGCTAGCTGATTCACATTTGTTATTATTTATTTATATTTTTCTCACTATATCTGTATGAAATACCCTGTCTATTGTAGCTTGCTTTGTAATTTGTTATATTTGCAGGTCTCTTCTGCATGAATGTTGTCTAATAATAACAATAATAATAATACACATCCAAACCATAAGACCCAGCCATTTCATTCCTAACAAGGAGCTCCGGAGCTCTCATGCAATCCACTTTCTTTGTGTCTAATTTTTGCCTCAGGAAAATTTTTTAGGAACTTTTGTGTTTAGGATGTGCAACCAAAGTAAATTTCCTAAAAAAAAAAAACAGATTATTTACATTTTAAAACGTTACCTGCTCGTTTTCTTTCCATTCTTGTTCTGTTTTCTCATCAACCTACCAAAGGCTCGAGGCACACCCAAGTCATACATCTCTAATATCCTAACACTTGTTTCTAATCTAAGCTAAGAAACGAGCAGGGGGAAAAACTGGAATTTCGACTGTAGGGGTACCAGTGATAAGGTTCATTACTCACTCAATTATAATATATCTGTTGAGGTAAGACCGGTGGTTATTTAACCACCATTGTACACAGAGCACTAGTTGCTTTGAGTATTCTAGTAGACCGGTTCATTATTAGAAAAAAGATTGTACCTCGCTGGTCATGGTGACTCAGGACACTTATCAACTGGCTATTGTCACTCATGACGGCCATTCCGCCATTTTCTACTGATACAAGAGACTCAGCAAGAGAATTTTGAATGCTACAAGCGTTTGGGGACCCTACCCGGAGCCTCACCACCTATCCACCCATCCTATACCAGAATACTCACAGAGGCCTCTCAATTCCAGATGCCACCGCAAGACAACAGTGCCACTTTGGCACCGCCCAGAGGCGGGGCTGTGACACTAGTCTAGACCTACAAACAAGGGTTTGATAGTCGATGACCAGTGGGATAGCTTACAAGAAGTATCCCACACACATATGAAGGACCTTAGGGGTAGCTAGTCGAAAGCGTAGGTTGTTCCTTCTTCATGTAGGAAACTTCATCCTCGGCGTGACAGTCTGTCCCCTGAGAGTCAAATTCTCAACAAGATAAGGTCTGTTGTATGAGAAACTTATATCTTTCCTACCTTCCCATCTTCCCCTTGATAACATTCCATCCTTCCTTCCTATCCATATAGAAAGAAATCTACCTATCAAACATTTGTTCCTCTTATTCTTTCCTCCCGGTCCTAACCACACGGCGGCATTCGCCTCAGTCTCGATCCCCTCATCCTATGACAGTATGTTAATCTCCAATCGATAATGTTTAATCCTGATCTGTTGTATAAATGCTGTAATTATTTGTTATCAAATAATTAAATATAAAAGATTTGACTATATGACTTCATTGTGATATCAACTAGTATAAATAATCTGTATATATAAGTAATAGTGCAAAGTAATTGAATGGCTAAGTGGATTAGGGAATCTGTGCATGGTAGCTAGTGATTGATTGTCGTAAAATTCCCTTCCAGGAAGCGAGAGAGTATTCTTGCTGAAAACCTCCACGAACTGTCCAACTCCACAAGAAGCTCTCTGCGGCTTCAATAAATCAGCAGTTCACCTGAATATGATTATAGTTATTAACTAATTCATTTGCCCTCCGTTGTGCTCCCTTTTGTTTATTATTATACAGAAGCACTTTGTAAATACAATAATACCAGTACTTAGTGCCTCAATGCTGGCTGGCGACCTCCAAACTTCCCATTCAGCATATAATTTTATTACGCTTATGTGAGTCATAAAAAAGGGGTGGGCTTGTAGCGTAACAATATGACAAGTAAAGCTTCAAAGGACACCATGAATAAAGTGAAATTTTCTTACCCACGTTTTCTTTCATGTTTCCAGCGCCAAAAAGTTTTAAAATTCTATAGCAGGGGTTTTAGATTTATAACTTTCTGTTTTTGTTATTAGAAGGCTCTACGTAATTAAGTAACACTAAACCTGCGTTCTATTGGAAATATATTTTGTTATTCTTGATACAAACTATACTTTGCATTCTCTCAGTCATTGATCTTTTTTTTTTTTAATAATAAATAAATAAACACCGAAACTCTAAATCAAAGTCTGAAATTAACTTTTACCCTGTAGCAGACGGTCTACTTGAAGGAATATACACACACACGCTGGAAACCGTCTGGACAAGTAATTTTGATTATTAGAGGAAATTCCAGGATTTTTTTTTCTTTTTTGTGGTTTGAGGTCAATTGCTTTCCTGGCGTTAGTTCCTTCATATTCTACCTTGATAGCATAGCCTTTATCTACTATTATTTTCGTAGTATTAGTTTCTTTGTATATGCCAATTTCCTTTGTATATGCCAATTTATATGCCTAATTCCTTCATTTCTGCCTTGATAGCACAGCCTTTATCTACAGTTATTTTCGTAGTATTAGTTTCTTTGTATATGCCAATTTCCTCTACCTGTCCCTGGATGCTCTCCGTCCGCTTCTATTTTATTCTATCCATATTTTCTTATCATGGAATTTTCTTTGTAATGGTTTTCCCCTCAATCTAGGAAAATTCTTATCTATTTTTTTTCCTCTCCCTCCGCCTGTATCCTACTTATTCTGCTTCTAATTACCCTAAACGCAGCTGCAAAAAATTACAATGTTTTCATGTGTCAAAAGAACTGCTAGTTGACATTTTCAACGAACCCTACTATGACCGTCCTTCCCCCTTTAAATTTTATTTTCTCTCTTCTTCAATTACACTCTCCCCTCTTCCTACTTTTCTTCTCCCTCCCTTCTCATGTTAAGTAATAAAGTTTCATTCAACTTAATTTATATTGATAGTGATGAACGGCTTGTTAACTTAATATCCAGTATTTGAGTCACTTTTCTTGTTAACTAAATTATTCATTTTAATATGAAGCATTTATTTCTAATGACTGTATTGTTTCTTGTTGCAGTTTATGACATTAGACTGAACTTCGCCGTTTTCTAAAGAGGCGTCAGTGTTAACACCTCCGAATTCTACTTTTATATACTAAATGAACTCCCCTGTTCTTAGTACACGTTCTCGCCACTCCAAAATGAATAGGTTCAGTTTAGTATCGTTTTCATTTAATCCCCCTTCATCCTGAAACCATAAACGGGCAATCCATCGCAGCAGATTCATCTTGATGTTAGTATTGAAAACTAGCAATTATATTTCAGTCATTCTACCACCCAGGTGTTCAGGAAAGTTACTGCCCAATGGGGTCATCACTCATGTAACAGTTCTCTTGATTTTCAATAGTTATATATCCCTCTTCATGGAGGTGACTTTCATGGAATAATAATGATAGTTGTAATAGTGTCACATGCTCTAGAGCTCAGAAGCGGCACCAATATTAAATCATGAGGAAAATAACAGTGATAATATAGGAACCCCAGTTCAACAACCAAAAATTTTTAATTAATAAATCTCTTGCTAAGTTTTGAAATAAATTCATTTCCTATTGTAAAAGAGAAGTAGAACATGATGGGGCACAGGTATAATCAGAAGAAAGAGAGAGAGAGAGAGAGAGAGAGAGAGAGAGAGAGAGAGAGAGAGAGAGAGAGAGAGAATACATAATGACACTGAATATAAAATTTCAGCACTGTAATATTGCAATTGGATGGTCCGGGAATTCTTTCCTCGTCCATCACAGTTCACACAAAGTGAAATCAAAGTAGCGCTCCATCCCGATCGCACTTTATCATCATAATTTCATTAGACTGAAAATGTTTCACTACAGAGATAAATAAGGTCTTAAATCCATCTTCCCCTGACATTTCTTTTGCTAGGGAATAGAATTTTAGCAAATGAATTACCCTGCCACGCGTTTCTGAATTTCTCTTGTGACTCCTCGAAAATCGTAATTAAAAGATTTATAGGTCGCGGTGGTTTGGATCAGGGAGGACCGTGACACCATGGTGCAATTTAATTAAAGTCGTGGGTGACAAAATACAGAAGCCTTTTATTGCAAATGTGGTAATGTAATGTTGCATGAAGCGTCCGCTCTTTGAAATATCACCTTTCCTTTAAACTCTGGTCTTGGGGCAGTATTTTTTTTGTTACTACAATAAAGTCTGCAAATACATCATCAAATGATACTTTAATGGGGACATAAGAAAGAGATCAAAATATTCTGAATGAATGCGAGACATTAAATGTCTTCATTAATCTCTTCAAAACAACGTCCTCCTTTGATGAATCTTTGACCCTTTCATAAATTATTCTAATTGTAGAGTCTTACAAAACGCTGTTCAAGACTTGACAGAGTAATCCTGCATCTCAAGAGCTAAACGTGTAACGACTTGCTTATAACTTAACTGTAATTAAAGGGAGTGGAATAGGATTTTATTGCCAAATTGCTGACTAATTGGCAGTTAATTGAGAATGGGTTTAATGATTTGCTTAAAAATACAACACAATAGAGAAATAGATATATATAAATAAATAAATAAATAAATGAATAATTATCACATCACCATGAATCATATAAATTATTCGAGCTACAAATGTCCTTTAATACCTAATTCACTCTACCTCGGAATTGATATATTTTCATATATGTAAACCGAAGGCAAATTTTTTAGTTGATAATAATTTCGTCCCCTCATGGGATCGAACCACCGTCCAGCGGACAGGGACGAGATCAGGACGACATTGACGTTAGCGATTCGGCTAACAAGTGAGGTTATAAGTTTATACCGATTCTGACCTTGCAAATCACCGTCGAATTCGGTTATTCGTAATTAGAATAGATATCCAACACCCTCAATCATGGAAAAGAGGATGTGTTGTCATCAACTCACCTGGTGATGCTGACATAGATATGACTAAGGCTGCAGTTGAAGCATCACAATTCCATACCACTGCGTTCATTGGAGAAGACACAGACCTCTAATTCTACTCCTTCATTACGCACAGACAAATAGCAAGGACCTTTCTTTCAGGTCGGAAAAATCAACTGACACAACAGTGTACCACATCAACAGTGGTAAGTCAGTCCTAGGAAATAAACTATGCTCTCGGCTGCTTTTCATCAAAGCTTTTACTGGATGTGATAGTGCATCTCGCATCTTTGGTGTAGGAAAAAGAGCTGCATTTCAAAAGTTGGTCAAAGGTAATTCTGTGTTGCAATCTTGTGCTGATCAATTCTTCTCTTCAAACCAAGAACAAAAAGTAATTGAACACAATGGAGCCAAGGTAATGGCTGTACTATTCGGTGGGAAGGGTGCAGAGACACTGACATCTTTGGGCCATAGTACCCTGTCCAAGAAAATTGTGTCCTCAAAATCTTTTGTAGCACCAGAACATCTACCCCCAACAGAGTCTTCCACCAAATTTCATTCTCTCAGAGTTTATTACCAGATAATGGTTTGGATTGGGAAAGAGAGTAACATGGATGTGTTGAACTGGGGTTGGAAGATACAGGACACTAAGTTAACACCAGTAATGTCAGATATGAATGCAGCTCCAGAGAATCTGTTAAAGATAATAGATTGTAACTGCCTGTGGACAATGCCAATTAGAAAATTGTGATAATCCATACAATCATGTCAAATTCAGTGAAGAGGAAGATGAGGAGTATCAATTAGAGACTATGTATTAACACTGCTAATGAGATATGTATGCACTTAATAGATAGTAAGATTATCATATTATTACGTTTAGACTTTTAAGACTCTGGTAGCAACCAAACACACTAGTTTCATAAGTGATGCACTGTTAAGTTATTGTATGTTTTGTATATATTGATATTTGATATTGTACGGTTAATTTAGGATATATCTGCATATCAGTGGGCATTATTGGATACCATATTGTATTTCATTATATGATGATTAAAAGGAAATTTGACTGTTTGTATTCTTTGACCCAGAAAACCTAGGTGTAAACATCTTATCTATCATCGAAGAGTGAATACTAAGGAAGTTAGTTACACTTTTTTATGCATTGGTGGCCATCTTGGATTTCACAGCTATGTAGTTATTGCATTTTGGTAGACTTTTAATATGTCATTCTACACATCACATGAATCCAGAAACAGTTGAAAAACCTTTTCTAGCAATTTTTTTTTAGAGTTGAACCATATTTGTACTCGACTACACATACCCAGGGCTAAGTGACTGGGAAACACCAGCACATACACTCCCTTATCATGCATTCCTCCCTGGTGCAAAAAAGCACACTACATTTTTGCACACCACGAACTGTCTTGCAAACCTCTTGTATACTTCCAACTCACACAGCCAATCTTCCACACTCACTCCTCCCGAAATACCTTCACGCAACTTACTTACATATCTCCAAGCACCTATCTTGCATTTCCTCAATCTCTTCCTCACTCAACGAATCATTCTTGCTTCTAGCAACATCAATCATACCAACAAAGTTTGCCACAAACACACTGCTGTCCGGAATCCTTGCTATCTTTCTAAGAACCTGTTTCCTATGTCTGCACTCACATCATACATCCTCAAAAAATCTATCCCTATTGTCAAATTAACGTAATTTATTGATTGTTTATTTTCTTAAATCAGCCTTGTAACTTAGTTTTAAGTATTCTCTTATATTTAGTTCAGCAGCTGTATTGTTTTTACGTTAACGTAACGCTCAGTGTTTTTGCTTCAGTGATTCCTCCTCTTGTGTGAATTACCTAACTATCGTGTTAACGATTGTTTTTATTTTGTTTTCGAGTTGGAATGGAACTGTAGTGCTGTGAGTGGAGGCAGGCCGAAAATAGTTCGGGCCTGTATAAGCTTCTGGACGTACGCTCTTTTGTTGGCAGCCTTCCGGAGATTTATCTCACGCCTTTTTCGAGGAATACTCCGACGGACCTCCCTTGGAAGTGGTTTTCCGTAGATGTGCTGAGCCATCTACGGCGTATGTGCATTGTGGAGATTGATCACGGCTGTGATAGCGCAGGTTATCGTCACTTGCGACGCCTGTACTCCTGATTCCCGCCGGAGGATTTGGCGGAAGACGTGGTCGTCGCTGTCCCGCCACGTAGAGGCGTTACGCCAACCACTGTCCTGTCCGTCTTCAGCTGCTTGTCCAGGAGAGCTAAGGGCTCGTGAGGAGGCTCGTAGGAGGCAATTGCCAGGTAAGAGGTGATTATCCTGTGTTGTCCCTCGGAAATTATCTCGACCCCTGGGTCTACCTGGACAATTTGTGGGCTCCCCGTATAGCTGCTGGGAGGTTGAAGCAACTTCGTGAACTCCTGTGCACTTCGTTATACGCGAGGATTTGCGTATTTAAATGTCAATTATATTTGTATATATATGTATGTTGTATTGAGTTGTCGGTATTGGGTATTTACTGTCCCTCAGAATATTATTTGAATTTAGTTTTAAGTTTAGTACCAACACTGTTAGGTAGGAGATTTAAGGTTTTCCTGTCTTTATTTTCTCTAGTCTTCCTTCAATCTTATAATTATAGGTTAGTGGTTTTTTTCATTATTGGGCCCGTAGTATTATTTGAGCCTTTGGCATGTTATGTCCTTTCCTTTACTTTGTTAGGGTTAGCTTTCAGTATTAGGAGTCCTTGTGAGCTGTTATTTGCTCCTTGTATTTTGTGTATTTAATGTTAAGGTTCCTCACAAGGCTTATTTAGTGTTAAGTGTATTTTGTAATTAAATATTGTTAATTTTGTTCTGGTGTTTTGTGTCCACATTCCTCATACCCTGTGTACTTTCTTACTGCCTACGATCCCTGTGATTATTGAAATATAAAGAACCTGTATTACGGCCAAAGGGGTCGTAACAATTTGGCGACCGTGACAGGATCGTACGCAGGTGTGCACAGAGTTTGGGTTTGTGGAGCAACTCTGGGATAGGTTACAAATGTTTGATTTGATTTTGTTGCTGTTGCCTTACTTTCCCCCCTTGTAGGTAATTCACTATGGAAGACTTTGTTTTTTGACCCAGCCGAATTTTTGGGGTCTGCTGACTGTATCAAATATCTAGCTATCTAAGTAAGGAGCATTTAAGGAGTTGTGCTCGTTGGTTAACTATTTCTTTTAGACCCACGGACACTAAGGCTCAGTTGTTGTTGTCTGTTAAGGCGATGGTGGCTCGTGGTATAGCTGAGGGTGAGGATTTGGCTAGGGATATGATTAGTGGAACTTCTGGAGAAGATAATTCTTCCGATAGGTTTAACATGAGTGCGGCATTAAAGTTGGTGCCCGTGTTTGATGAGGGTAACGTGCCTGAGTTCTTTAAGGCTTTTGAGCGGGTGGCCACTAGGTTGTCTTGGCCCACTGAGATGTGGACTGTATTAATTCAATGCAGGTTAGTAGGTAAGGCCATTCGCCAATATAATGCTTTGGAAGAAAGTGTAGCCAGGCGATTTAGGGTAAAGTTAAGGCGTTGATTCTCAAGGCGTATGACTTGGTCCCTGAGGCTTATCGCTTGAAATTCAGAAATTCCATGAAGCCCGATACTATGTCCTATGTAGAGTATGCCCGTCTTAAGGAGGAGCAGTTTGACGACTGGGTAAAGAGTCGCCAGGTGGTCTCCTTCTCCTCCTTGAGGGAGCTGATGCTACTTGAAGAATTTAAAAAAACATGTAGTAAAGAACTTAGAATTCACCTAGAGGAGGTAAAAGCATATAGCTTAAGTAAAGCTGCTCAGATAGCTGACGAGTATATTTTAACACACCGTGTAGGTAACAGTGGTTTTGGCCCATCAGTCGTTAAATCCCAGCCTGCCAGGCCAAACTATAATAATGGAGATCCAATAACCCATTTAAAACAAAGGTTGAAGCTAGCCAGGGAAATAACCCGAGTGGAAGGAACACACGGGTGTTTTCCCAGAGTAATCAAAGTTCCAGTAATGTTGGTAGAGCTAGGGGAACTTGTTTTTGGTGCCACGAGCAGGGTCACTTTCAAGCTCGGTGTCCTGCCCGGAGGAGGTATCTCCAGCGGAACGGAAGGGGAGGTAACAACAATGTCCCCATATCTTTGATTGCTAATGCCCCTACTACCCCTAATACTGAAGTTGAGTGTTCCCCAGGAACTGAAGGAAGGGTTAGGTTTAGCGGTAGTGGAGGTGAAATAAATCAATCGCCTACTAGCTCTCCTTTGTGACTTTTTGACAAATATATTTGGCCTGGCAGTTTGGTTATTGATAGTAAAGTTGTCAGAGTGAACTTCTTAAGGGACACTGGGTCTGCTCGATCATTGGTGTTGTCAAAGGTTTTGAAGGATGTTGGTGAGCATTCTGGAAATTATGTGGTCCTGGGTGGGTTTCCTGATACAGTGGTTTCTGCGCCTTTGGTGGAGGTAGAGGCATTCTTCCCAGGGTATCACAAGGTGACAGAATTGGCAGTGGTAGAAAAGCTCCCATCCCTGGTATTGACGGCATTTTGGGAAATGATATGATTGGATGCCCGAGGTTATGAATTATCCCAATAGTGTCCGTAACTGCAAGTCCTGTGGCAATTACCACTCGAGCTTCTGCAAAGGCTGCTGCCGCCTTACAGAATGAGGATAATTTAACCTTAGTGTAGTTTAGAGGTAGAGGTAGAGAGACCCGGGTCTGTAGGTAGTAGTAGTAGTAGTTTTTATGAATAAAATATTTAATCCAGATTGTGACCGTGTAAGCTTTATTGAAGCTCAGAAGGCTGAATTCAATTATGAATTAGGTGGTACGGATGATTTAACAAAACCAAGGTTCTGTGTGATTAGAGGTTTGTTGTGTAGAGTTAGTCGTCCTGTGGATCACGGCTTGAACCAAACCTCTCGGGTAGACAGATTGTGGTACCTTCAAAATATCAGAATGATGTCCTTAGTTTAGCTCATGAGGATTCCTTTTCTGGCCATTTGGAGTTTGCAAAACACATAGTAGATTGGCAAAATATTTTTGGTGGCCAGGATTGAAATCCTCAGTGAAGAAATTTGTAGGAAGTTGTGAAACATGTCAAGTAATGGGTAAACCTAATAAACCTATTCCTAAAGCCCCTTTGCATCCAATTTCCTGCAATTGGGGATCCTTTTGCCGAGTTGGTTGTTGATGTGGTTGGGCCTTTGCCTCGAACTAAATCGGGATTTACTTATCTTTTGACTATAATGGACAGAGCGTCAAGGTTTCCTGAAGCTTTTCCTATGAGGAAAATTACATCCAAAGTAGTGTTTGAGAAGCTAATAGAATTTTTTTCCAGGTATGGGTTGCCTCGTAAAATTCAAACAGATTGTGGCACTAATTTCACGAGCAAGGTATTTAAGGTAAATGTGCTGAACTGGCCATTCAGCACATTACAGTGTACCTTACCACCCAGAGTCAGGGCGTAGTGGAAAGGTTCCACCAAACCCTTAAGTCTATTCTAAAAAAGTACTGTTATGAGCAAGGCGAGGATTGGGATAAAGGTCTTCCCTTTGCCCTCTTTGCTATACGTAATCATCCCAATTCTTCCACAGGTGTAGCTCCATTTGAGTTGATTTTTGGACATAAGGTACGTGGTCTCTAGAAATTTTCCATGAGTTGCTAGAGGTTAGTCATAAGAAAGTATTGAATGTGGGTGAGTTCGTTGAGGACCTGAGAAGTAGATTATCAGCTGCCTGGAAATTTGCCCAGGATAATTTGGTGTTGTCTCAGGCCTCAATGAAGGAAAATTATGATAAGAAGAGTAAGGCACGTTCGTTTGAGCCTGGTGAGCTTGTTTTGGTTCTGAGCACAGACTCTGACAATTTTCTGGAACCTAGGTATAAGGGGCCTTGGAAGGTACTTCGGAAATTGTCTGATGTCAATTATGAAGTGGAAGCTCCTGGGACCAAACGTAAGTGTCGGATATTCCACATTATAGATTGAAATCTTACACAGTTGGTAGACTTGACCCCCTAGCTATAGTATATGAGCCAGTGTCTATAGTGTTTAGAATCCACGTTAGAAGAACCAGCCGACTTGTTTTGGCCAGGTATCTTCAGATGCTCTTACAGTTAATATGCAAAATTTGGAAACTTTAGAAAAGGGGGTTTGGAGCATCTGGAGGGTATTCAGAAGGATGACATGATAAAATTAATATCTTCTTTTTCAGACTTATTTCAGGCCTCTCCAGGTAGAACGACCTTGCTCCAACACGATGTTGATGTGGGCAGTGCTTCCCCAGTCAAACAAAGTCCTTATCGATTAAATCCAGAAAAAACGTGATATTGTCGAGAAGGAGATAAAGTATATGTTGGAGCATGATTTAATTAGACCTTCGGTAAGTCCTTGGAGCTCACCTATTGTACTTGTTAAGAAAGCTGACGGGCAGTTTCGCATGTGTGTGGACTACCGCAAGGTCAATGCTAATACAAAGAATGACTCTTTCCCTTTGCCTCGTATTGAGGACTGTCTTGATCGGATAGGACCTGCTAAGTTTATAACTAAATTGGATCTTTTAAAGGGGTATTGGCAGGTTCCCCTATCGGATCGAGCTCGTGAGATTTCCGCTTTTGTTACGCCCATTTGGGCTTTACGAATGTAAGGTAATGCCCTTTGGGATGAAAAATGCAGCGTGTACCTTCCAGCGGTTGATGAACCGAGTTATATGTGGTCTGGAGGGTACAGAATTTTAATATATGATTTGGATTTGGTTCACAGCAATGACTGGCGGACTCATTTGGTGAGGTTAAAGAAGGTATTTGAAGGCCTTGCGAGCCGCTGGTCTTGTTGTAAATTTGAGTAAATGTGAATTTGGTAAAGCCAAGGTGTGTTATCTAGGTCCACGAGGTTGGTTTAGGTCGGGTACTCCTAAACAAGCTAACCTCGAGGCTCTATTAAATTTGCAAAGGCCGCGCAATGTTAGGGAGGTCCGGAGAATTTTAGGTATGTTGGGTTATTATAGGCGATTCATCCGGAACTTCTCTGACATTGCTCAGCCCCTTACTCAACTATTGCAGAAGGGACAAAAGTTTGTATGGTCTTCTCAATGTGAGGAATCTTTTTTAAAACTGAAAACTGTATTGATGTCTAACCCCATTCTAATGTCTCCTGACTTTCAGAAACCGTTTATTGTGGCTGTAGATGCCAGTGATGTGGGTATAGGTGGAGTACTTTTTCAAAGACATGAAGATGGTGAAGTGCGTCCAGTATCATACTTTAGTCGTAAGTTGCTGGATGCTGAGAGAAGGTATTCTACCATCGAGAAGGAGGCACTAGCTTTAATTCGTACCTTGGTTCATTTCAAACCGTACGTTACTAATTTTTCCTTTCCCGTAGAAGTTTGGACGGACCATAACCCTTTGGTGTTCATCGAAAGAATGAAAGGTTCTAACCAGAGGATTCTGCGTTGGGCTCTTCAGCTGCAGGAGTTTCCTTTAAGTATTAAACATGTTAAGGGTGTGATAACTGTATTCCTGATGCCCTTTCTAGGATGTAAGTCTGGTTATTTCTCTTCTCACCTCGCCCTTCTCATTTCTCCTTCGGGGTTTGTATTGAAAATTATATTTAAGGTAGTCAATTTTAATCATGGTTTAAAATGATGTATGGATTCGGGCTTTGTCTTAAGTCTGTTCATTATGTTCCGAGTTTTGCTTCACCTTATTTTTTTGTTTTTCCCTTTGCAGGATATTTTAGATTAAGTTCTATTTTTTTTCCCTTGCAGGATGTTTTAGATTAAGTTGTCTATATGGTTATCTTCTAGTATGTAATATGATTGTGGTACTAAAAAAATGTATTCTATTTGAATAATTTTTTTTTTGAGGGGGAGGAAGGTGTCAAATTAACGTAATTTATTGATTGTTTATTTTCTTAAATCAGCCTTGTAACTTAGTTTTAAGTATTCTCTTATATTTAGTTCAGCAGCTGTATTGTTTTTACGTTAACGTAACGCTCAGTGTTTTTGCTCAGTGATTCCTCCTCTTGTTGTGAATTACCTAACTATGTGTTAACGATTGTTTTTATTTTGTTTTCGAGTTGGAATGGAACTGTAGTGCTGTGAGTGGAGGCCGGCCGAAAATAGTTCGGGCCTGTATAAGCTTCTGGACGTACGCTCTTTTGTTGGCAGCCTTCCGGAGATTTATCTCACGCCTTTTTCGAGGAATACTCCGACGGACCTCCCTTGGAAGTGGTTTTCCGTAGATGTGCTGAGCCATCTACGGCGTATGTGCATTGTGGAGATTGATCACGGCTGTGATAGCGCAGGTTATCGTCACTTGCGACGCCTGTACTCCTGATTCCCGCCGGAGGATTTGGCGGAAGACGTGGTCGTCGCTGTCCCGCCACGTAGGAGGCGTTACGCCAACCACTGTCCTGTCCGTCCTTCAGACTGCTTGTCCAGGAGAGCTAAGGGCTCGTGAGGAGGCTCGTAGGGAGGGCAATTGCCAGGTAAGAGGTGATTATCCTGTGTTGTCCCTCGGAAATTATCTCGACCCCTGGGTCTACCTGGACAATTTGTGGGCTCCCCCGTATAGCTGCTGGGAGGTTGAAGCAACTTCCGTGAACTCCTGTGCACTTCGTTATACGAGGAGGATTTGCGTATTTAAATGTCAATTATATTTGTATATATAGTATGTTGTATTGAGTTGTCGGTATTGGGTATTTACTGTCCCTCAGAATATTATTTGAATTTAGTTTTAAGTTTAGTACCAACACTGTTAGGTAGGAGATTTAAGGTTTTCCTGTCTTTATTTTCTCTAGTCTTCCTTCAATCTTATAATTATAGGTTAGTGGTTTTTTTCATTATTGGGCCCGTAGTATTATTTGAGCCTTTGGCATGTTATGTCCTTTCCTTTACTTTGTTAGGGTTAGCTTTCAGTATTAGGAGTCCTTGTGAGCTGTTATTTGCTCCTTGTATTTTGTGTATTTAATGTTAGGTTCCTCACAAGGCTTATTTAGTGTTAAGTGTATTTTGTAATTAATATTGTTAATTTTGTTCTGGTGTTTTGTGTCCGCCACATTCCTCATACCCTGTGTACTTTCTTACTGCCTACGATCCCTGTGATTATTGAAATATAAAGAACCTGTATTACGGCCAAAGGGGTCGTAACACCTATTAAAAAAAACAAGCCGGCTTATCATCTTCCCCAATTACTATAAAAATATGTACCACTTCCAACTCCCCTAACCTTCAGCTGTACCTCCTCCCATACTAAAACACTTGCCTGTCCCAACCCATGTATTCTTACACTTGTACACAGCCTTTTCACTCCCCAATTGCATCTCTCAATCTGATTACCACTGACCCACCCACTAGGGAAACCTGCGTCGCCGTATCAACTAAGGTATAGTTTCCACTATCATTCACTCTGATAAACGTCACCATTTTACCTTCTGTTCCACGCATACACACATTCACTGCCGCATCTACCTGATCATCCATACAGCAAGCATCCTCCCCACATTCCTTCTCAGTTATTTCCCCACTTTCATAATGCTGATTGAAATCCCCCTCACAATCCCCTTTTCTGACTAACCATCTACAACATGTACCCCATACTAAATTCTCAAAATCCCACTATTACTATTTACGGTTAGCTTCCCTCTATTCTCAGATGGTCTGTCCCACCCAAAATACAAAAACACTTCAATCCCAAAAATTTCCGTGACCGCCAACAACAACCGTGACAACATCTCCCCTCCACCTTCCTCTTCCATACATGCACCCTCCTTCTGCACATCACTCATCAAGCTTACTCGCAGCTCATATGCACTTTCGGGCACTCCCTCAACCAGACTCTTACTCTCTAAGTCTTTCAATGTCAAAAACAAACACTCACAAACTCTGTCGTACCCACAAACCTCTCCTTTACAACCAAACCCTCAGGCGCCCTATTGTGATCCCAGTTGCATTTCATGGGATCGCCACCCTTACCATGTATCACCGACATCGCATCCCCGACCACACTGTTACTCCCCGGCACATACTCCAACCTAAAGTCAAACTCACTCAAATCCTTAATAGTCCTCGTAAACCTCGAACTCACACTTTCTCTCTTAATCATATGGACTAAAGGCTGATGGTCCTTCCGTATAACAAATCTTAACCCCGTACAAAAACACTTTCATCACTTTCACACAGAACTTTATAGCCGTAAGCTAAGCTCTCTCTCAATTTCTGAGTATTTTCGTTCCACTTTATTAAAGCCTTTACTTACATACGTTATCACACACAATTGCTCTTCTCTATTTACCTCTTGCAACTGCACTGAACATCCCCCTATACTAAACTCACTAGCATCTGTGTAGAGCTCAAGCCTACTCGCATCCTCACCATAATCCGGGAACACCAAGGTGACATTCCTTCCAGTCTCATCTTTCAATTTCTCAAATGCACTCACCATTCACTCATCCCATTTCAACTTAGTGCAATTTCCTTTACTCATCCATTCAGTCAGCGGCTTTCCTATCCCCGAACAGTCCCTAACAAGCTTCCTTCAAAACTCAGTCAAACCCAAAAACCCTTTCAACTCATGCACAGTCCGGGATGTGGAAATTCTCTGGCCCTTTTGCACAAACGTTATGCTCTTCCTTACACCACCTGCACTCACCATATGTCCAAGAAATTCCACCTCCTGGCCAACCATGTACAGTTCTCAAGCTTCACGTTCACTACAATTACATATAGTTACTTTTTTTATATTTCTCAAAGTAATTGTATGTTTGATGTATACCTTTCATTATATATATATATATATATATATATATATATATATATATATATATATATATATATATATATATATATTCGTTTCTTGACAATGTCTTAGTAAAGACGAAACAGCTTGGATTTCTGACTATTATATTCCTGTGGTATTCTATATATATATATATATATGTATATATATATATAATACTATATATTATATATATAATGATAATATAATATTAATATATATACATATAATAAGGGGAATACCACAGGTAATGATAGACAGAATACCAAGCGCTTTCGTCTTTACTAAGACATTGTCAAGGAACGAATGAAATACAATTAGAGAGAAAGTTCTCAGGTACACAACAAGATCAAGAATACCAGATGGTTAATTGTTAAAACGGTAAGAATTAAAGAGATAATCCAGGATTATCGGATATCACACGTTCACAAAGCTAAACATAGATTTAACCCTAACTGAAACTACAAAGTATCCGTACAGTCCAAAATATGTAAAAACTGATTATATTAATTGTATTGCTTATATTTATCTACAACTTTTTTCATTAAATTTAGAACATTTCCATTATTTGACTTGATGAAACAAGATTCAATGTTAATCCTTTTAACTGCCATTACATGGGATTGACTCCAGTTAACAGGGCGATCTAAAGCTCTCATATGTACGAATAATGCTTCGATATTTGCCCAGTGCTAACAGAGATTTACCGATCTGTCCGTAATAGACTTTATCACATTTTTTGCAAGGAATTTCTTATATGCAGCCTGGAAGCTCTTTAGGAGAATTTTTTATTACTAAACTCTTGACATTAATATTACTGAAAACAACATTTATGTTAAAAAGCTATAAAATTCCAGGAATATCTAAAAACCTCTCATCATGGGGTTATTGTAGAATGTTATGCTTATTAAATTCAAGTTTGTCATTAGTTAAATAAAATGACACATTAAAAGGAATATCATTGAATCATGTTTCATTAAGCCAAATAATGGAAATGTTCTAAATTTAAGTCTTGGTTTATTTAAACTTGATGCCTTCATAATGAAAAAAAAGTTGTAGATAAATATAAGCAACAAAATTAATATAATCAGTTTTTATATGTTTTGGACTGTAGGGATACTTTGTAGTTTCGGTTAGGGTTAAATCCATGTTTAGGTTTGTGACCGGGTGATATCCGATACTCCTGGATTATCTCTTTAATTTTTACGGTTTTGACAATTAACCATCTGGTATTCTTGATCTTGTTGTGTACCTGAGAACTTTCTCTCTCCAACTGTATTCCATTTGTCCCTTGACAATGTCTTAGTAAAGACAAAAGCGCATGGATTTCTGACTATCATTTTCCTGTGGTATTCGCTTATTTAATGAAGTCACGTGCATCTACTGTGATTTTTTAAGCATATATATATATGTATATATATATATAATTATATTATATATATATATATATATATATATATCTTATATATTATATATATATATATATATATATATATATATTATATATATATAACCACACACACAGCAAACACACACACACACACATATAAATTTATTTTATATTATATATTATAATATTTTAATATATATATTATATATATATATTATATATATATAATATATATATATATTATATACACACACCACACCACACACACAACACACACACACAACATATATATAATATATATATATATATAATATATATAATTTATATATATATATATTAATATATATATAATATACGGAGTCGCCAGTTGGCCAAGATAACAATACTTCAGGGGGTACCATAATACATCAGTAGAAGGCCATAGTTTATTAAAAACGTTTCGCATACAATTCTCGGTGCATCATCAGTCTGTGAACAATAAAAGTAAATACATTATAAAAGGGAATTCACAAAATTACAAGGTCATTAAAAATTAATGGTTTATAAAAAAAAAAAGCAGAAGTTAAAAGTTAAAAAAACTCTTTAAAACACTGTAAGAAGAGAGAGAAAACTATGACACCAACCACCCAAGGCTAAAGACGAAGAAGGAATTGCAAAACCTGACGTCCAAAACAAAAAGTCAGTTATGCCAGAGGTGAAGCCGTGGTGTTATTGTTCAAAGAGGGAAGTATCCTTTTAATAAGTAATGACTCCAGAGTAGTTAGATGATCTGGGTCCTTTGTATATCCAATAATAGAGAAGTGCTGTTTCAAGACCTCTATTTTGCATATAGCAGCATGATTTTTAATGTTAGAAAACTCTGGTTGTTTAATTCTGTGGCCTGTACGAAAACTGAAACCCATGTGGCTGCAATATTTCACTTGCAATAGCCTACGAGTAGATCCGATGTAAGAGCCCGGACATTCAGGGCATGTGACTTTATATACAACATTAGATCTCATAAAAGACTGCAAGCGATCTTTACAGTTGAAAAATGAACCTATCCTGCATGGATTATTAGAAATAAGTTTTAATTGAAGATCTGTGTTAGTCTACGTGAGAATTTTGTATCAAACACAAAAGGGGTGGAAGCAAAGAACAGTTTCTTAGGAATATCAAAGTTGGGCAATGGTGGCTGGAGAAATTTGGTTAAAACTTTATTGATAATTCTAAGGACTACGTCTTTGGGATAGAAATTTTTCTGAAAAAAACCTAATAAAAATTCTATTTCATTATGGAAAGTTGGCCAGCTAGACGAATATTTTAATGCTCTATTGACAAGAATATAAATGGTATTTAATTTAAAGGTTCTTTGGCATGAACTGTAATAGTTGTTAGCTAAACCTGTATAGGTCTTTTTTCTATAGACAGCTGTGGTGAATTCAGAATTACTTCTTGTAATTTTGATATCGATAAATGGCAAACTGTCTCTGCTCTCCACCTCCATCGTTAACTGAATATTTGGGTGTTGCTGATTAATATATTCCAGAAACTGTGTGCATTGCAAAGGGTACTTAAAAAGAGCAAAAGTGTCGTCTACATATCTCCTGTAGTATACTGGTTTAAAAGAAGACTCACATTGATTAAAAAATTATGTTTCTAAGTCAGACATAAAAAAAATTTGCAAAAATGGGGCCTAGAGGGGATCCCATAGGAACTCCATCGACCTGCGAATAGAACTGCTGGTTAAAAACAAACATGGAGTTTTGCACAGAAAGTTCCAGAAATTGTTGAAAAATAGCCCCATTAAAACCATAAAAAAGAGTATAATTGCTGATAAAAATCTTGTTTAAAATAATATCAATTATTTGGTTTTATAGTACATTAGTGAAAAGTGATTCAACATCGTAACTGACCATAAAATAGTCACCATCCTGGTTGATAATTTGTTGTTGAAATTCGTACCCGTTTTTGAATGTATATTCATTAATACTACATTCAGAGAGTAAACCAGCTAAATACTTGGGGATCGAGAACGATGGACTATTGTAGGCGTTCCATAATAGGTATTTGGTTTATGCATTTCTGGTAGTCCATATAAAATACTAAAGGATGAACCCATAACAAAAAGTTTTTGATAGGTCGCATCATCTATAATATTATCATTTTTTATTTTTTTAGGAATCTATTAATTCTATTTTCTCGTTTATATATATATATATATATATAGATATATATATATATATATATATATATACTATTATATATATATATATATATATATATTATATATATATATATATAATATATATATATATATATATATATATATATATATATATATATATCGAATCATTGGTGCCTGAAATTCATCATCATTATGAGTAAATTTCGTATTTTAAGTTTCACCCAAACTACTTTCACTCCTCTTACCATCTTACCATGAGGGAGTTTCTGGAGGAAGAGGGAGATCCTGTTCGTAGAAATGTTATTTCGAGACATTGCTGAATATAGACGCTGCTCCTTTTAATATGCTGACCTCCATCAAGCATTTAAGCCTGGCTGTCAGTTACATGCACAGGATCTATTTCACATGCGCTGAAGTTTCGCCCGGAGGTTATTTACCGACAATGTTTCTACAATTATTTATAGTACGAACGCTTTCACGTTGGTCGAAGAGCGACTAAGACGCGCAGAAGCTTTCCATCAAAATTTAAGTCTAAATGAAGGCCGTATAGGAACTCGTAGAGGTTACATAACCCCCTTACACGATTCTTTCTCCGTTATATATATATAATAAAATGAACACGAGTAAAAGAAAGTAATGATAAGTTATCGAACAGGTGCCTTTTCAGTCAGCGATACCAGATTTTTTATCAGTCGATCTATGAAAATGGCGGAGAAAAAGGGAGGAAGAGGTAACAGATAAAAGGGATTGTGTGGTGAAATCGCTAGAAATATGGAAGGGGGCAGGAGGAAATTACAAATATAAAAAAAAACAATGAATGGAGAAATACGTATCCCATTATACGAATAAAGTATAGATCTGTAAAAGCTATGGCAGTTTTTTCAGAGTAACATTTTCCAAAAGAACAGATGAAAAAATGTATGCATTGCTTTATTTATCATTTCTCTAAAAAAATTTTCTTCAACAGGAGAAATATCAAGCAAAGCGGGATTTAAAACAGTTTATGCCTGAACTGAAGCATTATCACTCTACTGAAATTATAGTAATGCAGGGCGACCGGGATAGATTATTATTATTTATTTTTATTATTATTATTTTGTTTTCATTATTATTATTCACGAAACTTAAATTCAAACGCCTTTTGAAACCTTTCTGGTAGTTTTTATTCACTTTAAACTGAAGCTGTTTAACATCAGTGTTTACGTATTACAATCATGAATATTTTAGGGTGAACAATTTTTTATCTATACGGAAAACACCCCTGCAACCCATATACTAGAATATTACGAAAGACATTTAGGAGCGTAAATATGCCACGCGACCATAAAAAAATGTAACAAAAGTTTTAGATGTATTTAACATAAGAAAAAAATTCTACCAGTATGAGACCCTCACATGTGCATGAAAACTAGGTCATCTTTAAAATGACTACCTATCCATTATGAAATAAATGAAAATAACTTAAATTGCATTAATTTCTTTAGTAATCCAATTTGGAACATGTCTTATGTATTCCAAACACCTTCTAAAGGTTGTCTGAGAATTTAACTAATAGTAGCCTAATATCAAACATAGCATGAAGTCGTGAATGCTAATTGTTAAAGTCTAGAAAGGCACAAATTATATTTTGCCGGACCAGAAACTGTCTAATCCAAGCATTAATAGTCAGCAATTAGCCCTAGTTTTCATCACTGTCCGCTAGTTCGAAAGATACATCCCCAGGCATGCTGTCACATGATGCTTTCTACAACTGCAGTGTGGGGTACAGCAAGCAGCTGTACAGTTACATTTTATCATCTTTAGTAAACTGCCTGGTTCAGCATTCATATCTGACATATTAGGTATTAACTGATTGTTCTCATGTCTCCAATCCCAGCCTAAAGGATCCATTGAAGCCTCTCTATCCATCGATGTCATTCATAGACTGATAGCATACTCAGAGGCTGTGAAATTTGGTTGAGGAATCTGTTGGGAGTAGACATTTAGGTGTCACAAATGACTTAGTATAGGTCACTTTATTAGTGAACGTTTCATATTGCAAAGTAGCCATAGATGATGTGCACTCACCACCAAACAAAACTGCCATAGCTTGGCAGGCAATGTTTCTATTCTCAGTGGGGAATTTTATTAAGTGAGGTAAATTCCTTTGCTTTGACAAGTAGGACTGAATTCCCATTCATCAGTTTTTGAAAGGTTGACTTTTTCCGAATGACATAAATACGAGATGTGGAATCCCACCCTCTACATGGGTGTAGGGACAACAATTGTGTATATAGGTTTGATCCAAGAGAGCTTTTTATGTGGTTGATGTTTAATTCCTTTTGTCTGGTTATCTTATCTGAATTAGAGAGGTTTAATCTCTGATGTAGAATAATGAAGTAGCAGAAACAACAAGTCAGTATCTTCTCCAATCAACGTAGTAGAATATAAAGATGCTACATTAACTGCTGTTTTAACAATGCCACATCTTCAACATTCATCTTATAGTGCTCTATTTACTAGGTTAATCAAACTCTGTTTGTTGGTACCTCTTGACATAAATTCCTCCCTGTTACTGTCAAATTCTGCATTGCTATTGAAGTTTATAACAGAATAGATGTTGGTTTGTCCCCGACGCTGGTATGTGTTATCCTTAATAGAAGGACCTGATTCATAATAATGAAAGACAATGGTTTCTGTACTGCCATAGTGCTTACCTGTAAAAGTGGCATAGAGCTTGGCTATTCTACCATAGGTGTCTCCAATTTTCCACTTGAGCTTGTGAACTAAAGACCCTCCATCGTTTATCTACCTTGCATAGCACATCTTTGTTCTTGAACAGGGAGAGTGGATATGGACTAAATTCGTATCTTATTACATCTTCTAAGGATAGAGATTTCCTGTATTCGAAACTATTAAGAAAAGCTGGAATAGTAGGCCTGAGTCTATGGATCTTTCAGGGGCGATCTTCACTGCTATGAATGTCCCATGTTTATAGCTTTATCTTTTCTCTTGAAAGAGGTGGAGAATATAGCTTCAATAAAATTTTATCCAACTTGTTTACATTATCGTATATTTGCTTCTTCGTTAGGCAGTGCACCATTAACGATATTTCTTAAAACAGGATCAGGATAAAATGGCGAACATGAATTCATTTTGTCCTTTACCTTTGAGATATCAGAAGCTTCTCTTGTGATCCTAGCCTTAGTTGAATCCCTATGTTGTTCACTAGTTATATAAGCAAGATTAGAAACTCTTGCATGGCATTATTAAGCTCTGATATTACGGGAGCAGATATTGTCCACAGTGCTCGCTTTTCTTCTGTCATCTTGCTGCCATAGGCCAAGCCACCTGTGCCTTTAATATATCTAATAAATGTTTGGTCAAAGGCTAAATCACAGCTTAGACCTGCACAGAGCTGATTAATTTGACGAATGATATGGAACCTTTCCTGGAACCGTCTGTAAACATTGAGAGTTTTAGTCTCAAGTTGACTCATTTCCTGGATATACAAATTTGCTGATTTGAGGTATTTGTAGTGGCCTGCTGAGATGAGTATTGGAAAGGAATCAGAAATGGCGTACAAGTGGTGCAGCTATGAACCAGTTCTATATGCTTTGATTAAGGCTCGAGCAATACCAAGTATTTCTTGGTAGCCTATCCACAATTGACTACTTTTAGACTGGTTACTAAACTTCCTTCTCATCTCATCCATTTTTTCATGCATGCTAAGAAGTGGGAGAAGTTAGCAATGTTTCCAGTGTGATTTTACCTTCCAACAAAGGCTTTTAGCATTTTTCGACATCTTCAACAAAGAAAGCACACTCTGGAATTTCATCCAACATAGACTCTAGAATCACTTGTCAACCAGCAGGTGACATAGGAATGCCCTCTGCACAGACTTTTCAGATAGCATATATACAACTGCATTTTCCCCAGCACTAATGTTTCCAGTAGCTTTCCAGTTTACATGCTGATCAATTGTTATTAGTGGAGCAACATGATTCATGATACCAGGTCAGTAAGGGACTCTGATGTAGACAAAATACAAGTTCATCTCAGTTATTTTCCTGCCATATTTTAAGCCATCTTGGATAAAATGAAGTTAGACCTTACTTGATGGAACTGAATATTTCTAAAAGTATTTTTGCCTTAAAGCTAAATAATTGACACTAAAATATACACACATCCATTAAATCTATTGTGAAGGTTTTATTTCAATGTCAGTGTCAGCTATTTTGGATTTGACCTACTTTTACACCACTTTCAACTGGTCGCATCTGGTAGACTTTCTCATTTGCTTTTAGTATATGTATTACAAACGGAAATTAGTAGAAACAATTTTTTAAAATTTTTTGGTGGGTGGCAGACTTTTGCATAAATTGACCTGCCTAATTATCAAAATTCACTTTGCAAAGTGCCTCTTGTATAGCTTAGAATAACATAACATTTCGTTATGAGATCATTAGTATCAAATTGTACTAACAATTGTTGAATGTAGGTGAACTTAATTCATGTGAATTGAAAACATTAATACTCAATATATTCTTATGAAGTTTAAGTCTTTTTTTTTCTCCCTTAATCCTTTATAGGAATCGGAATTTCTTACAATCTAAAGATCACAGTATAACATGCATAAGATAAAATACATTTTAACCTAAGTTAATTGAGCGGCATACAAACAAATTATAGACTGTCTTCTTGAGTAATACAACATACTTATGAATGTTCAGGCAGAGCACTGGCTTAAGTAAAGTCGTTAAATTCAATGGACTGGTCGGATGTTATATATATATATATATATATATTATATATATATTATATATATATATATATATATATATATATATAATATATATATATATATGTGTGTGTGTGTGTGTGTGTGTGTGTGTGTGTGTGTGTGTGGATGTGTGTGTTTGTGTGTGTGTGTGTGTGTGTATACATGCATACATATATATATATATCATATAAATATATATATATATATATATATATATATATATATATATATATATCTACATATATATATATATATATATATATATATATATATATATAATATATATATATATATATATATATATATATATATATATCATCCAGGTGCCATATCCCCAAGGACGTCGGCAATCATGGCTCGCCATTCCTCTCTATTTCCGGCTCTCTGCAGCAACTGAGCTGCAGACATTTATCCTCCAGTCATTTCCACCAATCCATCCATATATCTTTGTCTAGGTCTTCCTCTCGGTCTTCTTCCATTGATTTTACCAGTGAGAGAGAGATGCTCTAGTTCTTGTCTTCTCACTATGTGACCCACAAACCACATTTGTTTAACTCTCACTGAGGCCAAAAGCTCTCTTTCAACGCCTACTCTCTTTCATACTTCCTCATTAGTTTTCCTTTCTGCCCATGATATTTTTAACACCCTTCTCCAAAACCACGTTTCTGCAGCCTGTAACCTCTCCTCGTCTGTCTTCCAAGTTTCACAGCCATACAGCAATACAGACCAAACAAAACATTTCACAAATCTCCTCCTTAGATTCACGGATATTTTCGAGTTGGTGACTAATTTCTTGATCTTACCAAATACATATTTTGCCATGGATAATATCTTCTTGATCTCTATTTCGCATTTTTCATCACTTGTGACAGTGCATCGTAAATAATGAAAACTATCGATTTGTTTAACTGTTTCAGTATTAATTCTTATATCTATTCTTGAGGGGATTTCATCATTGGTGATAACCATAACTTCTGTTTTCGTATTATTCATTGACAGACCTCTTTCTCTGCTTGATTGGTGTAAAGTACTGATTAAAGCTTAAAGTTGTCATGGGAGTCCGCAACAAGTGCTGTATCATCAGCATATCTGATATTGTTAATACTGACTCCTCCAGCCTTAACTCCTTCCATTTCTCTGAGATCATTATCATTTCACTATATAAATTGAGGAGATCAGGTGATAACACAGCCCTGTCTTACACCTCTCTTGATGTGCCGAGTCTCTGATTCATCATTTTCTACTTTCACTGATTCCTCTTGAGTTCAATATAAATTCTTTATCAATCTTAGATATTCCCCATCTATATTTATTCCAGTATCCTTACATGGTCAACATGTCAAATCCGATCAAAAGCCTTTTCATAGTCAACAAAACAAAAATATGGATCCTTTTTCACTTCAATTTCTCTCTCCATCAACATTCTTAAAATAGCATTTGCATTTCTTGTCACTTTATCTCGCATAAAACCACATTGTTCATTGCCAATTTCTGGGATGATCTTATTTCTTATTCTGTTCAAAACAATTCTGAAAATTATTTTTGTGATCTGACTCATGATACTGATAGTCGGGTGATTATTTGCACTCAAGTATTCCTGGTAGTTTTGGTATTGGGATAAATGCCGATTTATACATCTGTGTTGAAGGCTCTCCATCTTCATATATTCCTTCCGCTATTTCCATCAATATGACAAAGATGTATTCTCACAGAGCTACCAACATATCTGCTGTTATTCCATCATCACCTGTTGCTTTATCGCTTTTCATTGGTTTTAAACATGTCTCTATCTCTGATCTGCTTATACTTCGTCCCTCTCCGTTGTCATTCAAATCTAGATGTTCTACTCTATCGCCATCAAACAGTTATCCAATGTATTCCGTCCATCTTTCCAATATTTCTCTTGACTCCATTACTATAGTTCAATCCGCTTTTTTTATACCAGTGTTGATGTTTCTCTTCTTTTTAAAAGTAATTTCTTTCACCTATTCATACTTTCTCCGTTCATCCCTTTTATCCAAACCATCCATCTCCTAACAAATCTCATCCATCCATTTCTGCTTTGTCTTTGTGCATTCCCTCTTAATAGTTCTATCCAGAGCTTTATATCTATCTTCATTCTTACTCTTTTGTTGCCTTCTTTCATACACACACACACACACACACACACACACACACACATATATATATATATATATATATATATATATATATATATATATATATATATATATATATATATATATATATATATATATATATATAGATTTATATATATATATCTTCTTCTTCCCAGCTGGTTCACATTTTCATATGGGGCCGCCGTTTCGGATCAGCCATTTCCATCTATTTCCATCAATTCCCTTCTTATGTAAGTCTCGTCTCACACAGTCCTTCCATCTCTTTCTTGGTCTTCCTCTTCTTCTTCTTCCTTGAACCTCCATCCCCATAGTATGTCTCTCAGCGTGGTCCTCATCTCTCCTCAACAGGTGTCCATACCATCTCAGCCTCCCCTTCTGCACTTTCCTTGATACTTCCACCACTTTAGTCGACCCCTTTATATATCTTTCTGATGTTTTCCTCTTTTGTCACCCCAGACACACCTAGGGCATTCTCATTTCTGCCACATCCATCTTTTTCTCTTCTGTCTAATATATATATATATATATATATATATATATATATATATATATATTATATATATATATATATATATATATAGTATATATATATATATATCTATATATAATTAAAAGAGCTCATAAAAATGCCAAATATAAAAAAGTAAGTACCTGAAGGAACTTACTAAATTTATAATAATGAATAATTTTCTTCCATGGCTGAAACTACCAGCCACATAGGAACATAAATTATTAGATACAAATAAGCACGAGAAAAAATATAAAATAAAGATAAAATGGAAATAAAAATAACTAAAACACACAATGTATTAAACATTAGGTTAAAATAAAAAAAAAAAAAATTTATTCAATGTTGGAACAAGGTGTTTAATGGCCAAGGACTCGAGTGTAGCGAGTTGGTTTTCATTAGGGCTGGATAAAATCATCGTAGTTGATTCTGCATTTGCATATTTGTGCATAGTTTCTTATATTTGAAAGCTTCATCCCTGTGCGGTAACTAATGCCTATGTGTGAGTCACATCGTACTTTGAGCAGTCGGCGAGTGCTTCCAACGTATGTCTGTTCGTTGCACGATCAGGAAGTATACAAGTAAACTAGGCCAGACCGTATCAAAATAGGCAATTTTTGTTTGTTTCGAAAGAATCCGCCTATGATTTTTGGATTCCTTATGATGAATTTCACATCAACTGCTGGGAAATGTTTGTTCATTATCTTCCTCAGTTGTGGTATAAATGAGGTATCATAAGTGTATGGAAAGCTAACATAATATTTTTATTTCGAAGCTAGATTTACTGGCGCTGGTGACTGGAAGATTTTCTGCAGGGCCTTTCTGACATAACTAGAGAACAGGGCAGTTGGGTGACAATTGGTCCTAAAGAATTCCTGCAAGAAATTAATTTCATTATGAAACAAACTCCAGTGTGAAGTGAATTAGGGTTGATAAGGAATTAAGCTTAAAATTAAGTGAACAGGAACTATAAAAATTTTGCCCCAAACCTGTAAATGTCGCCTTACGAAAAATCCCCGTACTGAAACCATAATTCTCTCGTATGACCAAGGTATCGAGAAAATACAATCTATTATTATTCTCTTTCTCAAATGTAAATTATATATTTGTGTGTGATGGGTTTGCATATTCCAAGAAAAGGTCGCAATGATGATTGTCCCTAAAAAGTAGGAATGTGTCGTCCACATATCTACGGTAAAATAGCAGCTTGAAAAGGAGGCAGGGACAATTGTCCAGTAGTTGCTGTTCAAACTTGAACATAAAAATGTCTGCAAAGGTGCAGCTCAATGGGTTGCCCATGCAAACGCCGTCTACGTGAACGTAAACTTCACCGTTAAAAGCGAAGGCTGTGTCCCGCACAGCCAATTCTAAAAGTTTCTTAAAATCCACTTTGTTAAAACCCTAGAAAGCATCATCGTCATTCACAAAAATGGTTTCTAGTATAAAGTCAGTGGTTTCATCAACGGGAACATTTGTAAAAAGCGATTCACGTCAAAGCTGGCCATGACGAGGTCAGAGTCTTGGCTGAGTATACTCTGTTTGAATTCTAAAGAGTTGTTTAGTTTATATTTGTTGTAAAGCATCGGTCTAACAATGGAGCCAGGAATTTGGCTATTTTATAATTTGACGTGGTTTAGGGAGAGAGGATGAGTCTCATAGGGATGTTGTTCTTATGCACCTTAGGCAACCCGCACATAATACCAAAAGAGCTCTTCATAGGTAGTTTGACTTATTGCTTTCCTGTCTTTGAGCGATCTTAAAAATCTATTAATTTTGTCTTCGTTTTTGAAGATTATTTTGTATTCTTTTTGGTCTATTTTTTGGAATTTTTTTTTTTATCGGACAAGATATCTTGCATTTTCTTAATATAGTCATTTTTATTTAAAATATCCGTGCCTTTACCTTTATCGGTTTAGATAAGACAAGGTCTTCTCTTTTGCAACCATAGGATGATGGAGAGGACGAATTTTTCTTTGCAGAACACTACACAGTTCCAGTGATTGCCATTATGCTAGCGATAATGATGGTCACAATGTGCATTACAGGGGCCATCAAATTTGGATGCAAACGACGGGGTAGGAGGACCCCAGCAGTGAAAGTGGCCCTAAATCATGTGGCAAATTAAAAGACATTATGATCGAGTATATACCAGTAGCCAATGTAATATGCGACAGGAGTGCATACAACAAGTCAAGTGACCCAACATTGAAACAGTGCCCTGTATGCATGTATAAATGGACGCACTAAATCAAATCAAATAGGGTCAACAACCTTAGTGTCAAGCGGCGACATGAAAATAGTTCAACCTCGGGTGTTTGGTGTTTGAATTTCTTAGTCGCTCATACAGGACAAATTTCGTAAACATATCCGATCGCACCAGGGAGATCGTGGGCACGCAAATGACCTGGATAGCAGAAAGACCAGGTGATCTTGACGGCAGAAGAAAAGGCTACGTAAGGTCACCAATATGTGTGCTAGATTAGATGTGTACATGGGAAATGGAAAACGCACGCACAATGGAACAGAGAAGAAAATATAGCGTGCGTGCATTCATACGTAAATTAGTAGGTGTAAATACATATGTCTGTTGGAGGAAATGAATGGAATAAAATCCCTAGTGTGGTGATTAATGGGGAATTATACGACAAACGTTGAGTGTGAAATCAGGCCATAGGAGGTCCTTGGAGATCCATGGAGTTAAGGTAAAGTAAGAGAGAAAAGTCTTTGGAAAACTTTAGGAAAGCTGAGAGAAACTCTTAGAAAAGATTTATAGGACATTTATCCAATGCACTTATTGCTGCATTTCAGTGTGATAATTGTTTTCCTTTTCAGATGGATTCGTGGTAGGGACAGTTCTATCCAATATGATTACATAGAAAACTAATGGTGTTTTAATGATTTTGGGGGGGATTTATTTAATTCATTTTATTCGTCTAGGATTCTTTACATAACTTACAACAAAATACAATGTTTATAAACGGGTTCACCCTTTAAAAAAGGATGTTTGACGTAAATTGTTCTAATTTTTTCGGTGTGTGTGTTTTTTTTTTTTTAGTTTACGAAATGACATTTTTATCTTGTACTCTTTCTTAAACAGAACTCAGAGTACAACAACCTACATAAAAACACATCGATGAAGAAATCAATTTGAACGAATTTAGAATTTTGAAAAAATACGATCATCTATCAAACCTTCATTCGTAAATTATATTTTGTTACTAATAAAACAGCGATCGGTACAAAATGTTCGGAAACAAGTAA
>NC_061097.1:8407693-8412693 GCF_015104395.2 Macrobrachium nipponense | reverse complement strand
TCAAAGTTTTAAGCAGAGTTCAGAAAACGGAAAAAGTAAGAGAAAAGGATAATGTTATAGCTGATAGCCTCTCTAGAGATCTTTCAGAATGAGTAGCCTAATGAGCGTTTTCAAATTTTAGCACGAGTGGTTGAGTGAATGGAGAGGTATTAAAGCTTTATGCAGAATTGTTCCCCTGCTTCTTGTTTCTCTTTAGAAAAAAAAATCAGTTTGTTTTAATTTTTTCTCTTTTCTTGGGGGGACGTGTCATGGTAATTGCTTTGTAGCAAAATTAAGGGAAAGGAAAACACATCTTCGAGAAGTTCTACAGAACGGAGGCATTCGCGCCCGTGTTGGAGGCGCCTGTTCTCGCGGTTGTTCTGGAATCGTCGGGCATGTTGTGGAGCGCAACACGCGTCGAAGTGTCGTGAGAAATGTAGCGAAATATGATGCAATATTCCGTCGAGATTCTTCTAAATCGTTCCCGTCGTCTCGGGAGCCTGTGACGTTCGCTGGTAAGCCCCGCCCCCAGTATGCCTTATAAATATGACTGACGAAGTAGAAGGCAGAGATCATCAGTAAGAGTCACAGGTCAGATTATCAGTGAGAGATCAGCAGCAGAGATCATCAGAGAGAGATAAGAGAAGAAGGAACAGACGAAGGATCAGAGAGGAAAAGGCGCTCGAGAGTTTAATCGGGATCTGGTCAAGTCATCCGGGAGTGGACGACCGAGGCATTTAGACATAGAGCAAGACTTCAGAGAAGAAACGCTATACAAGAGGTTTTTAGGAGTTCCTGCCCTTCAAGTATCAAAAATAGACATTGTTTTCTGCAATACGGAGGCAAGAAGACGTCTGCAATTAGAGTTCTCCTTTTGTGAAGCTACTGCTTCGAGCATAGACATCCCACGGCGCAAAACTGGCCAGTAAGTACTTTCATTACCCCACCGTTTCCCCAGTTCACGCATTGCAAGATTTTACTTGTGGTATGTAAATAGGAGACACCATTCTGCATTTATCTTTGTTAGTAAGCTTGTAAATAAACCTTTGTTGTGTTTGTGTATCTTTCTATATTCGTATCCTCAGTTTCAACTGTTGGTGTTGAATTCTTTTTGTTTATCATAATATCGAACTTGGACTGGACCTCCCTCGGTTCGTAACAGTGTATGAAAATAGTACCCGCATTTCCTTTGAAAAATCTCTAGCAAATTTTAGCTAGGCACATGCTAGGAGCCACATGGGCTTCATATCCAGCCAAAAACGAGATATTGCTAGATCTCTCTCTCTCTCTCTCTCTCTCTCTCTCTCTCTTGCTTGTGTTAGGTATTTATGGACAGGTGTTGTTTTTCCCTCACTAGTTTAATTTCTTTCAACATCAACGTAAGAGAATAGTATTAATAATTATGACCCCTTTAACGTGATAATAACTGATAAAAATGCTATCAGTCATGTGTGAAGAAAATCCATGCTATTGTTTATTCAATAAGTACTGAAACAGAGCCATCCCTGTTATTCATTCAGGTTGGGAAATTTTCCCTAGGTTACAGTAGTAAACAATACGACCTTGGACCATCTCGCCACCCAAGAGGTTATCAGTGCATAAATTATTACCCCCAGTATCTCGCCGAGTACCAGGTAGATAAAGTTAAAGATGTGTTAGGGTTTTCCCTTTTTTTTATTCAATTCCCCCTCTCCCGTGTGTGATGTTTATTAGGTGGAAACACCTGTTTTGCATGCATGATATGCATAACGGTTATCTTTTGAGCGAGGAAAGCATTAATTAACCAAAATTACTTCTTTATTTCTGAAGCTGTTTATTTCTGCGTTTTGCATTATCAACTATATTTTGAAATTTTTCATGCCAGATAGACGTTTCTCAGCATAAATTCACTTTACAAAACTTATGCTAGGAATAAATATTAAATACCAAGTCCTCGTCACTATTAATTCCACATCTTAATAACGATCAATTTAGGTATTCGAGACTATCAATTCCAAAAGTCCTTTAGGGGCGTCAATTCAAAGATCCTTGTGACTATCCATTCAAAGGTCCTTGTCTCTATCAATTCTGAAGGAGCTTTAGGGACGACAATTCAAAAGCCCTTGTGATTATCCATATCAGGTCATTTAGGAACGTAAATTCAAAGTCCTCGTGACTATTAGTTCAAAAATTCCTCGTGACTGTCAATTCCAAAAGTCCTTTGCGGATGACAATTCAAGGAATCCTTGTGACTATCAATCCTAAAGGTCCTTTAGGGACGACAATTCAAAAGTCCAAATCCTTTAGGGACGTCAATTCTATTGTCCTCGTGATTATCAATTCACAAGTCCTTGTGACTATCAATTCCAAAGGTCCTTTAGGGGTGACAATTCAAAAGTCCTTGTGACTATACATCCCAAGTCCATTAAGGACAGCAGTTCCAAAGTCCTCGTGATTGCCAATTCAAAGGTCCTTATAACTATCAATTCCGAGCGTCCTTTATGGATGACAATTCAAGGGTCCTTATGACTATCCATTCAAAGGTCTTAGTGACCAGCACTTCAAAAGGACCTTAATAGATGTCAACAATCAACAGGTTTTCGTGAACATTAGTTCTAAAATTCCTTTTGTGACTGACAATTCCAACAGTCCTTTCGGGACACCAATTGAAGTCTTTGTGATTACCCTTTCTAAAAGTCCTGATGAATATTAATTATAACGATCCTTCAAGGGACATCAATTTCAAAAGTCTTTGTGTCTTTCTATTCAAAGTCCTCTGTGATTGTATGATTTCTAACTTTTGTCTTTTAATGCAATACCAGGTTCCTTTCAGGAACAAACCCACGCCCCTATTGAAATCTTCATAAATTCGCTTGACGTACACCATTTTTTTGTGTTATATCATAGAACTATGTCCCCTCAAACCATCAGTTTAAGATGTTGAAGCCACTTAGGTCTACCATCAGTGAGGATTATAAATTCTATTTGGAAATGGGGCAATCTATTTGTTATTCTGGCCAACTATTGCAGAAATGGGTCTAAGAGAGAGTAGAGGAGGATAAGTAAGAAAGGATAACCCAGGAGGAGAGGGAGGATACAGAAAGGAATGATAGGGGAAAAAGAAAGAAATGAGAGGGGAAAGGAATACTTAGACCAGGAAAAGAGGGATGAAGTGAAAGAGCAGAGAAAGAGGCAGAAAGAGAAGAGAGGGAGAAAGAACGATTTGCCAAGGAGAAGAGGGATGAATCTAAGAGAGCAGAGAGGGAGAAAGATAGAGCAGAGAGGGAGTTAGAGAGGCAATTCCAGGTTGGCCTTCCAGCACTTGGAGGTGTGAAACCCACAGGTATTGCACCCCAGCACATGCTTAGTGAGTTCTCTCATCAACAAATGAGACGGGGCCAAACCCGAAACCTGGCTCGACCATGCTGAGTGAGCACTAAAGACATGTTAGCCCAGTGCAAGTGCCAAGATGAGCCTTAAGTCTCTTTACAAAAGACCGTAAACTTGACAGTAACTCTCTGTCTGGAACTCTTACAAGTCTTGGAGAATGCCATGCTCCATCCATCATGTACCCTTTCTATGCCTGCACTGCATTAGTACCAGTGCCAGTGCAAGACTCGAATCTCCTTCCTGAATTGTCATGACCACAGTGAAAGAGAACCAAAAGGTACAGCCTCACAACCCATGCCTGAATCGGTCACCCCAATTTGGGAGTCGACAATCCTAATGATAACCTCTTCCTCTTCTTACACATCCTCAACTGACCAGTCCTTGAGTAAGGACTGCCAAATCAGATTTGGCCAAAAACTCAAGGAACTAAAACAATTTCTGTTAGGAAGGATAAGGAATGCAACTGTTCCCATCATTACAGATGACAGGTCCTTCTCTAATTATCTCTTGTAATTGACTCTACTTATATTCTTCTGTCTCTTTACCTTTTACATTCTGTTTTCAGCTCATTTTATGTCCTATTAAGGCACCTTCATTTGATTTATGCTCTGCCTATGCAGATTGCCATTTACCAGTTTCTGGTTCCAGAGGTCAGTTAACCCTCTTGAAAATATTACCAAAGTCATATTTAGATTTAGATACTATACATCTTAAGCCAATAGGCTTATAGTAAAAAGTGCCACATTTGGCACAGCGACATAAGTGGAATTCCTGCATGATCAGGCTGGTACTCCTCAAGTTATTTGTCAATTGTGTCGTGCTGTCATGATAATCGCTCTATAGTGAAGAAACATATATTAAAGGAAAGGAAAATGTATGTTCTTCGAGTAGGTCTGAAGCAAGGAGGTATCTGCGCACGTGTTGGAGGCGTCTGTTCTCATGATTGTTCGAGAATCCCCAGGTGTGTTATGGAACTCAGCATGCACCGTCGTTAGAAACGCCACGTACTATGATGTAACATTTCATCGAGAGCCTTCTAGAGGGTGAAAAATAATAGATAGGGTGTAGGTCCTGGCCGATTTCGGCTTTATTTTCAAGCCATTGACAAAGGATTGATACATAGTATTAGAAGTCACAAGTATATATACTACAGAGACAGTGCTGACGAACATACACACAACCATTTGAGACTGCAGATCCACCCGCCTATGGATATGTGTGATAAACGAATCACGTGCTAAAGGGATTATAATCATATATATATATATATATATATATCTATATATATATATATATATATATATATATATATATATATATATATATATATGACTGAGGAAGTTGAAAAAAATCAGATTATCAGGGAGAGTGACAAGAAAAAGGAAGAGACAACGGATAAGAAGGGAAAAGGACGCACGAGAGAGAGTGTGAACGGAAACAAGTAAAGTCGTCTGTAGTCGGAGAGAGAGAGAGAGATCCAGAAGTTGAGCAACCCTTCATAGAGGAAACGTCCTACAAGTGGTTTTGAGGAGTAACCCGCCCTTCAAGATTCAAGACTAAGACATTTCTTCTTGCAGTACGAAGTCAAGAAGCCACCTGAAGTTTCTACTGTCTCCTTTTGTGAAGGCCTCGCTTCGAGCACTGATTTTTGA
>NC_061097.1:8378890-8396390 GCF_015104395.2 Macrobrachium nipponense | reverse complement strand
AGCGCTTTCGTCTTTACTCAGACATTGTCAAGGAGCTACTAAAGTACAATTGGGGAGGAAGGTCTCAGATATAAACAAGATCAGGAATACCAGATGGTTAATTATCAAAAGGTAAAAATTAAAAGGGATAATCCAGGATTATCGGATATCACATGGTCACAAACTTAAACAGATTCTGACCCTAACCGAAATTACAAAGTATCTTTACAGTCAAAACATGTAAAAACTGAATATATTAATTTTGTTGCTTATATTTATCTACAACTTTTTTCATTATGAAAGCATCAAGTTTAAATAAACCAGACTTATATTTAGAACATTTCTATTATTTGACTTGATAAAACAAGATTCAATGATATTCCTTTTAACTGTGTCATTACATGGGACTAAGGCTCTTGCTTGACTCCAGTTAATAGGATGGTCTAAATCTCTCATATGTTACGAATAATTGCATTCGATATTTGCCCAGTTCTCACAGAGTATTGATGTTGCTTGAATTGACGCTGTGAAAGAGACTTTCTGTTAGATGTTGCATGGAAAAGAGCTAGAAACACATTTTATTCAACTAATGACAAACTTGAATTTAGTAAGCATAACATTCTAAAATTAACCTTATGATGAAAGGTTTTTAGATATTCCTAGAATTTTAAAGCTTTTTAACATAAATGTTGTTTTCAGTAATATTAATGTCAAGAGTTTAGTAATCAAAAATTCTCCTAAAGATCTTCCAGGCTGCATATATGAAATTCCTTGCAAAAGTGTGATAAAGTCTATTACGGACAGACCGGCAAATCTCTTTCACAGCGTCTCAAGCAACATCAATACTCTGTGAAGTACTGGGCAAATATCGAATGCATTATTCCGTAACCATATTAGAAGGATTTAGACCATCCTATTAACTGGAGTCAAGCAAGAGCCTTAGTCCATGTAATGACACAGTTAAAAGGAATATCATTGAATCTTGTTTTATCAAGTCAAATAATAGAAATGTTCTAAATATAAGTCTTGGTTTATTTAAACTTGATGCTTTCATAATGAAAAGAGTTGTAGATAAAAATGTCCTGATTTCTCCTCAGCTCTCTGGGCGCTGATTCGAACCCACGAGAGTACGAAAGTTGATCTCAAGCTAAAAATTCCCTTACGGTTAACATATATGAAAATATATTAATTCCGACATGGGCTGAATTGGATATTAAAGGACATTTGTAGCTTGATGCACACACATACATACACACACACGTATATATATATATATATATATATATATATATATATATATATATATATATATATATATATATATATATATATATATATATATACATATATATATAATAAAAATTGTTTGCTGCCATTGTTGATAATCAGCTATCTTTGCCATTGCTAAAATGTATTAAACTGGGAGCTGTGGCTCATTGGAACAGTAGGGTGGGCCTGGGCTCACTTTGACAATCTCCTTGTCTGACCGGCACACGCCATTGTCAGTGTTTTCACTCCAGAGTTCGAGTAAGCACAGCTGAATCAGTGATGAGCCCACAACGCAGGAAAATTCTGAAACAACACCCTGAAGATAAAACTATTGCAAATATAGCACAAACATGGAAGCTGACTAATTGAACTGACTTTTAGGTTTTGTGGAATGAGTACATTTAGAAGGTTGGAAAGATGAAAGTTCACCTTACTTAAAGCGTTGCATTATTTTAAGGTTTTCCAGATAAAGAAGGCTAACAAAAATAAAGAAAAATTTAATTTTACTTTGCTTGTAGATTTGTAACCTCTTTTAACTTGCATATGTGTTAAACTTATTTATCTTATTTAAAAGAAGGTCTGGGTGAGGTTCAATTCACATTCAGAATTTATGGCTTCGGTCTGAGATTAGATTTCAAGGGAAAACAATTTAAAGGAAATTCTAAGGATCACATTTAAAAAGAATATGATTACAAAAAATATTATTCAATGTCTTGAATGGCACCTGAAGGGCAGGAACTTTCATGGTCTTAATAGATTAATGTAGTCTGGTTGCTTGAAGTCCTGAAGTCATGTGGTCGGATTTGTTGACACGTGGAATGAACTTGCAAGCACCATGCAAAAACTCAGAGCGTGTACAGAGAGAATTTCCACCTCTCCACAGTCAGGAATGGATGATGCTGATATCTGGAAAGAGGTATGGTGGTATAAATACATGTGCATCACACAGAGTAAGGGATCAAGTGCAGTGAGGCTGTCTTACCTTTTAAGTTGCAAATACACACAAGTCTTACTACTCCAAGTTCCTGCAAAAGCGAGGGATGGTTTAATTACTGCCATATTGCTCATGTACTGAAGACTTGCCTACACACCTGTCTCTATGGAGGAGTGGTAAATAGTAGTTTATATTTGACAACGTCTCCGAGGGTTGCGTGAAAGAGAGAGAGAGAGAGAGAGAGAGAGAGAGAGAGAGAGAGAGAGAGAGAGAGAGAGAGATTGGTGGAGGAATAAATGGGAGTGGTTGAATGGGGGTCGTAAGCGTGTGTCTGTTGTGGAGCGTTAAAGCAAGTAACGTAAGTATAGTTAACCCTAAGAGAGATCGGAGTGCACACGTTGGAAGAGTAGGGTCAGTTAATCGTGAACGAGAGCACCAGTGTTACAGATGTGGAAAGCCATGACACAAGAAGAATGAATGTCGGTGGGCGTTAGAAGCGTGCTTCAGGTGTGGGCAAATAGGGCATTTAGTAAACAAGTGTAAGAAAGATAGGGATATTAAGTGTTACAGGTGTGGACAGGCAGGACACATAGAGAGTGGATGTTGGGGTACCTGTGTGAATGTGTTTTGCTGTAATTACGGGAAGAACACGCACTATGCTAGGATGTGTAAAGAACAGCACGCAGAATGTGTTGAATGTGGAGTGGAAGGTCATGTAACGAGTGTGTGTAGGTGGAAGAGGATGAGTCAGGCTGGGAGTTCGGGAAACTAAGTACAAAGGGGATTCAGTTGGGTGGGTCTGCTGGTGTGCGGGCAGTAAGAGTAATGCATGTGCATGAAGGATTGTTGCATGAAAAAGGGTTTGGAGGAAGAGCTCATGAATGTATGAATGCAAAAGGGAGATGGAAAGGGGTGTGTTTGGCTGCTTTGATTGATACTGGGTTCAGTGTCAATGTTCTTTTTAAGAATGGATGTGACAAGTTACGGAGCTAGCATGATATTAGGAAAAGTAAAGGGGAGGTACAAAAAATAGGAAATTTAGGTATTCCTGTGGTGGGAATCTTACGTGAAAATGTAGACATCGAAGGGGTTGTGATGGATAAAAGTGACTTTTATGAGATCGAGGGAATGAGTGATAAGTATGATATGTTGTTAGGGTACAGGTACCTGAAGAAGTGTGGGATGGTGGTACGTCCGAGCATGAATATGATTGAATTGCATAGGAAGGGGAATGTACGTGGAGAGTTGTACTTGGATAGGGATGGAGGGATAAGCAGTAAAATATGGAAGGGAGTGACATCGGTTGCGAAAGAGAGTGTAAAATTGCTGCAAGAAGTTGGAGAAGTTGTTAGTGTGAGAGTTGTGTGGCCGGATAGTCTTGGGATTGTCAGAGGTGACAAATGTGCATATGTGGTTGAGGGTGTGGATGCGAACAAGTTGATAAGAGTGAGCATGCATATATACGACAGGATTTTAGATATGGAGAATCCTCAGGTTTTTGTAGCCTCATTGCCGAGTGTTAGGAAAAAGCCAGTGCGAGGTATACATGAAGGTGATTGTGTGGGGTTGTTATATATGTTGGTGAATGTGGACGACAGAAGATATGTTAAGGTACGTTAGGTGATGACAGGTAGCGTGAAAGAAAGTGATGAATGGAAGTATGATCAGTTGAGAGGACGAATTGAGGTGGATGAGAATGTCAGTGATGACGTGAGGGAGCGGTTGATGCAGATGTGGGATAGGCGGGCTGCGTTGAGTCGTGGTGACGAGGATTTTGGGGGATCTAAGCTTCCTGAGTTCAAGATAGTTTTGAAAGTTGATACCCCCATATATCACCGTCCCCGACACTTTTTTTGCTCCTATTACCCAAGAGATTGAGGAACAGTGGGAGGAACTTGAGAGAGAAGGAGTGACGAGAGGAGCAAGAGTGCTTGGAATAGTCCCATAGTCCCAGTACGTAAGCCAGATGGAAGCTTAAGGATCTGTGTGGATTACAGAAAGGTAAATGAAGTGACTGTGAAGGAGCGATTCCCAATGAACGTGGTGTCTGATTGTGTGTATATACGAGGAAGGGAGCAGGCATGTTATAGCTTTTTCGAGTGGTAGCTGTCACTACCAATTCAAGCGGTTAAGTTTTGGATTGGCTAGTACACCTGCTGCCTTCCAGGGGGCAATGAATGCAGTTTTTGCTGCTTTTGATAGAAGGAAGGTGACTGTGTTTATAGATGACGTTTTTGATTGTGAGTGAGACTGTTTGAGGAGAGTATAGAACTGGTGAGAAGGTGTTAGAACGGTTGGAAGAGGTTGGAGTGAAAGTGAAGCTAGAGACGTATACGTGGTTGGCTGGGGAAGTAGAATTGCTTTGTCATATGGTAAGTGCAAGTGGCGTAAGGAAGAGTGAAAAATTTGTGTAAAAGGTAAGGGAGTTTCCATGTCCCCGGACCGTGCGTGAGTTAAAGGTTTTTTTGAGTCTGATCGAGTTCGGGAAGAAGTTTGTAAGGGATTGTTTGGGTATAGGGAAGCCGTTGACTGAATGGACCGGAAGAAAAATTGTCTAACTGAGGTGGAATGAGTGAATGGTGGAACATTTGAGAGTTGAAAGAGGAGACTGCGAGAGATATCACCTTGGCTGTTCCAGACTATAGTAAGGATGCAAGTAAGCTTGAGTTGTACACTGATGGGAGGATGTTTGGTGCAGATGCAAGAGATGAATGGGGAGGGACAATTGAGAGTAATTGTGTAGTGAGTAAAGCCTTTAATAAAGCAGAGCTGAAGTATTTGGTGGTTGAGAAGGACCTTGCGGCAATAATGTTTTGTGTGAAAGCGTTGAAAGTGTTTTTTGTATGGGGGAAAACAAAATTTCTCATAAGGACGAACCATCAGCCGTTAGTGTATGTGATCAAGAAGGAAAGTGTGAATGCTAGGATTGCGAGGACGATTGAGGATTTGGGTGAGTTTGATTTTAGATTAGAATATATGCCAGGGAGTAAAAATGTGATTGCTGATTGATGTCTAGGATGCATGGTAAGGGAAATGGTGTCGTGAAGAGTGACTGGAATCCGAATATGGTACCTGAGGTTTTAGTTGTAAAAGAGAGGTTTGAAGGGGATGAGAGAGTGTGTGAATGTTTATTTTTTTAGCACTGAAAGACTTGGAAGGTAGGGGTCTGGCTGGAAGAAGTACCCGGTAGTGTGAATGAGTTTGCGAGTGAAGTTGATGAGTGATGTGCAGAAGGAGTGGCATATACAGAGGAACAAGGTGGGGAAGGGAAAATATTACATAAAATGTTGTCAGCAGTCAGCTGAGTTGTTTGGAATAAAAGTGTTTTTTTTGTATTTTGGGTGGAACAGGACCGGTTGAGTATTGAGGGAGGGTAGTACAGGTAGTGGACATGGGGTTTTGATGATTCAGTGTGGGGAACATGGTTGTATTTGGTTGGTTACAAAAAGGGACTGTGAACGGGATTTGAGTTAGAGTTGCGGAAATGGGGAAATAACTGAGGATGAATGTGGTGAGGATGATTGTGATGAGGATAACCAGGTGGACATGGTAGTGAATGTATGCATGCATGGGACTCAAAGGAAAATGGTGACATTTGTCAGAATAAATGAGTGTGAGTATTGTAGTTTGGATGACACAAGGGCAACAAGTTTCCTTAGTGAGTGGGTCAGGTGTGAGTGAACTGGAGAGATGGGATTGGGAAGTGAAAAGGCAGTGTACAGTGTACAAATACATGGGTTAGGACAAGGAAGTGTTTTAGTATGGGAAGAGGTACGGTTAAAGTTAGGTTAGGAGATTTTGAAGTAATACATAACTTTATAGTTATAGGAGAAAACGATATGCCAGCTCGCTTTTTTGATAGGGATAGATGTTTTTTGAGGATGCATGATATAGGAGTGGGATATAGGAAACAGAATTCTTAGAAAGGGGGCCAGAAAAATATCTAGGATTCAAGATAGTAATGCATTTGTAGCGAACTTTGTGGGCATGATTGATATTGCTTGGAGTGAGAATGATCTGTTGAGTGAGGAAGAGATTGAGGAAATGCAAGACAAGTGCCTGGGGATAAATATGTTGCGACAATGTGTTTTGGGAGGAGTACGTGGGGAAGATTGACCATGTGAGCTGGATTTATATAAGAGGGTTGCTAAACGGTTTGTAGTGTGTAAAAACATAGTGTATTTTTACATCAGGAACGGGTGTATGGCAGGGAAGTTTTATATGCCAGTGTTTTCTGTTGAGTCAGCTGTGAGTATGTGTTTGTTGGTGCATTATCAGTTTGGGCATATGGTAAAAATAAGTTGTGGGAATGCATGATAGAGAGATTGTATGCCTGTGTTGAATAGGATTTATATGGTTTGTAGCTGTCACATGTGAAGACTGTACAGAGGGGAAAGTTTTTCAGTGTGTGCATGCAAGTCTGCCTGTGTTGCGATTGCAGATGAAAAAGCCTTTTGAAATGCTTTGTGATTGATTGTGTTTCTTTACCGAGGACTGACAGAGGACGGGGATGATTGTGATGGTGGATGACATAAGTAAATTTGCCTATGTGGTCCCCATCAAAGATAAGAGTGAAACTGTTGCGCAAATGGTGGGTCAAGTGATGTCGCCGGCAAAAATGTTGAGTGATAATGGACCTGTGTTTGTGGGATGGAAATTTGAAGAAATGTTGAAGGAATGGGGTATTGTGCATGTGTATTCTATGCTGTATATGCCCAGTGCGAATGGTTTGGCTGAAAGGACTGTTAGAACGATGACTGAGACTTTGTGAATGATGAGTAAGGGCGACAATGATTGGGATACGAATGTAGAACATGCAGTGTGGGTATATAACGCCACACTGCAGAAGAGTATAGGTATGTCTCCTTATAAATATGTGTGGAATTTTGTAAGGATTGTTGGGCCGCAGTTGGGTCAGTCAGAAATTCATTGGGATTTGTGGAAGAAAGCGAGTGAAAGGTTTGAAAGTTTTAAGATTGGGAATAAAGTGTTGAAAGAGGTGGTTGAGATAGGATGAATGAAGGTGAAATAAGTAAGGGGGAAATGTGAAAGGTCTTTTGAGATTTTGGAAGTGGGACCGAGTGGATTGAGTTGTGTTTTGGGGAAATTGCAAGTAGGTGGGTGAATGGATGACGTTAGGGCACACCATAGCCAACTCTATAAGTGGAGGGAAGTACCACAGTATGGTCGGGAGGATGCGATGAGTGAATGGTTGAGGGTGAATAAGTATGAGCTGAGTGTAGTGTCAGTGAACAAATGGGTCTGGGAGATTGACTGTTAGTGTTGGTTGAGTATGGAAGAAAGTGGGAGAGTTTAGAGAAAGGAAGTGGAAGGGAAACACATGAACGACATGGTAAAGGGGTTAGTGGTAGGGTGCAAACTGTTCATAAAGCGTGCAATACGGATGACTTTGAGGGAATGAATGATACTTATAGTGTATGTGGGTTTGAGTTAACAGGGATAAGTAAGACCTAAGTGGGAAGGAAACTGAGTAGTAAGGAGGTAGTTAATAGGATGGATAAGTCTTTGCAAGAGTTTGACAGAAGTATGGATGAACTGAGTGGTTTGGTAGCAGAAATAGGGGAGATGTTGGGACCAGAGTTAGAAAATATTGCAGAAGTAGTGAATGAGATTTGGGAGGATAGTAGTTAGGGAGATAATGGTAGTTTGGATGAAAGTGGTTTAGAAGAAGTAAATGGCAATGTAACTGAGATAATGTATGAGGGTCCTCAAACAAGATCCAGGGGTCCTGCATCCGAGCATCCTTGGTGTTGCAAAAGGCGATTTAGTGTGGATGTTGCGAGTGTAAGGAGGTGTTGTCAAATGTACTGGGGAAGGTAATATGGAGGAGTGATAATGGTAGTATATACTTGACAAAGTCTCTGAGGGTTGCATGAGAGAGAGACGAGAGAGAGAGGAGAGAGAGGAGAGAGAGAGAGAGAGATTGGTGGAGGAATAAATGGGAGTCGTTGAATGGCAGTCGTAAGAGTGTGTCTGTTGTGGTGCTCTGTTGTGTATTCCTGTGGTGGCAGCATCAGTTACGAGCGTTGGGAGAAGTGATTGTGTCTGTGAGGAGAGACGGTGCTGCTTGGTCAGTTTTGGGATCAGTATTATTGATGGTCAGCTATTTTGTGTTTTTTGGAAGCTGTTGTGCTGTGCCTGTGTTGTTCAATTTGTTGTGCTTGTGAGTTTGTTGTGTTGTAGATGAATGGTGAGTTGTTGAGTGTTGTTGTTGTTGTTCCTTGAAGTTGTAGGCAGTTTGACTTGTGTTAGTATTGGGTTTTGGTGCTGATAGTGATTGTTGTGCAGTGGTCTTTTGTTGTGTAGTTATTGAATTGTTGTGTGGTTGTTGTCCTTGTTCGGTTGTTTGTGTGTTGTGTTACAACGGTTAGCCTAGTCTAGCCTAGCCTATATCCACCGGACAGCAGCGCAGCTCTTCACCCTGAGTCTGAGGTGAGTAGGAGTGTTTCTGTTTTGAGTTTTTGGTGTTTTAGCTTGTGTAATCCCACCACATCTCCACTTCTAAGGGCACTGCTAAAAGTCCAAAGGGCGGTATGGAGGATATGGCAGGTTTAAGTAACACTTGGTACATGGCTGTGAGAGGCCAGGAGGACAAAGCGGGGAGAGGGAGATCCAGAGCCATCTTGCTCTTCTGCCAGTGATGACTTTTGTCCCGTGACTGAGAATGAGCATCAATTTGCATCCTTCTCTATGATCTCTGTTATGCCCTCTAGCAATCATTTTGATTAATCTACGGTGGTTGGCCCATGCTGCCATTTTGGACACCTGGAAATACATAAGACATGGCAGACAAAGGTTCAAGGCAGGTGTGTGAATCAGACTCGCGGAGAGAGAGAGAGAGAGAGAGAGAGAGAGAGAGAGAGAGAGAGAGAGAGAGAGAGAGAGAGAGAGAGAGAGAGAGGGGTGTGTCCATATGAAAGGGTCATTATCTATTGCCAAGATGGGGAAATTAAATGATAAATCCCCAACTTAAGTCATTGCGAACTATCATCATTTGGCAATAGATTAATTCTCTTTCTCCCCTTTAGGGAATTTGGTTACATAAGGCTTAAACAAACTAATTTTGCTGCGGTCAATAAAGTGTCGGTGTTTACGACACACTTTATTGAATTAAAACCACAAATTAAATATAGTTGCTTTTGTGCTTAATGCAAGGTGTTCTTGCTAAGTTACAATTAATTAAAACTATCTCAGGAAAGTCCCTTAAAGTACAAGTAAACAACAATAAGTCAAATGTAATAATTTAATGTCAGACTAAACATTTATAAATATCTTTCCCATGCGAATCTATTCTCAAAGATTAGCTAATAAACTTTTCAAAATTATTTTAACTAATTTAAATACTAACTAATTGTAATAACTGAGTGAGTGTATAATTTTATGTTACTATATATTTGCTTATTCTAACCTTATTCTAGAATGGTTAGTAATAAACTTAGTTCTATCATCCATGAATACTGTCTAATTAACCTAAGGCAATTCATGCTGTTAATTGGCCATGAAGGGGCATTACACACGTTTTTGCAGGGTCTTAGGGGCCCTGCAATTTCCTTATACAATTAACCCGGTGCCAGTCAGTTATGGAGTTATTCCTTAAGGCTTCTTATTCATGGGGATTAAACAGTATTGAACTTTTCCGTGGAGGAAGATAAACAGAATGAAAATTCTCCTGAAGGAGCAAAAACACAAAAAAAATTATAGAACTAAGAGTGTACATGGATGATTTCTCGGTGGAGAATAAATAAAACACAAATAATAGAGACTAGGGTATTATCAATCACAAACATAAAATAAACAGATAAAATGCAAAAATGGAGCCATACTTTTAACAATATCTCCTTAGAGGCCTAGGCTAACTGTGAATAGCATTCTTCCCTGGCTCTAACTGTGTCTAGTCTCCCAGCCATTATGAATACGGTGCCAGAGGTGGTAACTTATTTGTAATAAGTGTCTAGGTGGGACTTTTAAAAATGGAACATAGCCTGAAGTTTGTGCATGGCATCATAATAACGACTAACGGCATACTAATTTGTAGGACCAGAATTGCTGGTGAGTGGGTTTTGCCTAAGCAGAGCATACATCAGGGAAAGGTGCCTAAGAGGTGAAGATGAAGAAGGAAGGAAACTATAAAGGAAAGGATATGGAAAGTAAAAAATACAGCCAGTCACAAAAGAGGAATAAAAAGGAAGTCGTCTAATTAGCAGAAACTGGCTCTTAATCTGGCTCTTTACTTAATAATGAGAAAAAAACCGAGTCTTTAGTAGATGAGGTTAAAACTCAGGTAGGTGCAATAATAGCTGCTTTTGAGGGCCGTATTTCTGGGGATTTTTTACCAATAGTGGTTTTCGAATCTGCTATGAAGGATGCAGCATATTTGTATAGTTCCCAAATAACAATGCTCTGGATGGATGAGGACCAGAATTCTCCAAAAGTATGTGGCACTGTGCCAAAGCAATAGTGCAGAGAGAGACTATAGGCTCCTCTTTGGTTTCTGGATTACTCAGCGTCTTCTACCTTTCTTCCTTCAACCTCTCCAAGATAGGTTTGATGACGTTTTGGCGGACTTGAAAGAAAGCAAGTCCGTGGAATAAGATGCCGTAATAGTTATCGGCTCCGACTGCTGTGACAGTCGGAACAATGACATTCGTCCTCGTGCCTAACGTTGCACGACTCTGTCTCTGACGTTGTCAACCAACTGAGGGTTGGCAGAGTCCTTACACCCAGACTGGTTAGCTGCTGATGGATGGGAAGAGGAGGAGGTGATTACGGATTCCCGATTTAGGTGACTGACTTCAGGGTGGTTTGCGAGACTGTCCCTTTGGTGGAACTTCTGCTACGGTCAGCATTGTCATTGGGAATACTGGTTGGAATTGGCTCCCCTGCTGCTTCTGCCACCGTTTGTAAAGTCGAGCCGGCGGCGGGAGAGAAGTAGCCTGGACGGGAAGGAAGATTCGTGAGGAAGACTAGAATCTTGCCTTGGCGCTGTCACTAAGGCCATTCCTGGCAGAGTAGGAGGATTCAAATGTGGCTCAACTTCCATGAGGGACAGGGCACGGCACTGAAAGATACCTACAAGTGGCCTAGAGCTGTATAAAGGCGAGGAGCCTGAGAATGTCCTAACGAGATGTCATAACCACCAGGAATGTAGGTAGTGACTGCCAATGTATATATTTTTCAATGGCGATGTTCATGTGATCCTCAACCCAATGGTAGGCAGGAAACAACATTTTAACGTGGTTGAGGTTCTCAATCATAACAAATTTCTGCCTCTCATCTTAGCTGCATGAGGAAGTTTATCCTTCTGAATTATGGACAGCAGTGCAACAAGAGCCGTCAAATGCTAGTGCCTGGTGGGTTAGGATAGTGGCCTCTGAGAGGTATAACAAATACCGGGCCCTGAGCTGGGTGCCTAGAGTTGACGGGTTTCGTCCCTGACATGGTAATGGCAGAAGCAGCAGCTTTCTTGGGGCAATGACCCCAGGAAGAGTTGTGCCCATGCACCTTCTGTGAGTCACAGAAGCTCTTGCTAAAAACAGGCTTTTTCTGGTTGTTTCTCTTTCTCTCTCCTACTCCATGCATGCCTTTTCCCTCTCCTTGGCCAGCCAGTTAGCTAAGCTTTGTCCCTTGAGTTATCCGGCTCTCCCTGCTTCAGTAAAAGCTTTAATTTCCTGTAATATGATGTTATTGGCCATCTTTAGAGGTGGAGATGCGAGTGCATGTGCTGGACTGTTGAGGGTAAACACATGTTGAGGTAAACACAAGGCGCTAAACCCTCTGAATGCAGTTCCTGGGGGGCTAGGAATAGGGGCCGCGAGGTCTAAAATGGCAGGCACAAGGCCTTGAAATATGTGCTCCAGACTCTGGAATGGCCAGGTACTGTCCCTAGGGGTGTATCCCTAAAGGCCTGAATAACACCAATTAGATTCTTCTAAGGTTTGAAACCCTCTAGACGTAAGATACTATTGCAAAGGTTATAAATTCCCTCCACAGCGAAGAAGCGATGCTGATAATTACAAATGAGTTTGAGAATGGATCCCCAAAGTGGGAATCTATCTTCACGAAGGACATGGTTTGTGCTTCCATGATGACGGCGCCTCAAATTCCACTAAAGGTGGAAATTAACACCAGGGTGTAAGACTGTTAAAACACGGTTCAAAATGGTTCCCACAGAATGATAGCCAGCAGACTGTAAATATTTGTCGCTTTGGTGTAAAAAAAAAAAAAAAAAAAAAACCTTGACCGCACAAGATGTATAATACAAAGCAGTCAACAGGCTGAAAATAAAAGTAGTCAACAGACTGTAATGAGATGCGCATATAAAAATGCTGCCAATTTATTTGTCATATGGTTGGAAAAAAATCTTGGCCACATGAACTGGAAGAATATCAAGCAGTCAATCGGATTGTGATGAATATGCATATAAAAATGCTGCAGATTTATTTGATATAAGGGCGAAAGAAATCGTGGTCACAACAAGACTGGTAAAATCTCAAGATGTAAAAATAATTGTCACATAACATATGAGTCCTCCAGAGCGGGAATACTCGTCCTCTGAAAATATAATACGTACGATAAAAACCGGTACGCTTTCTCCACGAACGTGGGAATATGCGCATACCATGATGCAAATAAGATATAAAAATATGGCTTTACAAAGGCGCAAAATTTATCATTTCAATTCCATGGTCTTTATATGGAACGTATTTTCCGTGTTACATTACCGTGGGCTCAATCATCCACCAACCAGAATCTTTGGGCTTATGTTAATTAAGGTCATATGAATAATGATATAAGAATGCGGATCGGGCTCCTCACAAAAATAGTTAACCTTTCATCAGTAATAACACAGATAAATGTGATAAGTAGTATGTGAACCACAAGACGTTCTTCTCCCACCTGCTTACACAGTTTGTCCCTTGTTCCTTTGTCTTATTTACCTGACCCTTCTTCGTAGGGAAGAAATAACTATTACATCAACAAGCAAATCCTTTCCTTTGCAGTCTGTGCCAACTTGTCTCTGGGCAGCCGATCATAATCACATGTTCACGTGCGAGGCGTGCAGGGAGAGGGGTGACCATGAAGTCAAAAAATGGTATTGTTTTTACCTGCTCTTCCTCTACTTCACTGCTGTAAAACGCTGATGCTTCTTCTGTTAATTAATTCAAGTTAAAATAAAAGTTTTTTCTCCGTTCAAAGGCTTCACAGGGCGAGCTATTCGTGATTTACATACTATTTTTAAAGTACCCTTTCCTCAAAGGAAAAAAAAAGAAAAAAAAATTGAGGTAGTGGAGTTCTTTCTTCTCAAGGAATGCTTTTTACAGTGTTTTCTTTTCGCCTTTTTCTTTCCTACTTCTTAGTACTAGTCTGCCACGTGGTAGGCACACCACACACACACACACTCACAGAGAGAGAGAGAGAGAGAGAGAGAGAGAGAGAGAGAGAGAGAGAGAGGAATAACCAGACTCGCTTCGCTAGCATTAAACGATGCAAAATCGTATTTGTGCACTAACATAAAAACCAACTCAGAGCGATCTGTACACCTAACTAAAGCAATCTCTTTCGACACCAGATATTGGCAATTTCATTTTTGCAAAGGAAACCTGGTGATGTGTCCTGGTAATTATAACACTTCCTAGCTACCTCGTGCTTTCATACATGGCGCAAAAAACTAAGGTTAGTGATTGAAACTTCTCTCTCTCATAACTAAAATTTTAGCCTGCAAGCAATACTAGCTTCCCCTATCTCTATCTACAAAATAAGGTGGCAGGCAGAATTTTGGTTTTAGAACTTGAATAGAAATAGCTTACCTGCTGTGGGGGGTTTTTGATTCTCCTTTGACTCATAGTCTTCATCGACGCGATAGTAGAAGACTGAAATCGACTCTCCCACCCCAACCCCCAACCTGGGGTCATAAGATTCCATTAGCTCCATCTTCTCCTCTCTATGTGGGGCAAACTGCTGAGGGAGGTGCTGTTTATAGTACCCCAGTCTGCTGAATAACTGACGCCCAAACTCCTGATTTGTCGTGCTGCATAACCGATGATCTTCTGTTTTCATTTACACATCTTTTTCTCTATCTGCCCAGCCAATTATGGCGTTTTTCAACAACACTTTTACTTTAAATGTCTTGATCTAAGGAAGCTTTCACCATGCGTGAGTTATCAACTCAGGACCTGATCCATCTAGCACTGACAGTTTATTTGTTTGTTTTTGTTTTTTCCGTCTGATCGCACTTGGGTGAATGACGCGTCGTTGGCCGAAATTGTGGGTGGGTCGACGGCTTTTTTATTTGCGTATATATTTTTTAGTTTGTGCAACTGTTCTAACGCGTGTTGGATAATTGTTGACATGATGTTCATTCACAAAGGTGCCCATTGAGTTCTGACTTTCACGAAGTATTTTTGTGATAAGGAAGCTAACTTATTTTGTAATCTGCTGAGATTGGCGCCCAAAGGAAGATTTTTTAAGCTTTGGCAAATACTCTCAAGCTGGAGAAAAAACTGACAATAGTTAAGTTTGTAATTAGGGAGACAGAAATCCAACCCAAGGGACAGGAGAAACTCTTCACGTTTGGAAAGTACATAATTGGAAAAGTTAAAAACAGTCTTACGCTCCTTACAGAAGTTGGGTAAAATAAAACCTAAATTAGATAGTTTTCTATGAGATTGGCTGAGATTGGGCGCCAATCTCAGCCGTTTTACAAACAAAATGAGTTAGCTTCCTTATCACAAAATTCTTTCCTGAAACTCCGAACTCAATGGGCACCTTTTTTTAAGAAAGCTGATCTTGATCTCCTAAAAACTCTCTCAAAAGAGACGTTGAGCCCAGATAGGGGAAGGGGAACTGTTGTCGTTAATAGAGTTGACTATGTTAATAAAATGGAAAAGATTTTAAATGATCATACTAAGTTTCAAGAGATTGGTACTCCCGATTACCAGAATATCTTCAAGACTGAGGATAAAATAAATAGATTTCTTCGTACCGTAAAGAACGATCGCGTCATCAACGAAGACACTTACGAGGAGCTTTTTTTTGCACTGGGTCGTCCTATGGTATTCTTTACAGGCTCCCTAAAATTCATAAGCCCAATGTTCCCCTTCGGCCTATCTTGGCCTCATACAAAACTCCAAATTACAAACTAGACTAAGTACCTTGTCCCCTTATTGGAACCCCTGACTAAGAATAAATATACTCTGCCAAACTCTAACAAAATTTAAAGATTTAATTTTACCTCAAGACCCCGACTTATTTTATGGCCAGCCTTGAAATTGAGTCCCTGTTTTACCAACGTACCTGTCAAAGAGACTATTAGTATTATTTTAAATAAGTTATTTCCTGATCCCGATTCCAAGTTTTGTCATTTCAATCGTGTTGCTTTTAAAACTTTTTTAGAATTGGCCGTGCTGGAAACGGCTTTTGTTTTTAACGGGAAATTGTATAGGCAAGTAGAAGGGATAGCTATGGGCTCCCCTCTTGGCCCAACATTCGCTAATATTTTCATGTGTTCCCTGGAGGAATCCATGCTTGATGATTGCCCATTATCTATCCGCCCCCTATTTTATGCTCGATACGTGGACAACACTTTTGCCCTTTTCAGGCGTGAGTTCCAATCTGAGTCTTTCCTTAATTTGCTAACTCACGCCGCCCTAACATCACGTTTACTATCGAAAAGGAGCAGGAGTGTCGTTACCATTTTTAGACGTTTTGGGTATCTAGGGATAATAACTGTTTTAACAACACTATTTTTACAGGTCTGGGCTCTAATTTTTATAGTTTTCGTTTTTATAAATTTAAGTTAAATTCTCTTTATACACTTATTCATCGGGCACTATTACTAACTTCAGACTGGCAACTTTTCCATAACGAAATTACCTTCCTCTACAAATATTTTAATAACTGTTTCCCTACCAAGATCTTAACAAGGTCATACAGAAATTACTCAGCAAAAAGTTCTCTAACAGCCTTTTGTATTTTAACGTTCCAAAGAAAAAATTTTACGCATCTTTCCATACATAAAATCTGACAACTTCCGTATATGCTTAACAAAAATAATCAACGAACATTTTAATGCCCTTGATGTAAAATTGATTCCCAAAAACCCCCTTACAATTGGCTACATTTTCAGAGTAAAAGACCGACTCTGCCCTTTGATGACGTCTAATGTGGTATATAAATATACTTGTCCCAGATGTGATATGGGAAATTATGTGGGATCCACGAAGAAGGGGGTTAGTCACAGAACGGGATGTCGCCTGTCCAACCCAGACGCATCTAATATAAGAAATCATTTTTTACGATGTAAAACAACATAGAATACAAAGATTTCTCTATAATTGGACAGGTCAACAACCCTAAAGACCTATTTATTTTAGAGACGTTGAAAATAAAACAACTTTTTCCAGGTTTTAAATACTCAGTCCTTAGGTGTTCAACTTTTTTTTTTCTTGACTCTTTTGTTGTTCTTAACGCCTGTTATTGTTTACTTTTCGTTTCTGCTTTTAGTTTTACTCTTGACTTTGCTCTGGCAGGTTAGCTCCACTCTTCCTTTAGTTATTTATTTATTAGTGTTATTATTAATTTTTTTTTAAATAAACCCTTGTATATTAATGTTCAATTTCATAGTTTTTACATTTTTTTCTAATTTATGTAACTTGTGTTTTGACTTAACTTATTGTGTATTTTAAATATGGTCTCCTTTTAAATTGACCTATAGATAACTATTGTTTTTTATTTTAGATTTTTTTAAAGTTTTTAAAAATTATTTTATTTACAACCATTGTAGAATTCCTTCAGGATGCAATAATGTATTGCGAAACGTCGGAATAAATGCCATAATGTCAAAATCATGTGTGTTCCTGCCTGCCTTCATCTACTTAGTGTGACTCTGCCGAGTGGCCTCCTGCTGATTTTGGGGATATATATATATATATATATATATATATATATATAGATATATATATATATATATATGTATGTATGTATTACTATATATATATATATATATATTATATATATATATATATATATATATATATATATATGTATTATATATATGTATATATATATGTATATATATATATATATATATATATATATATATATATATATATATATATTATATATGTGTGTGTGTGTGTGTGTGTGTGTGTGTATGTGTGTGTGTGTGTAAACTAAGGCATTTGTTGTGAAAGTGGAAGAAAATATTATTGGCCTATCAATTTTATTTCCATAGACACTATTGTTCACCATCTGTTTGGTCAGTATTCATAATAAACATAAAGGCAGAGACGGAGAATT
>NC_061097.1:8356871-8378390 GCF_015104395.2 Macrobrachium nipponense | reverse complement strand
AATTCTCCGTCTCTGCCTTTATGTTTATATGAATACTGACCAAACAGATGGTGAACAATAGTGTCTATGGAAATAAAATTGATAGGCCAATAATATTTTCTTCCACTTTCACAACAAATGCCTTAGTTTTACACACACACACATACACACACACACACACACACACACACACATATATATATATATATATATATATATATATATATATATATATATAATATATATATATACATATATATATATATATATATATATATATATATATATATATTATATATATATATATAATACATACATACATACATATATATATATATATATATATATATATATATATTATATATATATATATATATCCCCAAAATCAGCAGGAGGCCACTCGGCAGTCACACTAAGTAGATGAAGGCATGCAGGCATGCAGGAACACACAGGATTTTGACATTATGGCATTTATTCCGACGTTTCGCAATACATTATTCTCAAGGAATTCTACAATGGATGTAAATAAAATAAAATTTTTAATAAAATCTTTTTAAAAAATTCTAAAATAAAAAAAACAATAGTTATCTATACGTCAATTTAAAAGGAGACCATATTTAAAATACACAATAAGTTAAGTAACAAAACACAAGTTACACATAAATTAGAAAAAAAAATGTAAAAAACTATGAAATTGAAACATTAATATACAAGGGTTTATTTTAAAAAAAATTAATAATAACAATAATAAATAAATAACTAAAGGAAAAGTGGAGCTAACCTGCCAGAGCAAAGTCAAGAGTAAAACTAAAAGCTGAAACGAAAAGTAAATAATAACAGGCGTTAAGAACAACAAAAGAGTCAAGATAAAAAAAGTTGAACATCTGAGGACTGAGTATTTAAAACCTGGAAAAAGTTGTTTTATTTTCAACGTTTCTAAAATAAATAGGTCTTTAGGGTTGTTGACCTGTCCAATTATAGAGAAATCTTTGTATTCTATGTTTGTTTTGCATCGTAAAGAATGATTTCTTATATTAGATGCGTTGGGTTGGACAGGCGACATCCCGTTCTGTGACTAACCCCCTTCTTCGTGGATCCCACATAATTTCCCATATCACATCTGGGACAAGTATATTTATATACCACATTAGACGTCATCAAATTGCAGAGTCGGTCTTTTACTCTGAAAAGGTAGCCAATTGTAAGGGGGTTTTTGGGAATCAACTTTACATCAAGGGCATTAAAATGTTCGATGATTATTTTTGTAAAGCATATACGGAAGATGTCAGATTTTATGTATGGAAAGATACGTAGAATTTTTTCTTTGGAACGATAAAATACAAAGGGCTGTTAGAAAATTTTTTCCTGAGTAATTTCTGTATGACCTTGTTAATGATCTTGGTAGGGAAATATTTGTAGAGGAAGGAAATTTCGTTGTGGAAAAGTTGCCAGTGTGAAGTTAGTAATAGTGCTCGATGAATAAGTGTATAAACAGAATTTAACTTAAATTTATAAAAACAAAAACTATAAAAATTAGAGCCCAGACCTGTAAAAATAGTGTTGTTAAAACAGTTATTATGCCTAGATACCAAAACGTCTAGAAATGGTAAACAACACTCCTGCTCCTTTTCGATAGTAAACGTGATGTTAGGGCGGCGTGAGTTAGCAAATTCAAGAAAAGACTCACGACTGAAAAGGGCAAAAGTGTCGTCCACGTATCGAGCATAAAATATGGGGCGGAAAGATAATGGCCAATCATCAAGCATGGATTCCTCAAGGGAACACATGAAAATATTAGCGAATGTTGGGCCAAGAGGGGAGCCCATAGCCATCCCTTCTACTTGCCTATACAATTTCCCGTTAAAAACAAAAGCCGTTTCCAGCACGGCCAATTCTAAAAAAGTTTTAAAAGCAACACGATTGAAATGACAAAACTTGGGATCGGGATCAGGAAATAACTTATCTAAAATAATACTAACAGTTTCTTTGACAGGTACGTTGGTAAATAGTGACTCAATTTCAAGGCTGGCCATAAAGAAGTCGGGGTCTTGAGGTAAGATTAAATCTTTAAATTTGTTAGAGTTTGGCAGAGTATATTTATTCTTAGTCAGGGGTTCCAATAAGGGGACAAGGTACTTAGCTAGTTTGTAATTTGGAGTTTTGTATGAGGCCAAGATAGGCCGAAGGGGAACATTGGGCTTATGAATTTTAGGAAGCCCGTAAAGAATACCATAGGACGACCCAGTGCAAAAAAAGCTCCTCGTAAGTGTCTTCGTTGATGACGCAATCGTTCTTTAGGGTACGAATAAATCAATTTATTTTATCCTCAGTCTTGAAGATATTCTGGTAATCGGGAGTACCAATCTCTTGAAACTTAGTATGATCATTTAAAATATTTTCCATTTTATTAACATAGTCAACTCTATTAAGGATAACAGTTCCCCTTCCCCTATCTGGGCTCAAGATAATAAATATCGTCTCTTTTTCAGAAAGTTTTTAGGAGATCAAGATCAGCTTTCTTAAAAAAAGGTGCCCATTGAGTTCTGAGTTTCAGGAAAGTATTTTGTGATAAGGAAGCCAACTCATTGGCGCCCAATCTCAGCCAATCTCATAGGAAACTATCTAATTTAGGTATTATTTTACCCAACTTCTGTAAGGAGCGCAAGACTGTTTTTAACTTTTCCAATTATGTACTTTCCAAACGTGAAGAGTTTCTCCTGTCCCTTGGGTTGGATTTCTGTCTCCCTAATTACAAACCTAACTATTGTCAGTTATTTCTCCCGCTTGTGAGTATTTTCCAACGCTAAAAAAATCTTCCTTTGGGCGCCAATATCAGCAGATACAAAATTAGTTAGCTTCCTTATCACAAAATACTTTCCTGAAAATCAGACCTCAATGGGCAACTTTGTGAATGAACCATCAATGTCAACAATTATCCAACACACGTTAGAACAGTGGCACAAACTAAAAAATATATACGCAGATAAAAAAGCCCGTCGACCCACCCACAATTTCGGCCAACGACGCGTCATTCACCCAAGTGCGATCAGACGAAAAAAAAAAAAAAAAAAAAACTGTCGGTGCTAGATGGATCAGTGCCTGAGTTTGATAACTCACGCACTGGTGAAAGCTTCCTTTCGATCAAGACATTTATAAAGTGTGTTGAAAACGCCATAATTGGCTGGGCAGATAGAGTAAAGATTGTGTGAATGAACCAGAAGATCATCGGTTATGCAGCACGACAAATCAGGAGTTTGGGCGTCAGTTATTCGGCAGACTGGGGTACTTTTAAACAGCACCTCCCTCAGCAGTTTGCCCCACATAGAGAGGAGAAGATGGAGCTTGTGGAATATTATGACCCCAGGTTGGGGGTTGGAGAGTCGATTTCAGTCTTCTACTATCGCGTCGGTGAAGACTATGAGTCAAAGGAGAATCAAAACCCACCACAGCAGGTAAGCTATTTTCTATTCAAATTCTATAAACAAAATTCTGCCTGCCACCTTATTTTGTAGATAGAGATAGGGCAAGCTAGTATTGCTTGCAGGCTAAAATTTTAGTTATGAGAGAGAAGTTTCAATCACTAACCTTAGTTTTTTGCGCCATGTATGAAAGCACGAGGTAGCTAGGAAGTGTTATAATTACCAGGACACATCACCAGGTTTCCTTTGCAAAAAATGAAATTACCAATATCTGGTGTCGAAAGAGATTGCGTTAGTTAGGTGTACAGATCGCACTGAGTTGGTTTTTATGTTAGTGCACAAATACGATTTTGCACCGTTTAATGCTAGCGAAGCGAGTCTGGTTATTCCTCTCTCTCTCTCTCTCTCTCTCTCTCTCTCTCTGTGTGTGTGTGTGTGTGTGTGTGTGTGTGCCTACCGCGTGGCAGACTAGTACTAAGAAGTAGGAAAGAAAAAGGCGAAAACACGGTAAAGCATTCCTTGAGAAGAATTACCTCTAAAAAGGCAGTAGAAAGAACACTACCTAAAATTTTTCTCTTTTTCTTTTTTTTTTCTTTGAGGAAAGGGTACTTTAAAATAGTATGTAAAATCACGAGAATAGCTCGCCCTGTGGAAGCCTTTGAACGGAGAAAAAACTTTTATTTTAACTTGAATTAATTAACAGAAGAAGCATCAGCGTTTAACAACAGTGAAGTAGAGGAAGAGCAGGTAAAAACAAACTGCAAAGGAAAGGATTTGCTTGTTGATGTAATAGTTATTTCTTCCCCACGAAGAAGGGTCAGGTAAATAAGACAAAGGAACAAGGGACAAACTGTGTAAGCAGGTGGGAGAAGAGCGTCTTGTGGTTCACATACTGCTTATCACATTTATCTGTTATTATTGATGAAAGGTTAACTATGTTTGTGAGGAGCCCGATCCGCATTCTTATATCATTATTCATATGGCCTTAACACAAGCCCAGAGATTCTGGTTGGCGGATGATTGAGCCCACGGTAATGTAACACGGAAAATACGTTCCATATAAAGACCATGGAATTAAAATGATAAATTTTGCGCCTTTGTAAAGCCATATTTTTATATCTTATTTGCATTATGGTATGCGCATATTCCCACGTTCATGGAGAAAGCGTACCGGTGTTTATCGTACGTATATTTTCAGAGACGAGTATTCCCGCTCTTGTGGACTCCATATGTGATGTGACAATTATTTTTACATCTTGAGACGGACAATTCCGCAAGTTTTGGATATGCTTATTGGGTCAGAGTGATTGATTGCTTGATATTTTACCAGTCTGTGTGACCACGATTTCTTCCGCCCTTATGACAAATAAATCTGCAGCATTTTTATAGTCATATTTCATCACAATCCGATTGACTGCTTGATATTCTTCCAGTTCATGTGGCCAAGATTTTTTTCCAACCATATGACAAATAAATTGGCAGCATTTTTATATGGCCATCTCATTACAGTCTGTTGACTACTTTTATTTTCAGCCTGTTGACTGCTGCTTCTGCCATTACCATGGCATTGACGAACCCGTCAACTCTAGGCACCTAGCTCAGGGCCCCGTATTTGTTATACCTCCCAGAGGCCACTATCCTACCCACCAGGCACTAGCATTTGACGGCTCTTGTGCACTGCTGTCCATAATTCAGAAGGATAAGCTTCCTCATGCAGCTAGGATTGAGAGGCATAAATTTTGTTACGATTGAGAACCTCAACCATGCTAAATGTTCCTGCCTACCACTGGGTTGAGGATCACACGACATCGCCATTCAAAAATATGTACTTTGGCAGTCACTACCTACATTCCTGGTGGTTATGACATCTCGTTAGGACATTCTCAGGCTCCTCGCCTTCATACAGCTCTAGGGCATTCCTACGATCCTCTGAGACCTGCTTCTGCACAGCCAGTGCCACTTGTAGGTGTCTGTCAGTGCCGTGCCCTGTCCCTCATGGACGTTGAGCCACATTTGAATCCTCCTACTCTGCCAGGAATGGCCTTAGTGACAGTGCCAAGGCAAGATTCTAGTCTTCCTCACAAATCTTCCTTCCCGTCCAGGCTACTTCTCTCCAACCACCGGCTCGACTTCACAAATGATGGCAGAAGCAGCAGGGCAGCCAATTCCAACCAGAATTCCCAATGACACCGCTGAATGTAGTAGAAGTTCCACCAAAGGGACAGCCTCGCAAGCCACCCTGAAGTCAGTCACCTCAAATCAGGAATCCGTAATCACCTCCTCCTCTTCCCATCCATCAGCAGCTAACCAGTCTGGGTGTAAGGACTCTGCCAACCCTCTGTTGGCTGAGAACGTCAGAGACAGAGTCGAGCAACGTTAGGCACGGGGACGAATGTCATTGTTCCGACTGTCACAGCAGTCGGAGCCGATACTATTACGGCATCTTCCACGGACTTGCTTCTTTCAAGTCCGCCCACAACGTCATCAAACCTATCTTGGAGAGGTTGAAGGAAGAAAGGTAGAAGACGCCGAGTAATCCAGAAACCAAAGAGGAGCCTGTAGTCTCTCTCTGCACTATTGCTTTGGCACAGTGCCACATACTTTTAGAGAATTCTGGTCCTCCTCCATCCAGAGCATCGTTATTTGGGAACTATACAAATATGCTGCATCCTTCAAAACAGATTCGAAAACCACTATTGGTAAAATATCCCCAGAAATACGTCTCTCAAAAGCAGCTATTATTGCACCTACCTGAGTTTTAACCTCATCTACTAAAGACTCGGTTTTTTTCTCATTATTAAGTAAAGAGCCAGATTAAGAGCCAGTTTCTGCTAATTTGACTTCCTTTTCATTCCTCTTTTGTGACTGGCTGTATTTTTTACTTTCCATATCCTCTCCTTTATAGTTTCCTTCCTTCTTTATCTTCACCTCTTAGGCACCTTTCCCTGATGTATGCTCCGCTTAGGCAGAACCCACTCACCAGCAATTCTGGTCCTACAAATTAGTTTGCCGTTAGTCGTTATTATGATGTCATGCATAAACTTCTGGCTATGCCGTTTTAAAATTCCCTAGACTTATCACAATAATAACCACCTCTGGCACCATATTCATTTGTGGAGACTAGACACAGTTAGAGCCAGGAAGAATGCTATTTACAGTTAGCCTAGCCTACTAAGGCGATATTGTTAAAAGCAAGGCTCCATTTTTGAATTGTACCTGTTTATTTTATGTTTGTTATTGATTATACCCTAGTCTCTATTATTTGTGTTTTGTTTCTTCTCCACCGAGAATCATCCATGTACACTCTTAATTCTATAATTTTTTTTCTTTTTGCTCCTTCAGGAGAATTTTCTTTTTATTATCTTCCTCCACGGAAAAGTTCAATACTGTTTAAACCCCATGAATAAGAAGCCTTAAGGAGTAACTCCATAACTGACTGGCACAGGGTTAATTGTATAAGGAAATTGCAGGGCCCCTAACACCCCTGCAGAACGTGTGTAATGCCCCTTCATGGCCAATTAACAGCATGAATTGCCTTAGGTTAATTAGACAGTATTCATGGATGATAGAACTAAGTTTATTACTAACCATTCTAGAATAAGGTTAGAATAAGTAAATATATAGTAACATAAAATTATACACTCACTCAGTTATTACAATTAGTTAGTATTTAAATTAGTTAAAATAATTTTGATAAGTTTATTAGCTAATCTTTGTGAATAGATTCGCTTGGGAAAGATATTAATAAATGTTTAGTCCGACATTAAATTATTACATTTGACTTATTGTTGTTTACTTGTACTTTAAGGGACTTTCCTGAGATAATTTTAATTGATTGTAACTTAGCAAGAACACCTTGCATTAAGCACAAAATAACTATATATAATTTGTGGTTTCAATTCAATAAAGTGTTGGCGTAAACACCGACACTTTATTGACCGCAGCAAAATTAGTTTAGTTTAAGTCTTATGTAACCAAATTCCCCAAAGAGAATTAATCTATTGCCAAATGATGATAGTTCGCAATGACTCAGGTTGGGGATTTATCATTTATTTTCCCCATCTTGCCAATAGATAATGATCCTTTCATATGGACACTCACCTCTCTCTCTCTCTCTCTCTCTCTCTCTCCCCGCGATTCTGATTCACACACCTGCCTTGAACCTTTGTCTGCCATGTCTTATGTATTTCCAGGTGTCCAAAATGGCGGCATGGGCCAACCACCGTATATTAATCAAAATAATTGCTAGAGGGCATAACAGAGATCATAGAGAAGGATGCAAATCGATGCTCATTCTCAGTCACGGGACAAAAGTCACCACTGGCAGAAGAGCAAGACGGCTCTGGATCTCCCTCTCCCCAGTTTGTCCTCCTGGCCTCTCACAGCCATGTACCAAGTGTTGATTAAGCCTGCCATATCCTCCATACCGCCCTTTGGACTTTTAGCAGTGCCCTTAGAAGTGGAGATGTGGCGGGATTACACCAGCTAAAAAACCAAAAACTCAAAACAGAAACACACCTACTCACCTCAGACTCAGGGTGAAGAGCTGCGCTGCTGTCCGCTGGATATAGGGTAGGCTAGACTAGGCTAACCGTTGTAACACAACACACAAACAACCGAACAAGGACATCAAGCACACAATTCAATAACTACACAACAAAAGACCACTGCACATCAATCACTATCAGCACCAAAACCCAATACTAACACAACAAGTCAAACTGCCTACAACATCAAGGAACAACAACAACAACACTCAACAACTCACAATTCATCTACAACACAACTAACTCACAAGAACAACAAATTGAACAACACAGGCACAGCACAACAGCTTCCAAAAAACACAAAATAGCTGACCATCAATAATACTGATCCCAAAACTGACCAAGCAGCACCGTCTCTCCTCACAGACACGATCACTTCTCCCGACACTCGTAACCGGAATACACAACAGAGCACCACAGCAGACACACTCTTATGACTGCCATTCAACCACTCCCATTTATTCCTCCACCAATCTCTCTCTCTCTCTCTCTCTCTCTCTCTCTCTCATGCAACCCTCAGAGACTTTGTCAAGTATAAACTACCATTATCACTCCTCCATATTACCTTCCCCAGTACATTTGACAACATCTCCTTACACTCGCAACATCGACACTAAATCGCCTTTTGCAACACGCAAGGATGCTCGGATGCAGGCCCCCTGGATTTTGTTTGTGGACCCTCATACATTATCTCAGTTACATTGCCATTTACTTCTTCTAAACCACTTTCATCCAAACTACCATTATCTCCCTAACTACTATCCTCCCAAATCTCATTCACTACTTCTGCAATATTTTCTAATTCTGGTCCCAACATCTCCCCTATTTCTGCTACCAAACCACTCAGTTCATCCATACTTCTGTCAAACTCTTGCAAAGACTTATCCATCCTATTAACTACCTCCTTACTACTCAGTTTCCTTCCCACTTAGGTCTTACTTATCCCTGTTAACTTAAACCCACATACACTATAAGTATCATTCATTCCCTCAAAGTCATCCGTATTACATGCTTTATCAACCGTTTGCACCCTACCACTAACCCCTTTACCATGTCGTTCATGTGTTTCCCTTCCACTTCCTTTCTCTACACTCTCCCACTTTCTTCCATACTCAACCAACACTAACTGTCAATCTCCCAGACCCATTTGTTCACTGACACTACACTCAGCTCATACTTATTCACCCTCAACCATTCACTCATCGCATCCTCCCGACCATACTGTTGTACTTCCCTTCACTTATAGAGTTGGGTGTGCCCTAACCTCATCCATTCCCCCACCTACTCGCAATTTTCCCAAAACACAACTCAATCCACTCGGTCCCACTTCCAAAATCTCAAAAGACCCTTCACATTTCCCCCTTACTTATTCCACATTCATTCATCCTATCTCAACCACCTCTTTCAACACTTTATTCCCAATCTTAAAACTTTCAAACCTTTCACTCACTTTCTTCCACAAATCCCGATCACTTTCTGACAGACCCAACAATCCTTTCAAAATTCAACACACATTTATAAGGAGACATACCTATGCTCTTCTGCAGTGTGGCGTTATATACCCACACTGCATGTTCTACATACATATCCCAATCATTGTCGCCCTTACTCATCATTCACAAAATCTCAGTCATTGTTCTAACAGTCCTTTCAGCCAAACCATTCGCACTGGACATATATAGAATAGAATACACATGCACAATACCCCATTCCTTCAACATTTCTCCACATTTCCATCCCACTAACACAGGTCCATTATCACTCAACATTTTTGCCGGCAATATCACTTGACCCACCATTCGCGCAACAGTTTCACTCTTATCTTTGATGGGAACCACATAGGCAAATTTACTCATGTGATCCACCATCACAATCATCCCCACATGTCCTCTGTCAGTCCTCGGCAAAGAAACACAATCAATCACAAGCATTTCAAAAGGCTCTTTCATCTGCAATCGCAACACAGGCAGACTTGCATGCACACACTGATACTTTCCCCTCTGACAGTCTTCATATGTGACAGCTACATCCATACAAATCCTATTCAACACAGGCGCATACAATCTCTTTCATAAATTCCCACAACTTATTTTTACCCATATGCCCAAACCGATAATACAACAACAAACTCATACTCACAGCTGACTCAACAGAAAACACTGGCATATAAACTTCCCTGCCATACACCCCTTCCTGATGTAAAAATACACTGTTTTTACACACTACAAAGCATTTAGCAACCCTCTTATATAAATCCAGCTCACATGGTCAATCTTCCACATGCACTCCTCCCAAAACACATTGTCGCAACATACTTATTCCCAGGCACTTGTCTTGCATTTCCTCAATCTCTTCCTCACTCAACAGATCATTCTCACTCCAAGCAATATCAATCATGCCCACAAAGTTCGCTACAGATACATTACTATCTTGAATCCTAAATATTTTTCTGGCCATCCGCAAAAAATCTATCCCTATCAAAAAGCGAGCTGGCATATCGTTTTCTCCTATAACTTTAAAGTTATGTATTACATTCACTACCATGTCCACCCGGTTATCCATATCACAATCATCCTCACCACATTCATCCTCAGTTATTTCCCCATTTCCGTAACTCTAACTCAAATCCCCTTCACAGTCCCTTTTTGTAACCAACCAATTACAACCATGTTCCTCACACTGAATCATCAAAACCCCATGCTCACTACCTGTACTTACCCTCCCCTCGATACTCAATCGGTCTGTTCCACCCAAAATACAAAAAACACACTTATTCCAAACAACTGCTGACAACAATTTATGCAATATTTTCCCTTCCCCACCTTGTTCCTCCGTATATGCCACTTCCTTCTGCACATCACTCATCAACTTCACTCGCAACTCATTCACACTACCGGGTACTTCTTCAACCAGACCCCTACCTTCCAAGTCTTTCAAAAAAACACATTCACACACTCTCTCATCCCCTTCAAACATCTCTTTTCTAACTAAACCCTCAGGTACCATATTTGGATTCCAGTCACTCTTCACGACACCATTACCCTTACCATGCATCATAGAAATCGATCAGCAATCCCATTTTTACTCCCTGGCATATATTCTAATCTAAAATCAAACTCACTCAAATCCTCAATCGTCCTCGCTATCCTAGCATTCACACTTTCCTTCTTGATCACATACACTAACGGCTGATGGTTCATCCTTATGACAAATTTTCCCCCATACAAAAACACTTAAAGGCTTTACTCACATATACAATTACTCTCAATTGTCCCTCCCCATTCACTTCTTGCATCTGCACCAAACATCCTCCCATACTAAACTTACTCGCATCAGTATACAACTCAAGCTTACTTGCATCCTTACTATAGTCTGGAACAGCCAAGGTGACATCTCTTGCAGTCTCCTCTTTCAATCTCTCAAATGCTCCCCCTCCCACCATTCACTCATTCCACCTCAGCTTAGTACAATTTTTCTTCCTGGTCCATTCAGTCAACGGCTTCCCTATAACCAAACAATCCCTTACAAACTTCTTCCCGAACTCTATCAAACTCAAAAAAACCTTTAACTCATGCACGGTCCGGGGACATGGAAACTCCCTTACCTTTTACACAAACTTTTCACTCTTCCTTACGACACTCACACTCACCATATGACAAAGCAATTGTACAGCCAACCACGTATACGTCTCTAGCTTCACTTTCACTCCAACCTCTTCCAACCGTTCTAACACCTTCTCAACCAGTTCTATACTCTCCTCAACAGTCTCACTCACAATCAAAACGTCATCTATAAACACAGTCACCTTCATTCTATCAAAAGCAGAAAAACTACATTCATTGCCCTCTGGAAGGCAGCAGGCGCATTAGCCAATCCAAAACTTAACCGCTTGAATTGGTAGTGACAACTACTACTCGAAAAAGCTGTAACATGCCTGCTCCCTTCCTCATCTTATACACACAATCAGACACCACGTTCATTGGGAATCGCTCCTTCACAGTCACTTCATTTACCCTTCTGCAATCCACACACATCCTTAAGCTTCCATCTGGCTTACGTACTGGGACTATGGGACTATTCCAAGCACTCTCGCTCCTCTCGATCACTCCTCAGGAGGATGGACGAAAGCTTTAAGCTCTGTATTAACATATTATATCTAGATAAACAAGGATATTACTGTGGATCCGTCTATTGATTTCTTAGAAGCACGACACAGTGTTTTTATATTGCATATATATATATATATATATATATATATATATATATATATATATATATATATATATATATATATATATATATATATATATATATATATGTATGGAAAATATGTATTTATCCTTTATAATTACTAGTTATACTATATGCATTATCTCTACGGCATCAGTATTAAAGTACTTTACCTATGTAATTACTTAACTAGTCAATTTTAAAATTAACGTAATTTTCATAAATAGCTTTTCTCGTCTAATCCTTTTAAATGGTTATTGCCGTAAACAAACCACCAATTTTAATGCGGAAAATGTTTTCTTGGTTTACTGAGTGACGGAGAACCGGCAGTACCTGTCAAGAACTTAACAACAGCAGTCTTCAGTAGAAGTTCCAGTCACACTTACCGTGGATTAAACTTTGAAGTGATTTAGTGACCTATGGATCTTATCATTTGCATCATGGCCATGTGTTACGCAAATATGGAATAATTCTATCAAGTTACCATTGGATCCGGACCTGCCAAAGGGGAACCCGCTTACCTATCTCCTAAATCACACTAAAAACAAGGTGAGAGAAAAGCTATTTTTTCTTTGTTTTTTAAACTGTCCAGATCTTTACTTTTATTCCTGCAGCTTTAATCGATGCTTATGTGATAAGTGTGTTATTATCTATACTTATCCAAATTATACGTACCTTACCTATACTTACCTTACATATAAGTGAATTACATATTTATTCATACTTCTAGTTACTTTGTTTGATTATATTTCATTAGGAAATTTACTATTTAATTGTATTGAATTCTGTTTGTTTTACACTCATTTTGACGTTTTATTTACCTGGATAGAAATATACTTTACATTTTACTTGTTTACTTTTGGGCTGTTATTTCATTGGGGTACTTGCGTCCGATTCTGTTCATACATGAAATCTTAAGATTTCCTCTTGTTCACTATTTCATATGTGTTTGCATACTTTCGGACTCATTTCATTGGCCTCCGGATGATGCAGCCCAAGTACTCACTTTCTATCCTTATGGTTCACGTCAAGTGTTTGTTTGTCATTCAGAAGTTTATTTTTGTGGTTCAATTATATACATTACAATTAAATTCATTGTAACTTATACTTTATTATTTAATATATCCTATATTAACTTATAAATTTAATAAGTTACCTTATCATTTAAATCTGTATAGAATTCATTTTTATACATGGCGACCGTGACAGGATCTGGAAGTTGAGTGGGTGGCTGCGTTTCCCGGAGGTAGGTTTCGGGTCCATGGTGATAATTTGCATAAAATTTACTTTTAAGTTACTTTTGTGATTACTGTTTATACACTTCTGCTTATATTAGTACTGCATTTTATTGTTTTACTGTGGTCTATTGTTACTTATATATTAGTCAAGATGACTGAACTGAAGAGATTAATAACTTCTCGGAAGTTTGTAAGAAAGTCTGTTACGGAGTCATTTGATCGACGTGATCAGTTCATCTTACTTGAAGCTTCAGATAAGCTAGCACTTAAGTCTAAGTTGACTGACAACATGGCACGTTTGAAGGAATTGGATCTACAAATACAGGGTATAAAATGGAGCTCTGAAGAAAACGAAAGTGAACTGATGGAGGAATTGGAGGCCTGTGAAAATTATCAAGACAAACTACGTTCGTCTTTATTTAAGCTCCAATCGCCTGTACCGACTACACCATCACCCCCAACTCCAGCTCTTCCCCTTTTGAAGAGACCAACGGCTCCTTTATACTCGATACTCTGGTCAAGAGAACGAAGATCTAACTAAATTTCTATCTCAATTTGAGGCAGTTATCAACAGGTATGAATACTCTGACTTCGAAAAGCTTTTACTCCTAAAACAGCAGATAACTGGAAGAGCCTTGGTTTTGATAGATTCCTTGGAGTCTCATAACCAAGGATATAGTAAAGCAAAGGAGCTCTTAGAAAAGGCACTTGCTTCTCCAGATGTTCAGAAATTCAGCACCATCAAGCAGCTATCTGAGCTAAACTTGGACAAATGTGATGACCCATTTGAATATGTATCCAAAGTTAAAGGTATAATAGAGAATGTCCATAAGTTGAATGTTACTATTGATTATATTTTGCAATACTTTGTGTGGACAGGTCTGAATGAGAAGTTCAGGGATTTACTGATAAATATTACTAACCATACATGGCCTTCAATTGAAGAGATTGGTGATAACTTCTTCACTGCCTGCACAAGATACAATCACCATAAGAAGAAAGGGAAAGTAACAGATCATTCTGTGGATATGGCAATAAATGTGAACTTCATACCAGAGGGAACTAGTGAGTTACTGCAAAACGTTATCCATGCTCCTTGTGTAGCACAGTCCAGAAAAGGCTAGCCATAACATCAGAGATTGTACGAACTTTATTTCTCCGGTTTCCAAAGTTGAGAAATTTAAGAGTATCGATGGATGTACTAGATGTGGCATGGCATCACATTCTACTGAAAAGTGCAGATACAAATTTAGAGATCGGTGTGTAAATTGCAAAGGTTTTCATTGGAATTACTTGTGCACTCGTCCAAGGGAAAATCAATCCAATGACATTGGTGAAAAGAATCTGGACCTTAACAAGAAAAAGTTCCATGAAAAAAACAAGGGCAAGAAAGACACAAAGGCTAAAACTCCTGCGGAAAGATCCCAGAATAACATTACTACTATTACAGAGGCTTTGAATAACGCAAGTGAGGGAGATACGATTCTTCCAACCTTCACGTGTAACATAAGTGGATTCAATGTGCGTTGTGTGAAAGACAGTGGATGTCAATCCAATTTCATATCTGAAGAGTTGGCAAGCAGATTGAATCTACCAGTCATACGAGAGAGTGTTAAACTTACTGTGAATGGTATCAATGTCCCTAGAAGTTATGACACCAAAATTGTCGAGGTGGAAATGAAATTTGACAGGGATTCAAGAGTCATTTATGCATTGTGCCTTCCTAATATAAATATTACTTTGAATCTTCCCAAGTTGAACAGAGTTGTGAATGGATTTCTGTCAAAAGGATATAAATTGGCAGATACAAGACTTTTGGATGGTTCAGAAGATATTTCTGATATCCAGCTTATTTTGGGATCAAAATCCAGCTATTGCATACCTGAGACTGAAATTGTATTCGGAGAGAAATCTATATATTCAAGAACTCCTCATGGTGTAGTGTTAAAGGGAGCAACTGAGACTATTTTATATGATCTGCCTTATTTACCATATGCCCCGAAGTCTCCTCGTCTTCCTACATTTCGATAACTAATAGAACCCCAAACTACCTGCCTTCAGAAGAAGCTAAGTTTTATCAAACCTCTAATATAGATTTTGGTAAAATCGAAAATAGAAATTAATCATTTGTTTTTGAAGGAGAGGATGATGAAGTCGGTGGGTTAGTTGATATTGTCAAGGATGTACTTGATTCTGTTTTGACCAAGCATTACATAGAGAGACTTCAATGTACTCTGAAACTGTTGAAATCCATACTACTCAGTTGGTCAATTACGTTTTTAGAGAAAACTACAAGGAATAGTGAAGGGAGGCTGGTGATGCCATTACTCTGGAACCCTAGAGTTTCTCACCTTTTGGGACACAACTTCAATATATCGGAGAAAATACTGTCAAGCCTGCAAAGAAAATTGCAAGGAAATTTAGACGATAAACTGAAGCAGATAAATATGGTTTTTATTTTTTGGGTAATTTTCATGTAAATATATTTACATTATATACTTTTGATTTCATACTAAATCAAAATCTCTCCCCTGGAGTGTAGAAAAATATGTATTTAATTCCTTTAATTTTACTAGTTATAAATAAAATATGCATTATCACTACGGCATCAGTATTAAAGTACTTTACCTATGTAATTACTTAACTAGTCAATTTTAAAATTAACGTAATTTTCATAAATAGCTTTTCTCGTCTAATCCTTTTAAATGATTATTGCCCGTAAACAAACCACCAATTTTAATGCGGAAAATGTTTTCTTGGTTTACTGAGTGACGGAGAACCGGCAGTACCTGTCAAGAACTTAACAACAGCAGTCTTCAGTAGAAGTTCCAGTCACACTTACCGTGGATTAAACTTTGAAGTGATTTAGTGACCTATGGATCTTATCATTTGCATCACGGCCATTTGTTACGCAAATATGGAATAATTTTATCAAGTTACCATTGGATCCGGACCTGCCAAAGGGGAACCCGCTTACCTATCTCCTAAATCACACTAAAAACAAGGTGAGAGAAAAGCTATTATTTCTTTGTTTTTTTAAACTGTCCAGATCTTTACGTTTATTCCTGCAGCTTTATCGATGCTTATGTGATAGGTGTTATTATCTATGCTTATCCAAATTATACGTACCTTACCTATACTTACCTTACATATAAGTGAATTACATACTTATTCATACTTCTAGTTACTTTGTTTGATTATATTTCATTAGGAAATTTACTATTTAATTGTATTGAATTCTGTTTGTTTTACACTCATTTTGACGTTTTATTTACCTGGATAGAAATATACTTTACATTTTACTTGTTTACTTTTGGGCTGTTATTTCATTGGGGTACTTGCGTCCGATTCTGTTCATACATGAAATCTTAAGATTTCCTCTTGTTCACTATTTCATATGTGTTTGCATACTTTCGGACTCCAAGTTTTTTTTTCATTGGCCTCCGGATGATGCAGCCTAAGTACTCACTTTCTATCCTTGTGGTTCACGTCAAGTGTTTGTTTGTCATTCAGAAGTTTATTTTTGTGGTTCGATTATATACATTACAATTAAATTCATTGTAACTTATACTTTGAGGTACCTTTTAATATATCCTATATTAATATCTTATAAATTTAACTTAATAAGTTACCTTATCATTTAAATCTGTATAGAATTCATTTTTATACAATATATATATATATATATATATATATATATATATATATTGTATATATATATATATATATATATATATATATATATATATATATATATATATATATATATATATATATATATATAGTTATGTATGTATGTGTGTGCATCAAGCTACAAATGTCCTTCATTATCCAATTCAGCCTATCTCGGAATTAAAATATTTTCATATATGTTAACCGAAAGGGAATTTTTTTGTTGATGATAATTTTGTACTCTCGTGAGTTCGAATCAGCGCCCAGAGAGCTGAAGAGAAATCAGGACTCCAGTGACATTATCGACTCGGCCAACAAGTGAGGCTATAATTTGATACCGACTCCGACCTACACATCTCTGTCGAACATATATATAATATATATATATATATATATATATATATATATATGTATATATATATATGTGTGTGTGTGTGTGTGTGTGTGTGTGTGTGTGTGCGTGTGTGTGTGTGTGTGTTTCAGTTGTATTCCAAAATAGGAAAATGAAAATGGTATATCTCAGAAAATACCCAATAGTTTCGTCCTCCAATGGACCTCTGCTTAGAGCGTTTAGGAAAGATAAAGTTTACATTGTATGTAGATAAGAAAGGCCTAAAATTTTTAAACATATAGTTACCAAAAACTAGCAGTTTGAGCTACAAACTATTCAGCAGTAAACTAACAATAAAACAAGAATAGTAGTTGAACAAATGAAAAATACCAAAATATCAAATGAGGTAATACGTCCATTTGAAAAAGCATAACATACAGAACATATTAACAAGTGTATACTATATGATAGTTAATAGACAATATTATCCAATTTGTACTGACGTTTCATGACACATAAGATAAAAGGATGTGATCTTTACAAACCAGGCGATAAATTACATAGTTTTCCTTTACTGTGAATAATGCAAGCTGTCGCTATCAAATTTCTTTCAATAAAACCTGTGCTCTTAAACAAAATCTTTGACCCGAGCCAGTCAATCGGTACATTACGCATACTACTGTGAACACATAAAGCTTTGCTTGTATTATGTGTTCGTATATTATATTTATGATTTAAAATGCGTTTTTCGAGTATCTTCCCAGATTGTCCTATATAAAAGTTACCGTACTTGCATGGGATCTTATATATGTCTCCTTCATTGTTTTCCGGACTATTATGTATTAAAGTTTTTCCAATGGTGCTAAGATATGAAAATGTTGCACTAAAACCAAGTATCCTTAGGGGGTAGACTATAGATTCTAATGTGGGATGGTATGGGAAAGATATAAAATCCAATTTTCTGTTTTTCTCCTCTTATGAATAAAATGTATTTCTTGCTAACTTTACACTGTAATCAATATTTCCAATTTAAAATTATTTTCAATACCAACTTGATATATAAATTCTAGTTCCTCATTGATAAATTCCGGACTGCAGATATTAAGAGCTCTAAGAAACATTGATCTTAATGCTGAGAGTTTTACTTCTACTTTGTGTGAGGAGTAATTGTTAATAATAAGATTGTTATTTGTAGGTTTACTATTTATTTTTAACTTGTAGCTAGAACTTACAACTGACCTCACAACTCTAACATCCAAAAATGAGACAATACCATTGTCTTCTTTGTCAACAGTAAAAGTTATGGAGGGAACTAAATTATTGAGGTCGCTTAAAATCTTCTAAATGTCAATAGAAATTTTCAGTACCGCAAATACATCGTCAACATATCTAGCCCAGAAAATAATATCTGCCATAATTGAATTAGCTATTCTAGACTCATAAAATTCAATGTAAATATTTGATAATACTGGGGACAAGCAATTACCCATCTGCATTCCAAACTTTTTTTTTCGATAAAGTTTTCCATTAAAAATAAAAAAAGTGTCAACCACACACAGTCTGATTAGTTCTAAAATACATGATTAGGCAGAGATATGACATGCTTATTTAGTTCGCTATTTAAACATTCTAAGACATCGTTGACAGGTATGTACACAAGTGAACAGACTCTTAACATCAAAGCTTACCATTATTTTTTTGGTAACTGTATGTTTAAAAATTTTAGACCTTTCTTGGCTACATACACTGTAAACTTTATCTCTTTCCTTAATAAACGTTCCAAGAAGAAATCCATTGGAGGACGAAACTGTTGGGCATTTTCTGAGACATACCATTTACATTTTCCTATGTGGAATACAACTGGATTACCATATCTTAGTGCCTAAGAAGATTACCATACTATATATATATATATATATATTATATATATATATATATATATATATTATATATATATATATATATACATACATACATACATACACAAAACGTGTATATCTCTATATATATATATATATATATATATATATATATATATATATATATATATATATATATATATATAATGATACGATTACTGCGAGGAGATGCACAACTGATTATGAAAAGAATGCAGTTCTGACTCTGACCTCAATTGGGTTACAAATCATGTATTATGACTGAGGGCCTACTTCAAACTGGTAAACACTCAAGGTTAGCTATTATATTTACACAATTTACCATATCATAAGAATATTAGCTATATAATGGGGTTTTAGAGGGACATAAAAGCCCCAAGAAGCAACTTAAGAATTACAAAGAATAATGAAAGATAACCCACTATTCTGGGCTAAGGGAGTGACGAAGTACTGTGGAGGCAATCCTACTGGTCACACGAAGTATAGAACAGTATCCACAGTAACTAATGCAATCTACAAAAAATGACCGCAGCAACAGCCACGTTCAAAGGGTTGTGGTTGTGGGGGGGCGGGGGTTGGGGCGCAGTGGCTAGCTCAGGAGAGCAAAGGCAAACGATTTTCCTAGAGTCGGACTGTGTTCCTTAAATGTCTAAAATTTTCTCGGGCATCTGGGATGCTGAAGTGTCTTTTTAAATGTTCAGAGATTACATTTGGGCGTCTCGGTAGGTGGTGTTCGTTTTCCAGCTGCACTCTATGCTCAGAGTCTTCAAGACACGGGGTTAATGCTACTCATCCCTTTAACTATAGTGGCTTCCTCGTTTTTCTTAGTACTATCACTCCGGCACGGCACTGGTTTTCCCTTGGGCAAGAATTAACTTTTTCCTTGGCCACCCATCTGTAAACCAAGATCTCGCAGTCAAACGAACAAGGGAACAATAACAAAGTTTAAATATCAAATGATGTGGTGAGTGATTGATATTGGCGAATTTCGTTTATATCAAACTTTATTAAAACAACTGGTAAATGATTCTTTTATTCTCACTGATGATAAGATAATGGAAGATGAGATTTTTGCAAGAAGAGGGCACCCTCTTTACACTTCCTAACGCAGATGACATTCACACCCTATAATTGGGTTGGAATGGTTGATAATAGCATAGAATCTGACAATTAACTCACTCCAGAACCTTTGCAGTGATAATATTAAACTTAAAAGAAAATATGAATAATTCTGCAATACTTCAACTATATACAAAAAATGACATCAACACTGTCTATTACTTTCCTTGCAAAAATTATCTTTCTGCTAAGAAATCTTAAAAACTGAAATAAATTAAAATGATAGAAGTATTAAGTGAAAAATATATTTTGAAACAGTTACTTAATTTGTAACTGAATAATCCTTAAATTAAAAGGTTAATATGATTAACTTAACATTATCTTGTACTATAAATGATATGTCGAGTAAGACACAATCAACACATGTTAACAAGAAATGATAGATCAAGAGAAGGCAGTATCTTACGCATTTTACGGACTATTTATACGATAATCTATTAACATGGTACTTAAATGACATTATAATTCCTTAACAATGCACCAACAGTTACACAAGCCAGGTGGTATTGTTTTGAATATGAAAATGAATTGTACGTTATCACTCACATATAAAGGGTAAAATTTATATATGAATTTATTTTATTAGTAAATACACAAAAAAACTTAAAAGTATAGAGTCAACTACTCGGTAACATTCAATTACACTGAATAAGATTAAAACGGTTGATTTTCACATGAATAATGCTTAAAACTGAAGGTTAAATTAATGTGCCCAAACTTAACTGATTGTCATTGTAATGGCTATGCTTGTTCCTCAACACATGAGAGGACATTAAGTACATATGATAACGCCATGGGCGTGGTAAACGGTAGTTGAGAGGACGCGTGTTACGGACCGAGATCCGCTCAGGTTCTTTATTATAATAAACAAAAAGGATTCAACACCAACAGTTGAAACTTGGGATTCGAATATGGAAAGAAACTCAAAAAGAACAGAAGTTTATTTACAAGCATATTAACAAAGATAAATGCAGAATGGTTTCTCCTATTTACATGACAAAAATTAAAACTGACAATATGTAAAATGGGGAAACTGCAGTAATGAAATACTTGCAGGCCAGTTTTGCAGCTGTCAAAAATCAGTGC
>NC_061097.1:8316817-8356371 GCF_015104395.2 Macrobrachium nipponense | reverse complement strand
GAGACGGAGAATTACAGATTAAAGAATGGCACCCAGCTGAACACAAAGAAAGATTTATAAACCCAATTCACCTCCGTCGAATTTAATCTTTTCGATCTGTGGATTTTCATCGTAGATTTCCTGCGAGTGGAAATATATCCACCCAGTCGGTTATTCTCTCTCTCTCCTCCCTCTCTCTCTCTCTCTCTCTCTCTCTCTCTCTCTCTCTCTCTCTCTATGTGTGTGTGTGTGTGTGTGCGTGTGCTCCCATCCGGTCTTTTACGGTCTGCACTTCAATCTTCGTATATAGAGAGGGAAATGTAATTTTTTAAGTCTATTATATTTAAATCATCAACTGAATAAATGCAGTTAGTTGCAACTCTGTTGCAGCAACAATAATAACACTAAAAGCATTAAACATTAATAGTTTCGATTACTTGCATTACTCTAAGTAACAAATTTCTGTACCATATTGAGTTTGTTTTTACGTACGTTTGTACGCTTTATTTAGTTCGAATTATCCTCTAAAAATTTTCACAAATGTCCAAATGTAGGTATTAAAATAAAAGAGCGGTTCTTCCAAAAATTAAGTTTTAGAGAATCAGATCTACTACTCAACGTTTCTCTGAGTTACGCTGAAAGGGAATTAGAAGCCATCTGATATCAGCTGACACCTCACTGGAGGAAACTGATCCATACGAAGACACGTGCCAGAAGATGACCAACAAAAGGAAATTTGGGGGTTGGTCATAGTCGTTATTATCACCAAACCTATTTCTGAATATAACCTCCGCTCTTTCCCTACAACAGATTGCCGCCACCTTTTCTCTTGAGTAGTTGTTTTTCCTTTATAACCTATATTTATGTATAAGATTAACTAAAGCAGTTACCAATGAGGACTACAATTATATCAGTCAGTGGCAAATTCACTCCCGGATAAAGAGGAAGAGTAGTTTCAGTCTACTGAAGCGTTTATTCACCAGCTCCCTTCTGATGGTCTAGCCTAGCGTCTCAGAGCATAATCATTAACTTCGGAATGCAATAAAAAAAAAGCAGAGAAACAATTTCGCAGCTTAACACCCTTGCTATTAGGTGAAGCATAACTGTCTACAAATAAAAGAGAAGCTGTAATTGCTACACGAATTATTACAAATTCTCCTAATACATGCATTGGCAATTTGTTCCCTCTTAATATTTCAATATTCTAACAAAAATAATTGATGAATGCTTGTGTGTAAATATAACTGATATAATTTTCCTAGGATACTGGTTACTGCTTTCTTAGCTTTAATAAACTCTGGTTAATTTCTGGTACACCTGATTGCAGAAATCTTCCAGTCATTAAGATTTTAATGAGTATGGATACTTTAGGGTCAAAAATTAGCAATTCTAAGGAAAACTATTGAAACGCCTGGGTTTAAGAGGTCTCTCATCAGTCCTGAGAGCTCTGTATTTCAAAATTTTATCTATTTGTGAAGAAACAGGCAGAGAAAAAAAATAAGCAGTAATAAAACCAGACTGAACACCAAAAAAAGGATAAAACTAAATTATGTTTTTTTGCAATTGTTACCTTGGATCTGCGTTTATGCTGAATTCCTCCAATCGGGATCAGAAAATAATTAGATATGAAGCATAAGCAATACGATCTTAGGCGATATAATAAAGCAAGTTTGTTTTCAATCAAACAGAAAGCAAGCTTTGTCACATAATTGATTATCTAAATAAAAAGAAAGGGAAAACAGAAAGGCAAAATAATAATGAAGCTAGATAGTCAACCTGACATACGTCAAGAACAGCCAAAGTAAAAAAGAAAGTAATCCTGGCATTACTATATGTCTATCCACAGCCCCTCTTAAACCTATGGACACGGCACCAACGAAATTCGCAGGAAAAAATCTCCTCATTTGCAGCGTGAAATGGAGAGAAGACTTTTGGTGCTGGGAAGCGTGACAAAGGGACATTACTGCGACATAATGAATAAAGAAATAATATGATGACGCAGATTTGTAGATCATACGACCTAAGATTCACTTTGAAAACTCAATATTGTGGTTGTATACGTACTAACCACATGTACATTGGGACCAATATATAATCTCAGCAGTCGTATATTGTTAAACTGATTACAGCATTGTCGATAAAGAGATAGTCTCGTTGTTAGATCCATATTTATACATAGGCAAACTAGAGTGAGGACAAACGACAGGCCATATCCTTGCTAATATTCCATGTTGAGAGAGAGTGATGGTGAGTAATTATCTACTCGCTTCTTTTCTCTTCTCCCTAAGCCAATTCAGTATCAGAAGAGTCTGCTCAGACTCCCTTCCATGCAATCCTGTAACCTCAAAAAGATATTATCCCAGATCACAGTTTATCCTCAAGTGGAGATCTTAGTCGACGAATCTCTATATGAACTGAGCTTCAATGCAAGAGGCTATAATCTGACTTAAAGGATCGACGTCAGTTAAGCTGTGCTCATAAATATGAATAAAAACTGTAAATTTTAAACTTTTCCTATTTATTTATAACTTTATATTCATGGTGCTATAAATAACTAGAATTTCATATGTTCTTGTATTCACAATCTTAGGGAGCTCTTATCTACTTTTTTTTTACCATTATGATGTAATTTTGTTTATATTTGCCTGCTACACAAGAAACATATTTATTTATTTATTTATTCATTTATTTATTTATTTATTTATTTATTTATTTATTTATTTATTTATTTATTTATTTATTTATTTATTTATTTATTTATTCATTTATCAATTTTACGCCCCATGCCACTACATCTTTCTCACTAAGTACGAATGAGATTTCATTACTTAAAACATTGAAAATACACCTGAAATAATACAAATAAGGATGTTTAAAATCCAGATAACATACATAACAAAAGCATAGGACTAAATTTCAATTTCGTTTAGAGACACCTTAATTTTAACAGATCAACGGATATCTGAATATTTTACTTTTATTTTTTCTCTTTTTTTCCTCTCATCGTGAAAGTTTAATCCATATATGCAGGAAACAAAGAGAAAAAATAAAAGTAAAATATTCAAATTGTGAATACAAGAACATATGAAATTCTAGTTATTTATAGCACCACGAATATAAAGTTTTAAATAAATAGGAAAAGTTTAAAATGAAGATATGGCATATTTTTTCCCCGGCGCTGCCAGATCTGAGTTTATGGGTCCTATGATTTATAAGAAGATTTAAAAGGTCTTGGTCAATATCATTAAAGGATACTCGCTCTCGACCAGTCAGTGTTATAAGTATGGACAGCCCAGACCAATTGACTCCCGCAAACCCCTTCAGCCACCACCTGAGGGCAAGGAAATAGTCTATAATGTCCTGAAATACTTCATAATGGGACTTATATACCCGTAGACATGACAACTCTGCCTTTTCTACCTGGCCCCACAAGAACGATCTTAGACTAGTAAACACACTATAAGTTTTACCAGATACAATTTAAAAGAATCATATATTAGATAGAACAAGGAAGGAGGCTAGGTCGTTGGAATTGGATGGGAAAAAGAACAAGGAATCAATATGCTCATTCCCTTTTATGTACTGTTTGAATACAGGTAGAAAATGAACACACACACACATAATATATATATATATACTATATATATATATATATATATATATATATATATATATATATATAGATATATATATATATATATATTATGTGTGTGTGCGCGCGTGTTCATTATATATACTATATATATAATATATATATATATATATATATATATATATATATTATATATATATATATATATATATATATATACTATATTTTCCGTCTCTCTTGCTTCCTTGATAAGTCTAAGAATAGTCATTTCTGACACTTTTGTTGCCTCAGATGTTCTCTGGATAGCCTTTGAAACATCAGTTATAGGACCTCCTTGTTGTTTTTATAAAATGAAGTATTTCAGGACATTTTAGACTATTTCCTTGGCCTCAGCTGGTGGGTGAAGGCGTTTGCCAGAGTCACTTGGGGCTGTCCATACTTATCACAGTGGTTGATAGAGAGCCAGTATTCTTTAATTATATTGACCATCACCTTTTAAATCGTCTTATAAATCATAGGACCCATAAACTCAGATCTGGCAACGCCGGGGAAAAATATGCCATATCTTCATTTTCATTAATGAAGCTAAGATTTTAACCAAGAATAGACGAAATAAGATATATTCAAAATATCTTATGGAAACAAAGAACTACATTTCAAGAAATGAAAACTATTTCAATAGACTCCATGAAGCTAATATGATCACCATTACATGAAAATTGGTAACTTAGAAAAGTAAACGCACTATAGAAGATAAGTCATTTGAAAATTTTACAGGAAATTATAAGATGACATCAGTTATTCAATAATTGTAGAAGGTTGGAAAGTTATTGTGGGATTTTCATTACACTGAGAAGGGAAACTTCAAATGTTTTTTTTTTCTCTCGTTTTAGGAATTATTGTTGTTCTTAAAGTTACACTGATAGTTAATAAAAGCATTACTTTCATAACATAAATGTTTCAGTTATTACAGTTCATCTATTTTACACATATAGAAACATCCAATTTGTGTTTACTGAATACTATAAAATAGTACCTATTACATATTATCAGCATAGCATTCAAATGTTGAGATAATATTTCAATGATTTCGGTCTTTTGCTGGGTATTTCCTCATTGCTTCGCCTTTGTCCTTGTTGTTGTTGTAGTCCGTTGGAGGATTTTTGTGGTCGAGGCTTCTGATGAAAGGTAACAGATGTTCTGCTTCAAACATTTGCCCTTTGACTTTTCGATTTTACTGGCGTGCATCATATACGACTACTCTTGGGAAGAGTGAACGACGTGTAGAACGCTAGTGATAAATTTTGTAGATGAAGCGATATAATATTGAGGGTGAACGAGACTCCCAGAACAGATAAAACTTTTAAAACCAGCTTCGTGAATACTGAAAAGGTCTCTTGTGTTCTGTGCAGTTAACTGATTTGGGTTGCAAGTTGGGCAACTGCAAAATTGTGTGTGTATGATAATGCCCCGTTTGTTTTCATCTTCCATGAAAATGTAACGGTATCTTAAGTATACCTAATCCTTGAAAAGATGTTCATTGTTCCTCAATAAATAATATTCATTAAAGCCATGTTCATTAATACATTGCATGGAATTCTTTGCGAATGAAAGTCTGATTACTTTCAATTTTTGTTGGTTCACCTTTTTGATGTTATCGATGGAACATGCTGGCTGTCCAGACTTCTTGTTTCTTCCCTTACTAAGTCATAAGGCAAGATATCGGAAACGTCTTGAGAAAAGATCGTCGCTTGAGGCACCGTCGCGTAACTCATTCTGATTCATTCCTATACTGGTTCTCAGAGATCAAAGCAAGTCAGGGTTGAATTGCCATTATGGTGAACTCCAGTTTCAAGTCTCTGGTTTTCTTTGTGTCTCGTATTCAGGTTATAACGCCACTGTAACATGAATATCCTAGTCTTTTTCTGTAGCGTCGTTATAAGAATTTATTTTCCTTATGGTGGTTGGTTTGATGGACAGAAGTGCTTTGTAATCTGAAGTACCTGTGCAAAAAATAAAATAAAATAAAATGAAAATAAATGAAGAAAAAAAAATAAAAACTACATTCAGCAAAGATATGAGTATACTAAACTAATAAAATATAAAAACAAATATTAACTTCATAAACTTTAAGGTTTCCTCTGGAAAAACTAAGCCCTATTAATAATGATACGATAAAAATTCGAAAGATTACGGCAAGTCACTTCAAAGTAAACAGCAGCATTTCTCAGCTTATTTAAGACGAATACTTCATACGATATAATAATAGTGTATAAATCTAGGACGTCACTATATTACCATACAGGTCAACCAGAGGTGCGTTATGAATGAATATACTTTTCTGCCTGCAGCTACAATGAAAATGAACTTACAGTCACATATGGCCACATATATAAAATATATGTTACAGGGATGTTATTATAAATTCATAAACCTCGTGGATGGGAAACGAAGAGCTTGTCCTTCGATGAAAGGGGAAAGCAGCTAGTGACTAATAAGGAAAACTGAAGACGAAGAGCTGAGAAAGACACGACATTTGTTGTCGTTCTCGCAGAAAGGTAGGAACAAGTTCATGCCAGTAGTGTAGATTACGGCCCGATATGGCCCCATGCGGACGCAACGAACGTAAACATGGTTAACTTCTATACAACAAACGGAAGTAATCACAGCATTGAAAGTGAAGTATGACGTAGTTAGAATATCATGTTAATTATGACGTGGTTATGATGTCAGATACTTCCGCCAGAAGCTCGAGAGAGAGAGAGAGAGAGAGAGAGAGAGAGAGAGAGAGAGGAAGAAAAAGTTGGGTTTGTTATTAATATCTGTGTTTAAGTGACACTTGGGAGTTCTTTCTCAGTGTCGAAGCAGGGCTTGGAAAATTTTCGTCCTTTGTTCCCATTATTATTAGTTGTAGCCGTAGTATTAGTGCTTTGCTCCTCATTTGTTATTGTTTTACATACACCGAATTACAAACAGCAGTAAAAGAGTCACTGTTCATATGCAGAAAAAAACTGTGTTCATTATTCACTTACTAAGATAGCCGTGCACGTTTTTCTTGTTTGTAATCATGATTTTAAAAATTCTGACACTTGAAAGAAAAGAAAAGGAGAGAGAGAGAGAGAGAGAGAGAGAGAGAGAGAGAGAGAGAGAGAGAGAGAGAGAGAGTGAAAATTATAAGGAACAAGGCCTTCAGTGCATGTTATCTATTGGCTGACTGCTTTTTATTTTATTTCTAAATGCTGACGAAGTATTAGAAGCAAATTATGTGACCTAAAGACATCCTCTATTTTATAAATTCATTCTCAACAACCTAAATTAAGATTCAGATGTCCATTGAGACCTGGGTGTTTAGAATTTGACCTTTCAAGTCAGTATTTATTGGAAAATTATAAGGAAACAGAATGTCTTGACACGCATAAATCTTAAGTCAAGGTTTCCAAAAAATCGAAAACTTTTAGGCTGATTACGGTAATTTCAAAAGCCACATTATTACCAAGTATAATCTGATTTCTTTTCGTTTTTCTTTCTTATTAGTCGTATTAATAGCAGTCTAAATTGTTCTTTTCGCTAAATCTCTAAAGAAATAGTGCAATGGGAAGTGACTTCATTAAGTATGAGTTAAATACTTTCATATAGTCTCATAATCCATTAGGCTATCCCCTTGGACTACCGTAATCTTGATCCCAGTCACATGCAAAAGTCATATATTAACTTAATGTTTACTAAGTGTTTATGAAATGTTGGACTTCTATAGTCATCTTGCTGAGGGGGGGTTGTGTGTGAACTTGTAGGTCCCCTAAATTACTCAGAAGTTTCATATAATAGACCACTTCAGCAGGGGCGTCATTTCATTTTTCCTTTTGGGGGGAGGGGGGATGGACAAAAGTTTATCTGAGGCGTCCCCTCTTGAAAGGGGGCGGGGGGCATGGCGAGTGAAGCTAGCCTAACCAGCTGGGGGCCCGGGGCCCCGCTGGAAGGCCCCGAGAAAGATGTTAAAAATATCAGCAATTAGAAGGAAGTTTGAAGAATTTTAATTCCTTAAAAAATGTTATAAACAAAATTTTGAAATTTTAAATGAAGACGGAAAGATAGTGAAAATTTCTAAACAAATCAAGTTATGAACTATTGCATTGATCCTAGAATATCTACAATTTAACATGTTGCATTAAATGTAGCTCACTACCTACACAAGGGTTATTCAGCAAAACAAGAAAAGTTGATGTGATCAGGAAAATATTAAGCTTGGTAAAATTATTGACCAGTACGTCATAGTTAAGACTTCTAACAAGCTCCTTTTCTGAGGCTATGAGAAGCAAGTCATTCAAGCGCTTATTTTTTTATATTAGCTCTTAGATATGTATTCACTAAATTGAACGCTGAAAACAATCGTTCATTGCTGGCAGTAGTTATTGGATGGGTGATGAGAATTTTAACGATTTTAAGAATTTCTGAGTAACCACATTCTAATAGTTTGAGTTCATCATACAATTCAAACAAATTCTTATGTTTTTCCTTCTTAGTTAGAAAGTGACTCATTGCTACAGAAATTTGGACATTAGAAGGATTTCATCTTTGTGTATATCCTTATAAAACTGTGCTATGGTGGACAGTTTCTTATTATCTAAAAACTTGTTAGAATTACAGTGAAATGCATTCATCGCTGCTTCAGTGGCATAATATGAGTGAATCTATTATCCATCTCAGAGAGAAATCAGTCTAATACGTCAAGATAGATTCTTTTGAATTATATCTCAGGAACAAGACTTGTATTGTCCTCACTCATTCTTAGAGTTGAATTAGTTAAAAAGTCTTATAACTTAGATGAGATCTTTTAAATCCTCTTGGGTATGCCTACTTGATTGGAGTCTTTCAAGTTTGTATCAATCTCATATGCAACCAAAAAAATCTTAGCCTTGTCACAGATATTAGAGAAACCTTCAACAGTTCCCAAGACCCGTAGTTCTTTAAAAGTTGACTGTATGAGAGAGCAAACTTTAGATAGCAATAATTTCTTAGCTTGTAGCTAGTCTGACAAGCTGTTGGTAACTTTCAAGACTTGTTTTGCAAAATGAAGGCTCACTACAAACTTGAAAGACAGCAACTGTTTGTGGAGTCCACTTGCTACAGCTACAGCTTCTGATTCAGAGCTCTCTTCAACAATGTGAAGCACTGCTAACAAACTTACCGATATTAGTCAGACCATCTTGTTATAGCAGGTCTTTCTGTCAAAACTTGCAGGGCACAGAATCGACCAATATCCAACAAAAACATTCACCATAGTTGGAGATATTTAAAAAAAGTAATGGCTTCTATAAATAATTGTTTAGTCAAAGGTGTTGGATATGAAATTAGAAAGCTGAAAAATCTTGCTAACAAGCTTGGTAGTGCGTTAGATTGCACATTTAGTAACAGAGAGGTTAGAATAGTGTTCATTCATTACTATTGTGGTAGACTACTAATATCTTCTCCACATGAGGCACAGAAGTCTCCAACGGTGTTTCTGAATGATGCCACGCCAGAGGATACGGCTGACATAATTCTTGCGATTGATCCTATTACTGAATGTGCTAACATGATTCGTGAATCCCTATTATTAGAAGTTTTTCACTTGAAAGACAAATATTGTGATGCACATGACCTTGAACAGTCATGGAATAGCATAGTAATACCTCAGGTAGTGTTGAAATTATATGGGGCATTGTTTCCACAGTCTTCAGGAGGGCTGGGTGATGATGTTGAGGAAGATGAGGGTCAGTCCACTTTATCCAAGATTGAAATGAGACGAATGGTTGCTCTACTTCAGATCGTATACTACAATGTGCATCATGGTAGAAACAGGACACCTTCATATTCTGAATGCTCAAGTTGTACATGAAATATGTAAGAGATCCACACTGATCAAAGGATTTAATTGTTTTAGCCTTACTATCAGCTATGATGAACTTCTCTGGTATCACAATGATATGGCGAATTTGATTGTCCAGTCAATGCATGGTAATGTTCCACTACCTAGCCATTTTGATCCCAAAATGTTCACCATTGGGGCTTTTGACAATTTTGATCACGAGGAGGCAATAGTATGTTGTACCGTCATGGACTCAACGAATTCCTCTTCACAAACTCGCACTGAAGATTAGGTCTCTGTGTAATGTACTGCCTGCAGAACACACTCTATCTGGCTGTGACACAACAAGTAAGTTTGAAACAAAAGCTGCAGCATTAAAAGCTGACCTACTTGGCACTTCCTCCAAGGATTTGCACTGAATCCCAATGATCCACAACTTAATGTGGCAATGGCAAACACAGAGGCATCTGGTTCAGGTTTTGAAGCTAGGATCTACTTGCAAAACAACAGATGAACTAAGATACCAGATTTATCATCAAAGTAAAGCTACGAAAGTCGATAATTTGCCGCCAACATCGGTCTCCACTATGGGACATATTTGTAGAAGCTTTCATGCAGCGCACTTGATACAAAGCTGTATAGGTACATAAACATGGATGGCTTGCTGATGCCTGACAGCTGTATACTGATATTTCCAGATAATATCGCCTTATAGTGTAACCACCAGAAGTGTGCATCTAAAAGATGTTATTGTAGACGTCATGTCTGAAAGTTCCTAATGTATTAATCCAAATGTACTGTAAAAACATCTTGATAAATATAGGCATAGTTGTGTCATGAGGCGACAAATAAAGACTGTATTATACAAACTTTTTATATCAGAGCAAATGAGCAATCTAATAGTTGATTATATACATTTCAAATATAATTTCAAATACTCTTTTTTCACTATACTATATTTTATTGTGATAATGAAGTGACATGTAGATCACTTTAGTTATATCAGAGCCAGACGAACAATTTTTAAATTTTATTATATGCATTTAACATGAGATATCAAATATTATAATATCAAGGAACAAAAATATATAATTATGATAATAAAACAAGTAAATTAAAATGCTCTCTTATTTATAATCACTGCATTGTAGCACTGTGCCATAGCAGATGTTTAAAAGTGGAAACCTACAATATTGGTAACTTTTTTTTATGTAGTATAGGTTTGTATTGTTTACACCAAATTTGAAAAATCATGTTAATTACTGCTGTATGTTGACTATTTAAACATGAAATATCATGTCCCCATGCCTCAAAGCATAAGTATTGATAGCTAAATCAGGTAGTACAAGCGTTTAGATGTCATATAATTGTCTAACATTTTACCCTCGGCACCAGTATTAGGGGTATTTAGAAAATGTTGATTTCCCAAGTTGCTACCATGATCCAGCATGTCTACCCAATTTTTTATTTTTTTTCCTGAAGTGATGTATTATATGATTTTTTTTTGTCCTGAAGTGATCTGTTATATGAAACTTTTGAGTAATATAGGGGACCTATAAATTTACACAGAACGGCCCCCCCGCCCCCCTCAGCCACTGGACTACTGACAAAATTTATCTTATCAGTTAACTTTTTCTTAACCGTAGTCACAGTTTCATTTGTATTAACTTTTGGGTGTAAACATTTATAGTTTTTTTTATTATACATCGAGATAATGTACATAATGTTCCTAATTCAATTCAGTAATGTAATATATCAGTGTTGCTTATGGCTTATGAAATCATTATAATCAACCTTAAAGTTTCAGAGGTTGCAAGGAGAACACGGGAAGGATAACCTCGACTTGGATCATGGTCGAATAATTGTTCTTTTCGGACGTTGTCAATGTCATAACTTTTGAGGATATGAAAGTAGAGGACATTGCCATTGACTCCGTGACATTCTCTCCGATTCAATTTTTGAAATTTGTTTATTGCCTATGGGGTCAAAATAAACAAAATAAGCCCCCATGTCCCTCTCAAAAGTTTGGGCTAACTCTGCTAGACGGCGAAATCCAATATGGCCACCAACGAGATTCTTCAAACCTAAAATCGTCATATCTTTTGTTCTGTCAGAGCTACTGATGAGTTCTTGGTGTCTAAATGCAGGTTTTGAAGGTCAAGGAAACCAATCAGACTATCAGAGTACATATTTGACAAAACTGTTTCACTGTAATAAGAATATTACTGATATCCGGGATTAGAATTGATGAATAGATATGTCATTTTGGCATATCATTCTTCTTGTCATTCTTTTCTATTCTGATATTACTTCAGACATGTAAATATGGATACTAGTAATTTTATTTAATTTCTAAATCAATGTTATTGACATTACTCATCATGACAACCAAAAATATCATATAATTTAGTTGACTTCAGGCATGCGGTTGAGGTACAGGGACCCGGCATGGCTAATATTTAAGATACTAACTGTTCTTTTTAAATAAATTTTGTTAAAAATTGACATTTGTATCTGATACGTTGTGTAGCTATACATATCAGTTGGTCATCCCTTAGGTCTCAACAGTTGACGGCAGCTTCTACATAACATCATCCAGATGATGTATCATAGACCAAAGTGCTTTGATTCTTTTGAGTTTGGTCGTGGAATCCTATTCTATCATGAAATTCTATCATGAAATTGAAGTAGCTGGATTTCACTGTACTTGTAGCCATTCCAAAGTTTTTCAGCATACCTGTGTAATCATTGAGGAGGCTCTCTAAGGAGCGAAGTTCATGTTCCCGAACCACATTCCTAACATGTACGAAGAACATCTCTATAACTTTAGAGAGGTGGACATTTTGCAGATGAAAGTTTGGGTCGGTCTGTCCAGGGGCGGCTAAGTTTGATGACACAGATCTTCCAGCATGATCGGTGATAACAAATCCCTACCGCAAAGGGGTCTGGTGTTGCATCAATGAATTTCAGCAGTCGTTCAAGGTATACTGTGTGACTCTTGAATGTATACCAAGCATCCAGTTATTGCATAATATGCAATTTGTCCTTACCTTGATATTTCACATCTTCCTGGTTTCATGCACCAAATGCACAGATTTTTGTCATGTATCACATCAATAACAGATCGAGTTTTTCTAGGGCCAGGTTGAGATTCAACTTTACTCAAGGAAGGTTCTGTTTGCTCATTATACTCACTTGATACTTATGCCTGACGTTTCTGACTTCTCTGTAATGCTTGTTCCAACTTGTGTTGACCAAACAGCATCAATTTATAGGATTGGTGGCAGTAAATCCCAGGTAGGCCACTGTCCCAATCAGCATCATCGTAAAATGTATCCAGGCCAGGTCATTGCTTGGCACTGTCTCTTAGGTTCTACCATGCATCTTTATGGGTGTCACTTGGATCTTCTACACATTCTTTATGACACAGGATACACTCACTCACACAATCAATACTACTCTGCTTACAACTCATTAACGGAATTCAGAGTGCCTATAAATATATACAGTGATAAGGTTACAGATTATACCATGATCACTTAGAATTATAAATTGACTAATTTCACTGTTTGATTCCCAAATGTCCTGGAGATACAAATATAAATTTTTAAGAAAATTAATTTAAAAAGAGTAGTTAGTTTCTTAAATATTTGCTGTAGCTCAACCGCATGCCTGAAATCAACTAAATTACATGATATTATTGGTTGTCATGGTGAGTAAAGTCAATAAAATTGATTTACAAATGAAATAGAATTACTAGTATACATTTTTACATGTCTGAAGTAATGTCAGAATAGAAAAGAATGACAAGAAGAATGATATGCCAAAATGACATATTTATTCATCAATTTTAATACCTGATATCAGTAATATTCTTATAGTGAAAAAAAAAATATATATATATATTGTCAAATATGTATTCTGATATTCTGATTGGTTTCCTTGACCTTCAAAACCTACATTTAGACACCAAGACCTCATCAGTAGCTCTGACAGAACCAAAGTTATGATGATTTCTGGTTTGAAGAATCTCGTTGGCGGCCATATTAGATTTCGCCGTCTAGTGGAGTTAGCCCAAACTTAGCCCAAACTTTTGAAAGGGACATGAGGGATTATTTTTTTGTATTTTGACCCGATAACCAATCAACAACCTTCAAAAATTGATCCGGAGAGAATGGTCACGGAGTCAATGGCAAGGTCCTGTACTATGGAGGAGTTTGGATTTAATGTTGAAGAATAGGAATTCCTTTATTTATAGGCTGATAATATAAATTAGAAATGAACAAAATATGATATGGCGAGTAAGAAAAAAATGTAGGGAATCAATGGTACAAGTATTAAAAATATTCTACCATATTATAAATTCTAAGGGCATTGAAATTAGGAAATTGGAACGTATGAATCTTGAAACGAATTGGAAAGACAGAACACACAGAAACCGAATTTCAGGGACATGGAAGACACATCTCAAGTATTTGTGATATGGATGCAAAGGAGTACGGAAGGAAAGAATAGATGAGAGAAATAGGTATATTCATTCAGGAAAAGTAAACGGAATTAGGAGAGAGGAAGTAGGCACGACATTAAACACCAAATGTAGGAATATGAATGACTATTAATGAACAGTAGATTACTATAACCCAGATATAATTCAAATCAGTGACGTAAGAAAATTATAGGTTTTGACCTAATCAAATAAGTGTTGTAAATAATTTGTGCAGATTATGATCTCTTTACATGATTTCACTATATAAAAAATACGATAAATTTTTCTAAGTAGAGTAGTAAAACATATACAAAATGCAATACATATCTTAGCAAAGGAAGGAAGAGATCTTGGTGCTTTATAACCGTATTTCATAGTTACTCATCTAGTCATTTATTGAATAACCCCCCACCCTCTCTCTCTCTCTCTCTCTCTCTCTCTCTCTCTCTCTCTCTCTCTCTCTCTCTCTCTCTCTTCATCCTACATCCAACGCAGTCTCTTTCCTTTGTGTAAGTTCCCTTTGATTTTCCTCTTCCTCCTCTTCCTCTTATTTTCCCTCCTGAAGTGTTCTCCTTATGTGCAACAGCACCACAAAGCTTCTAGCGAAAGAACCAAAATGATCACCAGAACCAGAACTCCGCCTTTTCCAGATATTGCTTCAATTTTTCGCAGCTATTGAGCTATTGACACGATGGAAACTAAAATTCTTCGCACGGTAAAAAAGGGAAAAGGCGGTGGAGTAAAGGAGTAAGACTAAATAAAGAAACTGAATCTGCAACCCTACGAAAGGTTTCGTTTCTGAGAGTAAAGATTTCCCTTTGTTCATTGTTACGTCTTCTGCATTTTTTACACTCACAGTAGTCATTCATTACCCTATTTTTCCTCTTTTACACCCAGTCATAATAACCTCTTCTGCATTTTATGGGCGATTCTTCGTTTTCCTTCCTTTATCTGTCATTTCATTTTGCCATTCTTCAATCATTTTATCCCTTCCTCCCTAGTGACCAGTCATTAATGTGGTTTCTTTAACCTAAATCCTTCCCGTCTGCTGTTTTCTCTCAGTTTGTAGGTCGTAGTCATTTACTTGTTCAATAGGGAATTTGCAAACTCTCCCTCTCCCACAAAACTCTTTTCCATCTTCATTGTGTCGCCCTAAAATAAATTATACTTCTACGCACATTCTATTGCCTCAATAAAAGTAACTAAAATTGCACTCAGTTAGACTGACATGGACTTCGTGATTTAATTAACAATGACTGGGATACCTCCAATTATTTCTTTGCTCTTTTCATTCAATGAATTTCAGCTTCCTTCAACCCTCTCGCAGTTACATCAGTTGAACTTATTATCCCTGGTTTTATATATATCAACCGCCACGGTAGTTGTTGGTTATAGTAAAGCCCAGCTACCAGGAGTACGTACACACACACACACACACACACAACAGAGTTTGACCCAATATAACTCTGGAAATATTCAACTGCCTAGGATGAAACTCCGGCTTTAGTGGTTTCCCACTAACGTCTCTAATCATGCTAAATTTCAGCGAAATCTGTTGAACTGTCCCGGAGATCCAGTTGTCGATATTTGGCGTTCATGGGTAGGGAGTGGGTGGGTGGATGAGGGACCTAACATATCTGTGGAGCCATAACAATAAAAGATACTATCATGATACTTAGTTTTTCTGACACGTCTATGCGTGGTTTACTTTTTGAAATAATGAAATTTTTAAGCTACAATATGCCCTCTCAAACTAACTACCAAAATTCAAATTCCCTGGTGATCAGGTAAGGACTGCTCACACCATTAAAGTGGATTTACACTAGGCTTCATAGCGCGCTTCATAAGTCACCTCTGACAGCATATGCCCGCCCGCCTTGGTGACATAATGTGCTGCACACTACGTGAATGCTTTGACTGGTACCATTATTTTCCTGACAGCCACGTATATATCTCTATTTTTATATGATCTTAATTTCACATTCCATAAACATGGATGATGCTGATAATACTCAATCAAATAACGGATCTCTCCTTTCTTCCATTCAATGGCGATTAGTGTATAATAGAGAACTGGATGACAGTTGAAAGGTTACTAGTGATTCGTCGTTGGCGGATTGCCTTGATGAGTTAGTGGTGTGGTGTGAGTCCTAATGAGCAGTCCAGTAGGCAGGGCTAACAAAAATTTGGGAGGAGTTGGTGATGAGTCTTACGTATGCAGCGTGCGGTGAAGCCTGTTGTATACTCACCATTAAGAGACGCCGTTTTCTCAATGTGTTCGACTTCATCCGTTATCTCACGTAACAATTTTCTTTTTTCTTAAATTACTTCTTAACCACTTTGTATCTATGGAAGTCATTTTACCTTGAGCTGGTGTCATAAATGATCATCAACCTTGAGAGGTTTGAAGCAGTAGCGAGCAGATGTGAGACTGACTAACAGCACACACCATATTCGACAAGTGTTAAGTTATCCTCTTCATTAACGTGAACCAAAGGTTTGTTCAGTTAAGTTTTAAGTCTAATTAAATATATCTCTCAAAAAGAGTTATTCTTAATTTTTCTTAACAAGGAATGAATTTTCTGCATTTTGGCATGAAAGAACCGTCTTACTGGAGTAGCCAAAGGGTTTAGTATTCCTGAGTTGAAAAATCTTGTACCACTTGTATCTGCTATGACTGGAGTTTTTTACATTTGTTTATCAATAAAATCTTACGTTCTTTATGTGGCTCGTGGTGAATGTAATAGTTGTGTGTGTAATAATAATAATAATAATAATAATAATAATAATAATAATAATAATAATAATAATAATAATAATAATAATAATAATAGAGATTTTTTCAGCTCAAAGCCATATACATGGAATATGCAAAGTGTATACAATAACAAACACAATCTAGATACAAGAAATAACAAGATAAACAATGATTAATCGGTAATAACCACACAGTTGCTGAAGTAGTATAAAATATATTTTCATAATAATGGTAATAACAATAGTAATTTTGAGAATTGTTTAAAAAAACATAAAATGAAATAACAATTAGTGTACAGATTGCATATAATTAAATTCCATCTAGGGACCTTAGGTAGTTACAATAGTCAGGGCCAGAAGGCTAAATACGAAAATTTAATGTAGAAAAACTCTATACTGATAATATTCACAGTAATAATAAAAAAGGGAAATATCAGTAATAACAATAACCGTTGAACTGTAATAATGACAGATTTTGCAGATGATACTTTGCAAATATAGAGATCTTCTTCCTTCACTGCTTAGGATGATGTTGTTTCTCATTCGTGTTATCAGATTGGACGTTGTTCATCTTACAATGATTTTTAAGTTATCCAGGGGGTATTCTGTGAACATCTGTGTGACGGAGTAGTAGCGAGGAGTATTTGTGAAGCGTGTCAGAATGTCATTGTGAATTACAGTGACACGTCTCATGGTCTTTTGGGTATAGTTTGTCCAAAGGAACACCCATATCAAAACGAGCAGAAGAGCAGCAGTTGAATATCTCGGCGACAGAAGGCAAACCTCCTTGCAATCATGAATACAGTTGCACATAGTTTACGACCCCTCTGTTCTATATCCGCTGTATCTTCTAGGTCGTCTGTGATAATGTGACCCAAATACGGAAATTCGTGCACAAATTCCAGCCGACGATTTCCGAAGAAAATCTGTGGTTCTGCAATATGCTTAAGCGATCTCGGGAGTAGCGGCATTCACTGGGTCTTGGTTTCGTTGTATAGGATAAATATTCCTCTGCATATTGACGGCAAATGTCAATGAGTCACTGGAAACCTTGCACTGATGGGGAAATCAGAACTATATCATCGGCATGACATAGGTTGTTTATAGTTGTTTTGTTGACAGTGCATCCAATTGGGAGTGAGTTCAGTTTGACATTCAGGGCATCTATGTATGTATTCAACAGGCATGGAAAGAAAATGTCCCCTTGCAGAAGCCCGCTTAGGGAGCCGAAGGTGTACGTGACCGCTTTTGACACAGAATTGCTGTGTGGAGAACCAGCAGTATAGAATGCTAATTGAATGTATATGTGTGGCTTTTTTTTTGTAGTTTCAGGAAGAGCTTCAGGTAGTTTACTCTGGTCAAATAATTTTCTCTTATCTAGAAAACAAAGGAAAACAGGGGAGGCTGATGATTGGTAATAGTTCAGCAATTCTTTCAGTATGTAAATGCAGGTGTTATTTGAGTGGTTTGCTTTAAATCCGAAATGGTTGTCAGTGATGTGCAGAAAAGGGAGAAGCCTCACTGAAAGAGCCGACTCAACTCTCTTCAGTAGTAAGAGTTTATCTTCTTACATGAGGTATCTTTTAAGTAATATTATCTACTTACATGAAGTGTTTTTATTTTTTTTAAGAGTCAGACCATGACGTCACCATATTATCTACATATATGAAAAGTTTTCACTTGCCCTTAACTTTCTAACGTAGTTCATGTACGTACATAAGGTATAATTATCGTGCTACTTAACACCGGTATATACTCCGCTTTCTCCATTTCTCTCTCCTCCAGTGAGCGCAACCTGACCCTGCTTCTGGTGGATCGCCTTATCACAAAGTTCATGTTCTTACAGGAGGTATCTGGCGCATCGTCTTGTCACTGTCCCCCCATACGTAAATATCCTATATGAGATTTTTGAACATACCCTTAACATTGTAACGTAGTATCGTGTCACTTGACACCGAAATATACTCCCCTTTCTATCTTTATCTCTCTCTCTCCTCCAGTGAGCGCAACCTGACCCGGCCTATCACAAAGTTCATGTTCTTACAGGAGGTGTCTGGCGAATCGCCTTTATCACTGTTCCCATACGTAAATATCCACTCGACACCGGTACATACTCCTCCCTCTCCCTCTATGTCTCGTGACATTCAGCATCTCAAATTTCCTTCTTCTTCTCTGTTTTCTCGGCTCGCAGTCCGCACGTCATCCCTGACTTTTATAAGATTTATTTTTCGTTACGAGTGGGATACAAAAAATAAAACTCGGTATATCAATTACAACAGGATTTTATTGGTTGTCAAGGTACAGCATCACAACGAGATATAACATATTGGAAAATGGCTACACATTTCATGACGGCGTTTCCACACCTGACGAATATACTTCCCGCCCGTTTCATCATATCCAGGACATTCAAGCAATATTCCCGGAAAACGCTTCCGAACTTACTACATCCAACCATCCGGCTCGGTTGATGTTACAGGACGGCCGATAACTAATACGCTGGAACAGAAATTGTAAGTGTATTAATTTCGGAATAATATACCATTAGAAAAATATTAGCAAAGTATATATAAAGTATCTGAGCACTGTTGATATGTATGCATAAAAAAAAGTACTAATCCATATGTATGTTACCTTTCACGCCTGAGCCAACAGTTAACCCGATCGAAACGAGAAGAATAGGGTACAGAATGTGTCATCTATCCTGGGAGCATCTGTCCCCACAAATTTAAACATTCGTTATAAGTTGTGGCTCTTTTACTACCCGATTTCCAATCTCGTTACCCACCGATCATTCCTGTGTAAATGGTGGACGGAACCTCTTTCATACTCGATAAACAGAACGTAAAGTCCGCACTTATACGGAAGATCCGATTGTATCTGCCTTTAAACTTCGTAGATGGTAGATTCAGAATGATTACGTAGAAATCTGAAGAATCCTTACGAATAAAATTCAAGCTCGATAGCGTAACTGTCAAAGAAGATAATCATGTTTCGGGCGACCTTTCCACATAGAAACACACCAAGTGACCTATATTATTAATATCGGAAGATGACGCTAAGGTGTTAGATATAAATACTTAAGGTTTATTTCTATTTAACGGTAATATAAACCTCCTACATCATCTGAGGCGAATATTCCTAAATATCTAATTAATGGCCCTAACGTGTCTTTTAAAGATATTTCTAATTCTCTAGTATCCATCCCTTTCACACTCTAACGTCGGACTGAATGATCCTATCTGAATCAATTGATAAAATACCTTTCGTATCCCCGAAAAGCATTACTACGCGGTGTTGCCACTGGCCCTGCGAATTTGCCATATCCTCGGTCGTGAAACTAAAAAGGAAAATAGATCTCCCCCTTTTAAAAGCATTGTAAGAGATCATGTTTTCATGTCCACCCCCGATTGCCTTCTGCATTTCGTAAAATAATTGCGTTATTCTCCTGGGGAATGTACTCTGAATATTATATATAGTATTAGGGAAAAACTCTTTATCGCGAGAGTATATAAAATGTTCTAAAGGGTCCACAATAATACAAAGGGTTAAGAGTCCGTGCATAATTTTTAAGACTTTACAAAAAGCTTTCGAACCCTTCCTTGGGTTCATCTTCAGTCCAAATGAACAATTAGTTACAACTAATTGTTCATTTGGACTGAAGATGAACCCAGGGAAGGGTTCGAAAGCCTTTTGTGAAGTCTTAAAAATTATGCACGGACTCTTAACCCTTTGTATTATTGTGGATCCTTTAGAACATATATAGTATTGCCATTAATAGTGATACGTATATTACTTAACTCGCAGTGTTCGAAATATAGCCGGTTCCTGGCATATTCTCCAGAAAAATTTCTCATATCTACCAAGGCAATTGTTTACTCCTCAGGAATACACGTTCCAAACACTTGATCTATTAATATAGATGATTCATTCGTTCCGATGATATACGTTTTATACAATGTTTTATCGAATACATAGTGTAACGGCTTAACTGATAAAGTCTCATTCAAAGCGGACGTGTCGTTATAGTGCGGGGTAACCCTATCAACCCAGGTATCATCCCGGCACATTCGGGATGATACCTGCCATTCTCCAATGTAATACCGGGTGCGGGTGGTTACAGACAGATGTGCGTACGGGGTCGCTACTGCTATACGAATGAATTAAATGCGGTCGTATACATTCTTTTTAACAACCTGCCCACATGGCTTCCTCTTCTTTTTATCATTCCTCCTTGAAGCTCTATGCCTCTTCCTACCAGCTTCATTCAATAATCGTAGACCCGCAGTTTTAACAGCCCTAACCCCATTCCTCTTTAGAGGCTCCTTGGGGTTCTTTCATTTAACATATCAGAAAGGACTGACATCCCAAATTCTTTAGCTGCTGGTTTAACAGCGTTGAAAAGGAAGGGTAGCACTCTCCGGGCGATACCCGTCACTGCGGAAAATATACCAGCTCCTTTTCTGTACCCAGGATAGAATACAGAAATATCTTCCAAATCTCCACCCTTCCTCGACGGGTTTGCTAAAAATAGTTTTTTTTTTTTAAATCAGCCTCGGAAGGTGGGATAAAAGAAACTCTCATCTCTATTGTGGGTATTTCCTAGATGATTATTGGAGAGGAGAAATAATGTTAAAGTCATAGTAAAGGAGTGAGTATTTATGTAACTACCTCCCCGTACAACTGCCAAAATGCGAATAAAGCGGAGTGATGGGGATATTATAATTTATATACATGCATATATTCATCGGGGTCTCACATAAAGCCCGCAGGTGACACTCGTCCCGTCGCTGAAGTGAATATCCCGGCCGTTCTGATCGGTAATGATAATCGAAATCTGGCCTAGAAAATTTGTGTTCAAAGGTTTGTATATCGTGTTATGTATATCTTTTCCTCTTCCATTCTCTAAACTGAAACAGTCCAATATATTTACCAGACTAATTGCAAAGGGACTCTGTTGGATAACATCTGAATAAACATACATATAGTCCACCCCGCAGTGGTCGAGTGGCGAGACACGCGACTCATGTCCTTTGTTCCCGACTGGTAAATCTTATATTCGACTGTGCTTTCCAAACCTAACACTCGAGCTGCCTTGCTACTGAATGTAATGTGTACGGAAAGAATATCTCCTACCTTTACGTCTCCACCTTTCACCTGAGTAATGAGTATTCTCTTCAGATTGTCATCCCACTCGAATATCCAACTGTTTTTAATGACGGTTTGAAACCTTCTATCATAATACACTTTCAACTAGTCTGTAATATCATTATTAAGAACCGTTACTAATTTCCCCATATCCCACGCCAGAATCCTTGTCAATGGTCTGTAAGTGAAGTCGTGTTTACGACTCGTATGAATTCCGAGATATACTGCGGTAAAATGTGTAGTAAACACGCTATCACTCGATCATATAGAATAATACGGACTGGGGAACATGATGGAGACTAATTCGATTTCATATTTTACTTCATTTTTGAGAATTATAGGCGATGGTAGCCTGTTCATAAATCTACACGGTGAGTTTTTTGTATAAGTGTCTAGACACCCTATACTGCTCACATATAACGTGTGATCGCTAGCCATGTTCGATGTAAACTACAGCCATTACACGCTTTACCTGCTATATATGCATATAGACAATTTCTTGTGGAGTAATGAAAACAAATATAATTCTGACAACAGTTTATTCAATATTACATGCATGTCTGAACATGGTATGATTAACAGGTTGAAAAAATTATAATAATGATAATAATATGCTATTTTCAATCTGATAGGTTACAGTGTACATCTCTATTGGCACCGCAGACGTCCCTACTCACTTCTGCATTTCTCGTGAAAGGAGATTCTACCAGTAAATCCAGCTGTTTTAACCAAGCGATTGACTTCTTCATGTATACATCATTCACGTTTCTATTTTCGAGTTCAGTTAATACCTCTTTCTTGATTAAAATACAGGTTGTTTTTCCACATAATTTCATCTCTCCGCTAAACGATAATAGCGTTGACAAATAATAATCCAGCCCCAACCCGTCCACTCTACCACTCCTCGCTATTCCTGCGGGAAAGAGGATATATAATATATGTTTACACTCATTATTTGGCTAAACTTGTTTGTTAGTAAATCTCTGAGTCTGTAATTGCCATAAATATAAATATTATGTATTACCATCTGCAATTAATATGCAATTAAAACTGCATGTAAAAAAATTATAATACTTCTAAAAAGTATTGGGAAATATATAAGATTTGATTAATGTAATCTCCATAATTTGTAAAAAAAAAAAAAAAAAAATAGATAAAATAAAACTTTACCAATTTCAATTGTTAACAATTTTATATGAATTTGTTTCATTAAAAAAAAGTTTATGCATAAGCTATTGATTTTATATTATGGGATTGCCGCTCGTAAAAGACTGAAATTACTGGGCAACTATTTACAACGAAACAGAAGCTAAACATTCAAGAAAAGAACTAAGATGAATTCGATCAGTTCGTCTGGATGATTATTTGATTTGTTAATCATGTTATTATATATATAATATGGAAAAGTACGAAAATGCTTTCCAAAGTTTAATTAGAATTTTATAAAATGTGATATAAGGTAACAGTAGACTGAGATCTGGTAATAACCTACGGCTTATATTATAACTAATAAGCACAAGACCGTTCTCGCCATGAATTCATTCTCCCTTTGAAATGCAGCATATGATGTAATTTAGTTGAATCATAACGTCTTTCTTATTTTTGAGCTCAAAGTAGATGACACTTCACCCGGAAATTAATAATTGTTACAAACACAATGTTTAAGGTTAATAAAATGGGGCATTATTTCGGATTAAAAGTAATTGAACTCATCAATTTCCTCTTTACTAGTTACAACTATGGGTTTACAAACTTGAGGTAATTAGTTTATAATCAAAGGGACAGGAGACCTACATGGCTTCATTTATTGAATACCTCTCTCTCTCTCTCTCTCTCTCTCTCTCTCTCTCTCTCTCTCTCTCTCTCTCTCTCTCTCTCTAACTGAAATGTCACTTGAGAAAAACAAGGATGTTACATTAATTGCCTCCATACCTTATGCTATTAGCGATCGTCTACATGACAATGTTGTTCGATTTCTGTCATTAGGTCTCTCTCTCCTTTAGAGTGGGAGCCCAGGACATTTATTTATGCGAAAGACGGCAAATGGTTCAACATTATTAATATCGTGCCTGAGCCTCATATAATGCATTTCTGTATTGCTGCCGGGGCGGAGCCGGGGATAATGACCCCCAAGTACCTCATAGTAGGGGGGTGAAATATGACATTTATTCATGTGAACTTCGGCAAGGCTAAAAATAGTTTAGAATGGTGCACAGGAGTCTCCTGACTACGGAATGGAGAATGACAGTAACTATGGGTGGGGCGTTGCCCCCGACAGCAAGTCCCATCCCCGAGGAAAAATTACATTTATTCATGTGAAAAGCGACAAGGCTAGAAATGGTCTCAATTAGTCCTTTGGGTTCTACACACTAAATGGCCAATGGCAGCCATTTATGGTGGGGCTTTAACCCCGACCTCAAACCCGGGTCACAAATTTTATATTGTCTCAATCTGTCCCTGGGAGTCTCCTACACAATAAATTCACTAAATGTAAATCATTTATAATATAAAAACGTCAACTATACAGATATGAAAACCATTTAAATCTATGAAAAAATTTATTGAAAAAAAAGGTGAGCATCGCATTCCTAACTAAAATACTCCAATTGTAGCTTACTTCTCTGGATATCTTTTCATAACAGAGTTAATATATTATAATACTGATGGAAATTACCAAAATGAACAATTGATCATATTCTGATACAAAAAGCAGAATTCTTTACTAATTTGAAAAAGAAACTTTAAAAAATACAATAATGAATAGATGTGAATAATATTTATTACATTATCCCCACACAAAATAAAGTAGTAACATTATCAGAAACTCTAGGCTTATCACATATTCAATCTTAATTTTGTGTGTGTCTCAAGCATTTCAGGAAGATGTATAATACCTAAATTTTTTGCAGCTGATAAAAAACCTGCATATATTCTCCTTGCTTACTCCGCTATTATAAATATTTTGAAATGAAAGATAGTGTTAATGATTGAAACATGGTCCTCTTATGGTACAGAGGTATGGTACTTTAATGTTATTTTAGTATATAAATTGAGGTTATTAGCTGCTATGACTTTGAATTTGATCTCAGCTGAAAGTAATTTAGGTAGAGTAGAACGGGAAATATCACATTAATTGTCTTCTTCCTCGGTGTTATCACTATCCTCACTCCATACCCTGTCTGAATCTGAATCCTCCTCAACCATCGTTTGGACCCCATCCTCTCTATTGTCAGCTTTAGTTATAGAGCTGGGGACAGGATTTCCAGTGAAACAAACAGGATGGAGTCCATCCCCAATTTTCATCCAGCCATAGTTGATTGAACTATCCCCACCGGTAGAATTAACTTCATCAGCTTGTTTCTAAATTTTAGCCACAAAATTTGTTCTCTTGATATGATGAGTCAGTGTTTCATAGCATGGAGGAAGGGAGGCACTGGTAATCTTCTTCATCCTCGCCAGTGAATCTCTTTGCTTACCCCTGCACGTATGCATGAAGGACTTATACCTTGCTTCATTGATGTCTGATGTGTATTGCTCCCAATCGCTGAAATGGTTTTACCTTTCCTAGTCAGTTGAAAGCGGATATAAAATCACATTCAGTAAGGGCATGAAATCCTATGAGAACCTCAGTCAGGCCAGAGCAGCAATAAGAGAAACGTTGATGTAACAGCAATGGTTACCTGAACCATAGTCCATTATCAATGACATGCAATCTGATCATCCAGTGAGACCAATAAGGATAACCAACACATCAGTGTCAGACAACCTTACCTTAATGGTCCCTCTGTGAATTCTCCTCACATGGATAGCAATAAGTGTGTCAGCTTCCTCATGCTGAGCCTGTAGGTAACTTGGCTCATCAACTTGAATCTGGCTACCAACCTGTTTCAGTGAACATGAACTCTGAACATTCATCACCATGTGACAAATACAAAACTTTCCTTCCCAAAATTGGTCCATATTGTGGGTTTCTCTATTCTTGCAAAATAAAGCGGGCAAACTCTTCCTTAAATGCGCTGTTCTTCAGAAGATATATTCCACTATGCCGCTGTGCTTGATCTGATCCACTGATAACCAATGCGGGTTGATTACCTCCACCACAAGATTTCCTTTCCTGATCTTTAATTGAAGGGGACACATACCTATCAAGCACAAGGTGAATTTCTTCCCCTCTAAAGGAACATACTTTGACAAGCAAATCTCTGGCCATAACTCCAAAAGTTGACTTGCTGTGGCAGAGTAGGGTTTCATGTAGGATGCATCAACCATCAACCACACTTGCAGCGTGATGTCAGTCAAAACTGTGTCCTGGTTTCTCTCAAGCAGTTTAGTGAGAGTTGCCTTGTCTGTCTTGTTGGGAGTTCCATCACTATGAGCAAGGGATTGTGGTACATCTGTAATTGGGAAAGTTAAAATGTACTGAAGGTTGCATGTGACATTTATTTTACTTTCCACCACTAGAATTCTTGCAAATACATCTCAGACTTCTTCTCCTACTTTATCTTTGCAAGAACATTGAGGCTTGGTGTTTTCTGTGGGAAAGTTTAACACCCTTGTTCGTGTTACAGTTTTCAGGAATTTTGAACTATCCGCTTCACACTCAGTTTCAAATTTCAATCGAATTTCTACTCCATGCTTCAATGTACTTAAAAGGTAAACTTTTGTTTCTTCCTTTGCTTCTTTACCTGTTGCCACATTGACTAGTTCATGTGGTGACTGAGTATCAAATGGGTTACAGGTATCATTAATGACTCTAGCAAGGGTTTGAATATCATTGTTGTCACGCCTCACTCGCCATGGCTGTAACTGACTGACTGGCTGTTCCCCTGAATGAAGGCCAGCAAGTTGCCGTAATTCTGATAAGGCCATAGCGCGCTCAGTCAAGGTAATAGACCATCTTCTGAAGGCATTCTAAGAGTTTCTGAAAGCAGTTATTCCTCTCATAGGCGCTGCAGCATCCCTGTTAACAGTCTGCTCTAAAGCTATATCAACTGTACATCTTGAGTATGATTTACTGGTGCGTCAGATAGAGAATGTCCACAGCTTTAGTGTCTATCTGTCAAAGTTTTGAAAGGAAAAGAGATCTCCATCTTGCATAATTTGTCTGATTTAGAGCAAAAAAGATCTCAGTAACATAGGGAAGGATTTGAATGTATTTTATTGCATTGTTAGTGCGCACTGCTCTCTGCAGTTCCCGGTGTACTCTGTTGATTAGGTATACATAGATCGCTCAGTATGCTGCTGAACTACCATGTTGACCATCCATGACGCTTTACAAAAATTCCTCATACTTCATCAGCAGGTCTTTGAAGAGAGCAGTTTCAACAACTTTTTCCATTTCTTGTACATCATCAGAGGACTAGAACAATGTTTCTTGCAAGGATAGTGTCTTCTTCTGTCAAAGTTTTCTTGAAATTGGCCAGAAAGGCTCGTTCCATCACTGCTGCTATGATCTGATGGATCCTGGTACACCAGGTTACCTTTCAAGAAACCTGTAAGAGAGCCAGTGGCCAGGATTCCAGCTACAGTTGATAAGTATTCGATTCCAGAGTCTGCAATAAATGTTCCAATGGCTGCATAAAAGCAATCTCTAAATGGAAATTCCCCAGTAGTATTATCAGGTTGTCAAATAATGGACGATGTAGAGCTTTAATGGAAAATGCTTTCAAAGCAACAGCCAAATCATAAGAAACTATGGCATAGTCTTGGTTCATCTCCTTCCCAACTTTAACTGCTCTAACTATGGTTTCTTGTACAACATAATTTCTTGTTGGCAGTTGTGAGATAGGGTCCATGTATGCAACATCAGTTTTAGGGAGATTGTCACTAGTACATTTAGCAAAGAATCCATTGAACAGAGGCCATTTCTGATCTTGAAAAAATTTACTGAACTGATACTGCATTTGGTTACTCAATCTAATACAGTAAAAGAGGCGGTAGAATTAAATCTGCAGCAGAATTACCATATGGTTCTCAGTAAATAAGAAAATGCATGTGTCAGGGCTAACTGGAATTCTTCATATAAATAAATCAACAAAGACATGAGAACCAAAACTACATAGACTCTCCAACTTTCATGCACGGAAGGTGTACAAAGGAGTATGATGGCATAATGAATTCCATTTTCAACCTTGCCAGTTTTCATATTAATGACTTTTTGACATGGCGTTAAAAGAACATTGCTATCATTGTGTATTTGAGACAATTTCTAGCTTTACCTGTTTTGACATGAATAAATATAAAATTTGTGACCCGGGTTTGAGGTAGGGTTGCTGTTGGGGTCAAAGCCCCACCCAAAATGGCTGCCATTGGCCACTTAGTGTGCAGGAGACTCCAAATGACTAATTGAGACCATTTCCAACCTTGCCGGCAGTCACATGAATAAATCTCATTTTTTTCCTCGGGGATGGGACTTGCTGTCGGGGGCAACGCCCCACCCAAAGTTACTGTCATTCTCCATTCCGTAGTCAGGAGACTCCTGTGCACCATTCTAAGCTACTTTTAGCCTTGCCGAAGTTCACATGAATAAATGTCATATTTCACCCCCCTACTATGAGGTATTTGGGGTCATAGCCTCGTCTCGCCCCGGCAGCAAAACATAAATCCATTATATGAAGGTCAGGCATGATATTAATAATGTTGAACCTTTTGCCGTCTTTCGTATGAATAAATGCTCTCTCTCTCTCTCTCTCTCTCTCTCTCTCTCTCTCTCTCTCTCTCTCTCTCTCTCTCTCTCTCTCTCGCCGTGCTTACAGAATCGAAATGAACATAAAACAAAATATTTCAGTGTAACAAAATTTGTATTAAGAAAGAGTAGGGCGAAGCTGTGGTAAGATGCCCAGGTGAGTTACGAGGCCTCTCGAAGGGATCTGTGGATTTCTTGGCATTTGCTTCTAATTTGACGATGAAGTTAGCTGCGCCATTGCGACTCAGTTGCGTGGCCAAATCATCATAAGTTTTACCCCGTTCATAAATGGAAACAGGTCTTAAACTCTATGAAAAGAGTATGGCATTCCATGCAAAACTTTCAGGCGACTCCGAGATTGAAAAGTGAAACATTCTGGAGATAGTCATCTAAGTCATAGGGAGTTTTAGGCAGAACTTTAATGCATTATTTCAGGAGTTACCAGTGAGCCAAATAAAAGAAATAGAGAATATCTGCAAATGCATTCAGCAAAAACACCTTCCAATATAAAGGCTGTTAATAGTTTCAGAGGACCAGGTTCAAGACCATTTAATATTGGTATCTTTCCCAATGAAGATGTTACTGCAATAGAATTAACAGAAGAACTACATCCTAGTAACAACAAACAGTTCTAGTTCAAACATAAAAAAACTATTTTAAATGCTGGTCAATCAAATGAAATTGTGAATCCAAGAACTGCCTAACAGAACGCCTCCCGATGTTCCATCCCATTAAAAGTATGGAACTTTCACTTGGGCAATGCAAGAGATGCTGAAAGGTCTATACAGTCCACCGAAGTCCAACCAAAGTCGTAGTAGGAAAAGGTAATCAGAAAAGACTGCAATAATCACATCATCGCCATACAAATCAATGGATATTGAGTTCACACTAGCCTCTCCCACCCGCCAAGGCAATGAAAAAGAAGGAAAACTCTCCATCTGCTGTTTTTGTGTGCGTGTGTATGTGTGTGCGCGCGCGATGATCAATGGCCTTGTATAGTTTTACGGAGGACCTTATGCAAACAGCAGATTATCTGAAAAATAGGTGCAAGTTATATGATGTGGAAGCTGGATACATAAAGATTTTACTGTAGGGACTTTGTTCTTTCTTACATTTGCAGAAACTGTTTTAGGAGGCTGACTCTTTTTATGTAGAATTAGATACAGAGGAAAGTAACGGAGCTTTGTTAATTTTGATGGATTTCTATTTTATAAAATTATTTTTCATCAATGCAGTGACCTGCGAACCAGTTTTGAGAGAAAAAAAAATGCCTAGAAGGGATTTGGATATATTTTAATTGAAACTCATGCTTTATATCTAATGACTATTTTATTCAGTTAATTATTTCAAAAATTACCCAAAGGTGCCAGTTTTCTATATATTTATACCCAAAGCATAGAAACTGAATGAATCATTGAAAATGATTTTCAAATACATACACATATTTTCCTTGTAGGTTTACAAATCATAAACTCTAATATAAATTTAATTTAGGAGTAAATTATGTTTAATACATAAAATATTTGTTTTACTGCAAAATTTATGCACTATACAATATTACAGATTTGGAAAGTTTAATTTGTTCAAAATGATGGTAAATGAAGATTTTTGTATTTAATGATGATTTCGGTACGACATCGGCTGGGTAAAAGGCCTTCTCCAAGGACTTTATGTTCTCTGGTACGGGATAAAAGACCGCTTTAAAAAATATTTTTTAATAGTTACACCAACATAAAAGTGAGATACGTTTATCCACAATAACATAATTAGACCAATCTCTAGAACTAAAAAAAAAAAAAAAATCTCTAACACCACAGTTTTCGATGCAAGGCAAGTTTTCCCTTAAAGGGGCTCGCTACCCCTCTCTACTTCTTATGCACAATCACGTTTGTTATCTTCGGAACATAAGAGTTGGGAAGGAGAGCCGAGAGATGAAGGGCCAGAGACCTTCCTTTTGAAGCACTGAAGTGGCTATATTTCATTATAATACATCACAGGCGGGTAGTTAAGTCAAAGAAGGACTGGTTGTGTTTTTTGCTCTGAAATATATGTAGATTAAAGGAAAAATTGTTGGGTTTTGATTCATATATAGAAAATTGGTGATGAAGCAACTAAAGTCGTTGCCTTCGGAAATGCTTTTGAGCTTCACTAATTCAAACTAATAATGGAATTTTTATGTATCTATGCATTGTAAACACTTTGGCAGCTTATATCTAGAGTAAACTAGATTTTAAGTTCCAAAATTGGTTCTCAGTGATACAGAGGCACTAAAAAGTTAGAGAATGAACTACAGACAAAGCATGTAGATCAAAAGCTGGAAGCATATTATGCGAGTGTATAAACTGTGGGCACATTTCAGAGGTTCCATTATGTAATGAGGTGAGTTGGAGATTCCTTTATGTATCGTGCATTATCCTAGCACAGTTTGTTATATTTTTTCTAAGATATTCATTTGCACGGAGGTGCGAAAAATAGTCACAATCTGAGTAATTAAAATAGTTTTTAATCTAACAGTTTCTAAGCTATTTTAAAATGTTCAATTTCATGATTTGTATCGTGCTTTATATAATTAATTAGGGCGGTATTATGGAACTAACTTTTAGATGAAATTATTTTTCGGTTATGTAAAATTTGGTCAAAGCATGTCATGATTAAATTATAGTTTTGTTAACAGAGAAATTATTGTACAAATAGATAGTTTTGCTACCGGTGAAATGCAAGTACAAATAAAATAAAAATGTTTTGGTATGTGGATATAAGTCTTTACATTATTTTAATGATATGATTATATAAAAAAATTTTGAAAAACTCTTGGAATCTGACAACAAACGTTCCATCAAGAATTACAACTCATGGTGTGCATACAATACTATAGTCTCAGACGGATCACATGATTGTTACTGTTTCTCTTTTAATTCTAAAGCCATCACCCTGAGGTCCCTCATCTAAAGACGTAACGTCTCCATTGACAACCCAGATCCCTCCCAGATTAGACAGCCTTATCCTTCAGCAATAACATAAATCAAAACACGTCAAGAGTCAGGTCACAGTAGCTTCGGCCTATTTTTACTTTAGTTTTATCTTAATTATGAAAAAATGAACTATTAATGAAGGAAAACTCACTCTTTAATCAAATGTAGCCAGCTGATGATGTTATCATTTTGGCGTGGTGTACGTGCCAGAAACGGAACAACAATAAGAGAATTGTTCTCTTACAAGGGAACAAGGTTTCCCTGTTTATATATATATATATATATATTATATATATATATATATATATATATATATATATATATATATATATATATATATATATATATATATATATATATATCATTAAATCAGTTGCTTTAGTGGCACCTACATATTTCTTGCAGATATCTCCTTAACGTTGGAGTTTTTATCCCCGATTCCCGTACGTCAATTTCTTGTGAAAATCCGTATACTTCCTTCATCCTTTTACTAGTTTTCGTTGCGACAGCTGTTTCGCCAAACTTTGATATTATCGATCGACTACTGTCTTACAATCTGGGCTTTCAACCTATTTATATTAGCTTTTGGAGAAAATGACCTTGGGGCTTGGGTACTGAATGATCCATGGACTAAGAGCTTAACCATTTTAGGCCGTTGTTTTGAATATAAGAGGCGGTATGACAACTTATGGAAAACTGTAAACATGTGGTTAAATAAATATTCAAAATGTTTTTTTGCTGTTCAGTAAAATTTTACATGCTAGTTTGCAACTCAAATAAAAAAGGTACAAAAATACATAAATTTTGAAAATGTATTTAAAAGTACAAAATAGGCAATTTCTGATTATATACAATGTGATTAATATTGAATTTTAATGTATGTGTGAGTCCAAGTGGTAGTTAACACGAGATTTGTTTTGGAGGGGTGGGGGGTCTGTTGGAGGTGTGCTGTCTGGTCCCCTTCCCTGCTGAAGAGAATATAATCCGACTCTTGTTGGATATTCAGAGTCGGCTTCTGGATAGTAATGCTTATTGTTCCAGCTATGAAGAGGCAACCCACTGATATCGTCACTGTGCACGGCGCATTCTATCAGCTTTTGTAGGTAGGGCTTCATATTGTGGACATCCATGGAATGTTGATAAATGGCCCCTTGATTTCTATGAGCCAGCGTACGTCTCCAAATAGTCGGTGTAGTGTAGCCGATATAGTTTTGACTGTGAGATTTACACATTTCCTCTGGACAATTAATTTGTAAACTTTGTTCGTGCACACCTCCTTTGGTCCTCCCGGAGCAGTGCTGTATTTCATTATTAGGGCTTCTACTAGGTTAGGCTTACTACAAATTCTGAGGCTTCTTTTGCAGTAAAGGGTTTTTAGAGTTATGCCTCTGCTCACTATCCCACACAGTGGGTGGCATTTCTCCTTGTATGCAGAAGCTTATTGTAGACAATGATAGATAATCAGACTCTCCCCCTTGTTCACCTTCGTGTTGAGTTGGTAAATTTCATTACTTTTCTTTTTTATTGCAGTTTCAGTTATTTCATCTGCATACCTGTTGTTTGTCAACAATTGGTGAACTCAATCCAGTTAGTTATGTATGTCTTTCCACAATGTGCTGTGTGTAAAACCTCCATTTTTACATGCATCAGGGCATACTTCTCGTGCGTTCAAGCAACAGCCAGCGTTAATTATAAACATAAAATGGAAATCGAAATCATTCCGTGAATATTGTTTGTTTATTTTAGCTGCGCCAGATGTCTCAGGTCAATCAGAAATGGATACCTCTTCCTCGAGCGGAATTGAGTTTCATCAACCACCATGCAAGACCATTTGAATTCCTTGTGCTTCTGCTATGTTGAACTATTTCCTCTCTTAACATTTTTTAACATATAGATTATTATGATGGCTGCCATTTTATAAACGTTTCTGAGATTATTTGTATCTTCTAAGAACAAAACTATATAAGTGAGCTCAAGTAAATAGCTGACAAGAATCGTTTCACCCGATGATAATAATCCATGCATTCCTGTGATCGTCTTCGGTGGCCTTAGTTGGACATGTGAGCGTTAGCAAGGTATATTAACGACAAGGATGTAATGAAATTACACAATTGATGGCAATAAATCATCATCTTTGTATCGTTATCCTCCGAAAGTTAATCCTTTCAAGAAAATCTCTAAAATCTTTTTATCACATTTTATCATATTCTGTTACCCCAGTCTGCTTACACGTAAGCTTGACATCTAATTCTTTGTCGCCTCATTAACTGATAGAATTATTGGGATTTTTTCCCTTCATAAGTAGTGGCTTTTTTTTCTTTATCTGAAATAAAATTGAAAACGGAAGGATCTCCACTAGTAAATGAATTTAACATGAACATAATTTTGACTCATTTCAATACGACAGCACTAAAGTCGGCATTAATCAATATGAAATGTTGACAATTGGCTTAGTACATAATAAGATGAAAGAATAAATTAAGAAATAAATAGGTGCATTGGTAAGAAAAAATCTATATGAGAACCAAAGGAAATTTCCTACCACAGTTGAATTGAACTCAATCAAAAGAGAAAGTGAAGGAGAGGGAAAGGTATAAAAAGTGGTTTTGTTGCAACAAACTCTTGATTGGCCGAATCCAAATTAACTGCAGCCTTTCATGTGACACCACACAACGTTTCAGTGGAAGGGGAAAGACACAAAGGGATATATTGGAAGAGGAAGAAACCAATGATCAATATATATATACATATATATATATATATATATATATATATATATATATATATATATATATATATATATTGATCATTGGTTTCTTCCTCTTCCAATATATCCCTTTGTGTTTTTCCTCTTCCACTGAAACGTTGTGTGGTGTCAGTGTCAGTGTCGTCCCGATTTCGTTCCTGTCCGCTGGACTGTGGTTCGATCCCATGAGGGGACGAAATTATTATCACTAAAAAAATTCTCCTTCGGTTTACATATATGAAAATATATCAATTCTGATATATATATATATATATATATATATATATATATATATATATATATATATATATATATATATCAGAATTGATATATTTTCATATATGTAAACCGAAGAGAAATTATTATCACTTATTCTCCTTCGGTTTACATATATGAAAATACATCAATTCTGTTTACATATATATATATCATATGATATATATATATATATATATATATATATATATATATATATATATCAGAATTGATATATTTTCATATATGTAAACCGAAGGAGAATTTTTTAGTGATAATAATTTCGTCCCCTCATGGGATCGAACCACAGTCCAGCGGACAGGAACGAAATCAGGACGACACTGACGTTACTGATTCGGCTAACAGTGAGGCTATAAATTTATACTGATTCTGACCTTACAAATCACTGTCGAACTCAGTTTTTCGTAATTAGAATCGATATCCAACCCTCTCTACCATATTAGCCAATTCGAACATTTGACGAACGTAGCCATATTATGAATAATTATCACATCACCGTGTTTCATATAAATTATTCGAGCTACAAATGTCATTTAATATCTAATTCACTCTACCTCGGAATTGATATATTTTCATATATGTAAACCGAAGGGGAATTTTTTTAGTAATGATAATTTCGCCCCATTATGGGTTGAACCACCGTCCAGCGGACATGAACGAAATGAACGTAATGTCACTGAATTCCTGATTTCTCCTATGTTCGCTGATTCGAATCCACAAGAGGAAAAAATTATTATCAATTAAAAAATTCACCTTCAGTTAACATATGTGAAAATATAATCATTCCGAGGTAGAGTGAATTGGATATTAAAGGTCATGTGATGTTATAAAAATTCATAATATGGCTATGTGCCATTCGGCAGTGAATTGTAAGGTTGCAATTGGTATAAACTTATACCTCACTTGTTGGCCGAGTCGGTAATGTCAATGAAGTCCTGATTTCTACTATGTCCGCTGGTTCGAATCCAATATAGGATGAACTTATTATCAACTAAAATATTCCTCTTCAGTTAACATATATGAAAATATATTAATTCCGAGGTAGAGCAAATTGAATATTAAAGGACATTTGTAGCTTAATGCATGTATATGAATCATGGTGATATTATAACAATCACACACACACACACACACACACGCGCACACACACACACACACACACACATATATATATATATATATATATATATATATATATATATATATATATATATATATATATATATATATATATATATATATATATATATATATATATATACATATATATATATATATATATATATATATATATATATATATATATATAATATATATATATCGTATATATATATCCTTTTCTGAGTGGGGATACCTCAATGTGGTGAAAAGGTTTGTGTATTGCCTTGATCAGCAAAACTGTACTAGTCAGTGCCACCCATACTAGGTTGGTTTGCTGTGAGCGATAACACCAAAGTCTCCCACCATCACTAATCCGCAGTGGTCAGTGTGGTGATGAAAAACTGGCCAAACCCCAGACATGAACACAACAACCTGGTCTCAGGCCCCACTCCCCAGTGGCAGTGGAACAACTGTCTAAGGTGGTGGGCAGATATGTGCCACTGAAGGGGGTGCTAAAAATCTCTGGACTAGAACAGTCCACTTTTGGAAATTGAACCTTGCAACGCACAGTGTCAGGACTGTGTGTATGGAAGAAGATCTGGCTATGTTACTGGCAGACCTGAAAGAAATAAATTGGGATATAATTGGATTGAATGAAATTAGAACAACTGGGGAATCTTAAAATAGAGTTAAAAGAGGGTCATATAATTTGCTCCAGAGGACATGAAACGAACAGACAATGTAGTGGGTTTTCTTATTAATAAAAATTTTGCAGGCAACATAGTAGAATTTTATAGTATTAGTGATTGAATTGCAGGAAAGATAATTATCAAACTAAATAAGAAGTATAAACTAAAGATCATTCAAACGTATGCATCACCAACATCCCATACAGAGGAAGAAATAGAATTTATTTATGAAGATATGGAGATATCTTTCAAAAAAAATAATACTCAATTTACATTTGTTTTTGAGACCTTTTAATGCTAAAATAGGTCAAAAGAAGAGGGAAGACTGAGTTGTAGGTAAATTCGCAGTAGGCACAAGAGTATACTAAAATAAACAATCTAAAAATCATGAACACCCTCTTTTTATAAAAAGGAACATAGAAAATTGACATAAGGCCCAAACTGAGAAGCAAAAATCGAAATAGATTTTTTTCTCAGTGAAAAAGTTAATTTAGTCAAAGATGTAACAGTGTTAAAAAAGTTAAAGTCAAGCGACCATAGAATGCTGAGATGTAAAATTTGTCTAGATCTAAGGAAAGACAGAGAAAAACTAATTTTAATTAAGACAGAAAATAAGCAATCCTGTAATAAGAGAAAAATCTGATGAGTTTAGTTTAGCAATACAAAACAGATACACCCCGCTACATGATGAAATGGAATCAAGTAAAGAAGAAACTAAACAAAATTTTTTTATTGGAATCAGCACAACAGATTGGTGGAAAAGTTCCTAAACAAGATCAAGTAAAACTATCAGAAAACACCAAAAACTTAATAAAGAAAAATTGGAAACGGGGAAAAATCCAAGAAAGATGAAGTAGAACTAGAAGAACTATCCAAAACAATAAACAAACTTAAAAACCCAAGACATCCGTAAACACAATCAAACCAAAATTAAGGAAACACTAAAGAAGGGATGAAGCATCAAGTTGATGGAAAGAAGACTTGGAACAGGGCGCCAATAGATATTTGCTTAAAAGGATGAAAATGTAAATATTATCAACAAAAGAGATGGAGTGATGAAAATTGCTGAGGATTTCTATACAATTATGTACAATAGTAATATAACTTTGCTAAAAGAAATAATGAAACACCTGAGCCGGTACCAAACATAACAGCAGGAGAAGTAAAGAAATCATTAAAAGGCATGAAAAGAAATAAAGCTGCAGGAGAAGATGGTCTAACAATTGATTTAATAATAAATGGAGATTTATAATAGTAAAACTCGCTGAACTTTGCACAAAATGCTTGTAAGAATGCTCTATACCTACAGCTTGGAAAAACTTTATCATTATACTAATTTACAAAAGGGAGACCTGAAAAATTACCTCCCAATAACTTTACTCTCAGTAATATATAAAATATTTACAAAGATCATAATAGGCCGAATAGAAAGACAGCTAGACCTTAATCAACCAAGATAGCAGGCAGGTTTTAGAAGAGTGTATTCAACAACTGACCATATCAATGTAATTAACCAGCTAAACGAAAAATCAACAGAGTATGACAAACCACTTTGTATGGCCTTTGTAGATTCTGATAAAAGCTTTTGATTCTGTCACAACTTCAGCAGTAATGAAAGCCCTTCAAAAGCAAGGAATAGATGAATCTTATGTTAGAACACTTGAAGATATTTATACAGGAAGTACAGTAATCCTAAAACTACATAAAGACGGTGAGAAATTTGCGATTGAGAAAGGAGTTAGGAAGAGAGACCCCATCTCTCCTAAATTATTCACAGTGTGCCTAGAAGAAGTTTTTAAGAATTTAGATTGGGATATTGTGGGAATTAACATTAATGGGGAATACCTTAACAACTTAAGATTTGCAGATGACATAGTTCTACCCAGTGAATCAGGGGAGGAATGACAAAAGATGATAGAATATAGAAAGCAGAAATGTACGACTGAAAATTAATATGAGTAAAACTTACGTTCAATGAAAATGCAGAGGGACAACAACTAAGGGTTATGGAGATTGTTAATTAATATACGTATTTAGGACAGACAGTAAGTGTTTCCCCATGGCATGAGACTGAAATTAAATGAAGAATAAGCATGGGATGGGGAGCTTTTGGTAAAGAAAATGAGATTATGAAAAGTAAAATGCCACTTTCTCTAAAAAGAAAAGTATATAATCAGGTGGTCCTATCATTGTGAACTTATGCATCAGAAACTTGGAGCCTTACTAAAGCCTTAGAACAAAAGCTAGTTACAACTGAAAGAGCTATGGATAGAATAATGATGGGAATAGCAATAAGAAATAGAAAAAGAGCAACATGGATACGAGAGTAAACTAAAGTAGAGGATATTTTAATGAGAAGTAAGAAAAAGAAATTGGCGTGTGCAGTACATTTAATGAGAATATCAGACAATAGACGGACAAAAAGAATAACAGAATGGGTCCCCTACAGATTGCAAACGAAGCAGGGGAAGGAAGAAAAGACGATGGACTGACGAACTAAGAAAATTTGAGGGTATAGAAAGGCATTGAAAGACAATAAACAGAAGGGAGTGGAAGGATATGTCTGAGGCCTTTGTCCTGCAGTGGACTAAAAACGGCTGATGATATATATATATATATATATATATATATATATATATATATATATATATATATATATATATATATATATATATATATATATATATAATATATATATATATATATAAAACATGATCTGGCGTAAATGCGTACATGATAATTTCACTTTATGAGACAATAGAGGGGGAGGTTTCAATGAAATTTTGTAGAAGGTAAATTCTCTAGTACCGACCATAAAATTTGAGACAGAATGGGAAAATGACGGAAAATGGCCGCTCCTGGATGTACTAATCGGAAGAGAACAGAACAGATACGCCTACACAGTATATAGGAAGCTCGCTTTCTCTATTTCTTATATTAATTTCCTAAGCTACCACGATGTCTCCGTAAAGATCATGAATGGCTGCAACCGAGTTCTTTGAGGTCTTAGGATATGTTCAAATGGGTACTTAAAATAAAGAATTCGATACGATCCGTCAACATCAAATGCAAGTGCTCTACCCACCGCACTTTATTGAGAAGGCTATTAATAAAACGAATAGAATATACCACACAGATCCCACTAACAACAGAAAAATAGATTTAAACGAGAAAACAAAGCTTATGTACGACGAAAAAATACAAACGGCTACAGAACACCGTAGGTATAATAATCCATATATTTTCCATTATCCTATATCCATCATGATTTGGTTCTT
>NC_061097.1:8309317-8311817 GCF_015104395.2 Macrobrachium nipponense | reverse complement strand
TATTTGTTTGCTTGGAAGGCAGACCGAGCAGATTCCTCTGATATTGAATCGGCCTGGGGAGAATGGAAAAGAAGCGAGCATGAAACGACTTTAGCCCATCACTATGAGAGATTTGTTTCTCTCTCTCTCTCCTCCTCCTCCCTCTCCTCTCTCTCTCTCTCTCTCTCTCTCTCTCTCTCTCTCTCTCTCTCTCTCTCTCTCTCTGTCATTAATATATGGTCAAAGCCAGAGGATTTCTTCCTCCACCTTTCTGTATGCAGTGATTACTCAGTCTCAATGATATATGACTATTTGTTTTATATTGGCCAGTTGTACGCAGATTTAATGCTAAATGTTAATATGAAGAATCTTAAGTCTTGTGATTTTACACATCTACATAATTAAATTATTTCCTTCGGTAATTACGGCCGCACTATACAATGCCTCGTTGTCACACTTCAAAGAAGCAACTGCCATCCTTTCTCTTGACGCTGAAACTATGGATGTTTCTTCTGCGGGTGCCAATATCAATAGTTTTAAGAGAGGCTTTACAATAGCACTGTTTCCAACAGCCATACGCCACTTCCTTAGGTTCTTATTGTTATTGTCATGTGGCTGGTTGATTAATTTTTTAGATAATTATTATTTCCTGCCTGAATTCTCTTTCTTCACATCTTGGGAGTCGATTGTTGTGTATATAATAACTTTCCGTGTGGGCGAAAACAGACACCTTGTAACGGCGGGTCCTTAGCCTAGAATTTTTGCGCTTCGGTTTCTTACTACTTTACGATCCCAACGAGAGACACTCGTGTCATATTAATTGCCAGAGAACAACTGCAATTCAAGTAATTATTGATTTTTTAAATTGTAGAAGACTATCTCAAGTACCATTATCCCTCTAATATGTGCCGTTCAAACTTATTTGTTTTCTTCTTCTATTATCTCTTCTCCTGTAACAGTTAGAAGTTTATGTCGTTTCGTAGCAGTAATTTTACGCGACTTTACCTGACTAAAAAATGTAGCAGTTTATCACAGAAGGAAGAAATTTCATCCAGTGTTACACGGCCATAGTTCATTAACATTAACTACCGTCTTAAGTATTATTTCACCAGTTTTATTATATTTTTAGTGTTCCTTAAATGAAGAGTAGTCTATCCTCTAAACCTCATGTTTGAATATTTCTATCGGAGTCAACGATGCATCGTTGGAATTATTGAAGAGTATAAAAGGGTAATAAACATAATTCGAGGTCAAAGACGCGCACATTTCATATTTTATAATGGTCTGTGAATAAATATTCAGAGACAAAAAAATTTAAATTGTGAGCGTTGACACTCTCGCCTCGTTTTGTGCCCGTATGCGTAGAAAACATCTTCATTAAAGTGAGCAAAGACCGAACAAAATTTATTTCTCACAGCCGCTCTCCAAAACGATCTACATTACTGAAGTGTACTTATGTCCTTTGCAGGATAACATATAGTAAAGTTGCTTTTAGGAAGGAACTGACTCACCTCTGGTGAAGAACCAACACAGAACGATCTCTTAAGAGAAGCAATTAATTTTAATTACCTAAATTAATTTTTTTTACTCACAACTTTGAGACAGAAATCAACTTGTGTCTTTGCTAATCTCACTAGACTTAATGTTATAGCACGGGCTAACATCGTGTTACTTTCTTAAAGCTGAGAAATGTTTGATTTGAGCAGGTGAATATCAATTATTTAAATACTTTACGTGATGAAAATGTTCACACATACAGTGTGAAAATAAGTATTTTCACAGTGAAAATACTTAACGTAAGCAACAGTACCACGGGGCTCTTTGTAACATATCTTCTGATTTGTTACAAAGAGCCCCTTGGCACTGTTGCTTACGTTAAGTATTTTCAGTGTGAAAACAAGTGCAGTGACACACAGGAATCAAAATTGGTAAATAGAACGTAGATGGAAGTTGCTATCAGTAAAAGCAAATAGGGAGAATCCTTGTGTGGGAAAATGGCACAATAGAGAGGGAGTAAAGTATGCACTATACACTTTTTTGTCCCATAGGACACTTGATCTGGAGACAGCAGTTATGAAAGCAGAGGCATTGTGAATCACACAGTAGTCACACAACAAGTACATGCACCAAATTTGCAATGTATGGAAGCGTTATAATGGATGTCGAATAAAAGAGGAGTTTCTGCTGATGGGAGAGAAACTAATGAAATTGTAATAAGTACTCATATCTAAACTAAAAGAAAACCTTTAACAATTTCACAAATGAAACAGTATGTCATAATGTAAATATGTTATTGAAAACTCAAAGGGTTATCACAGGGGATGTCACTATGGTGGGTAATGAGAGTTTAAGTAATATTGTTAGATCACGCAGAATGGGATCACAAGGACAGGTGATATATACGTAAAAGAAAGGGAGAACGGAGTGAAATAAAAGTAAAGGATTAAGTCTGCTTTGGAAGACCAACTTCATCTCACTGTACCTTTTGTCCGAGGACAGGAAACATGGACTGGGCAAGATC
>NC_061097.1:8299317-8304317 GCF_015104395.2 Macrobrachium nipponense | reverse complement strand
TGCTTACGTAATGAATGTTTTTCTACTCTTGGCTCGTAATCATTGGCTATGGCGTCGGCTAGATCATTTTTACTCTATAAAAATTAAAACTATCGGGTTTAGGTTATTGATAATGCTGACAAAATTTGTGTGTGGTTGTAAAATATACATATGTCAACTTTCAGCTACATCCGATGCTTTGACAAGGAGCAAAGTCCAAAAAACCGTGTTACAGAGACCCTGAATCTCATAGTAGGTACTTATTTCCTTTATAATCCCTATATGTCATTTATACGACCATTTGTCCTATCAATTTCTCATGCATGTCAGTCTGCTAAGCAAAGAACCCTTGAGTCGTGAAATCTTGCAAAATATTCCATTGTTTCACTTTCCTTCGTGGTTTCTACCTTTATTTATATATTCATCAAGGTGGAAGGAAAGTAAAGCGATTTCGTGAGAGAACGAGTTTTATGTTTTCCCGCACAGTGACGTCACATCGAGCCCAGCTGAGTAAGTGATTAGAGATTCCTTGACTCATACTGTTTTGGAGGGAATTCGCCAATCTTTTAACATTTCACTCAGCTGATAAAAGAAAACAAAGATGGTGGTATGTGCTGTGTTTGGTTGCAATAATCATGACTGCCATCGCCAAGAAAAATGCATTTTCTTTTACAGATTTCCAAAGGATCCATCTCTTTGCAAAATCTGTGCAACAGGAAAGATGATTTCAACTTGAAGAATGCAAGAATATGCTCCATTCATTTTGTTCCTCGTGATTTTGGAGAAAGCCTTAGACATGCTTTTAGATTATCATCCTAAAAATGCACGCAAATTGAATGATACTGCTGTGCCTACTCAACAGATGTACCCAAAGGATATAACTCCAGGTAAATGTAGTTTATTTGCTATATCAATAGAAGAGTAATTTAGTTGGCTTAGCCTATTTTGGAATCAAAATATGTAAGACATAGAGAGTGAGAGACAACCAATTCAATATTTCTCATATGGAAATGGTTTGGTTTATTATCAGCTGGCTTTGAATACAAAAATTTGGATTAATCAATTTATAACGTTTGTTTTTAAAGCTTACAATTTAGATCGTTGTATGCCTTCTTTTTGTATGTTTTTGTTTTGTTTTATAAGCCTATATCTATGAAACACTTTTGCTTTATGATTGATAATTTTCATGAAAGGGATTTTGCTTAAGCGTATTATCAACTCTCTCATATTGTTTCTTAATTCTTTGTTGCTATTAGGTCCATTGCTATAAACTAAAATACCTAGACTTACAGCATATAGGCGAATAGGTATAGCCGAGATTTTTTTTATGGGACAAGGAAAATTTATGACATGATTCTCTCTCTCTCTCTCTCTCTCTCTCTCTCTCTCTCTCTCTCTCCTCTCCTCTCTCTTCTCTCTCCACCTCATCTCTCCCTTCACTACTCACTCCTCGTCTCTCTCTCTCTCTCCGTATTTTTGTCAAATCTGTGGGTTAATAGTACACTTGTTAAGGCACTGGACAGATATATAAGTGGATATATATTAAAATAAATGGGGTTGATAACCTTAACTCTTGGTGTTTAGAGACAGGTGCAAAACAGTGAATTCTTCAAGATGCTGATATGAGACACAAGTCGAAAACATCGCCGATGATGACCGAATGCAGAGAGGTGAAGTATACCGGCAAGGAAAGGTTACTTCAGGTCATTGATATGTGTGCTAGAGATGACGTGGACATGAGAAAGGGTAAACGCACATACACTGGGAAGGAGAAAGCTCGAGGTGTGTATCCGTATGTCTGTTGGTCAGAGTACAAACGCATGTTTGCAAGACAAAATAGATGGAATAAGAAACCCATAGTGAGGTGATTGAGGGAGATATTATACGATATTCATTAAGTGTGGAAACTTGCCATAGAGGAAGGTGCTTGGAGATCTATTGAAAGATAAAGTGGAAAAGACTTTGAAATGTTATATATTTTATATAGTGACATTGAATTAAGCTTCTAGAGAAGGGAAGTGTGGTGCAACACTCAATATTATTGATGAACTTTAACGTTTCATTGTCTGTTGTCGCTACTTAAAAATTAATTTTCTAGACTTAGATATTGATAAAGACTCAAGTAGTAGTCGGACATGTTAGGGTAAAGGGGATAATTACTCATGATTATCCCCTTTACCCTAAAATGTACAACTATATATATATACATATAATATTATATATATTATATATTATATATATATATATATTATATATATATAGATAGATAGAATACGATAGATAGCTATAGTTAAAATTAGGTATAATATATATTATATTATATATATTATATATATATATATATATATATAAATATAGATTAGATAGATAATAGATAGATAGATAGATAGATAGATAATAAAATATATTATAAATATTTATATAATATATAATATATATATAATATATATATATATTATATATATATATATATATATATATATATATATATATATTAATTGGTGCCATATTTGATGTTAGGAGTGGCAGTATTTTGTGGATTTAAGACTAATCGGCTTACAAAAAGGATTTACTGCATCTGCCTATATTTAAAAGTAACGCCGATCGTAGGTGTGTGTGGGTGTGTGTGTGTGTGTGTGTGTATTTTGTATTTAAGAACTCGAACGGCATTCCTTTTAATTGTAGGCAGATGCAGTAAATCCCTTTTTGTAAGCCGATTAGTCTTAAATCCACAAAATACTGCCACTCTTAACAGCAAATATGGCACCAATTAATTATTCACAAAGGGTTTCTCAACGATTAGCAGAATTAAGTCTAGCATTAGAATACTAAACTCTTGCAATAAATAATTTTAATTGCTTGACTTGATATGTTATGAACAATTATAAACAAAACGTAAATTCTTTTCGTAAGAAACGAAATGGTGATGACACGAAATACAGCAGAGTAAACTGATAAGCATCACTTCAATTTCAAATTCAAAAGCTTTATTTGGGACACAAATGGCCATAGACAAACAAACACACAACCAGACATAAAAAACTCCAAACTCTAAAGGATGAAATTTAAAATAAATTTAGCGAGAAGTAAAAAATTATGATATGAATGAAATGCGAATTATAAAACTGTGATTCTTCATACTAAAAGCACCTATACATTTGTAACTAATCAGAATAAAACTGCATAAGGAAATATTACTTTTTACATAAAATAGCGCACCAAATCACTGAGAATAAATAAGGCTTTTCAGGTGTTTGAAAATAATTGAATTATACAAATTAACTTGGTGGGCAACCTTCATCGTAATACAGTTTTCAGAATTCTTTAGCCTTTTCAAATAGTATATTCTATTTTTGCATCTCAGTTCTTGAAAAGATGGCCGGCCAAAAGTTCGTTTTTTTTTTTTTTTTTTTTTTTTTTTTTTTTGCTCTGACAACTAAAGACATATAATATTTTTTTTTTTTTTTTTTTTTTTTTTTCAAAAACTCTAAATAAGCATTTTCTTGACATCATCACTACATTCAGAAAAGTTTCTTAAAATCATAGTGCCCCTTACACATAGACTTCTGTACAAATATTCTACATGGGCATTGTCAAAATTCTGAACAGTAAAATATCCCATGTATTATATTTTCGATGCAAAATCTGTTCTTACATTGTTTACAACAATAGATCATACGTTAGTTAGACAGCTCTTACTCTTAGAAAAAAATCATACATTTGGTCGTATTCACATTTAACAATAAAAGCCTGTCAAACATAAGATCACGAAAAATGTTTACAAACTGTTGTAGGCCACCTACTGAAGGAGCAAATAAAACAATACCACCTGCATACAGCAAATGGTTTAAAGCCATGTTTCAATAACATCCTAAGTGAAAAGTCATCCATATATTGCATACATTAAACAGGTAAGGTGAAAGTAAACTTGCCTGTGTCAGGTCGCATGAGGTGGAACAATCACTCAAAAATAAATCCCCAATTTGACGATCATTTGTTGACTTTCATACCACTCACCTAGCAGTTTAATAATACAGTAAGATACATTTCTTTTTGACTTCAAAATATGACACACTTTATCAAGTCTTAGACATATCCATAAAACCAGCAAATACAGGCGTGTTACGAACATTATACTCCTCGGTTATGTGTTTATGATTATGAACAGGCACTTCCATTCTATGATGGGATTTGTAAGCGATCTGGATGTCATTTGTTGATAAGTGCTTTTTACATCTCTCTAGTACAATCGCTCCAAAACTTTTGAGATAACAGTGTTAAGAGCTATCGTCCTTTAATTGGATATGTCGCAGTGGCTGGCGTTTTTTATTTTGTATGTTTCTGTTATGGATGCTCATAGCCTTGTTTCCCGATGAAGTTGGACAGTGTTCAAATCTACAGTTTGCGAAGAGTCTGAGATTAAAATTAAAATGAACACTACGTACAGATATAACTCTTTGCTGAAAGAGAACATATAATAATATCGATAATAATAATAAAAAATAATTATGTAAATCATAGACAACTTAAGTAAAAAAAAAAGTTTACTAGAACTCGTGAAAAGTAATTTTGGCCCAATAAAGTGGCAGGTACAACTGCCTCTCTTGCCACAGTAACGAAAATGTCAGATGCAAGCAACCTTACGAGAGAAAACGATAGAGAGAAAATCAAGCCTCATAAGCAGTTATCAAAATTTATAACCAACAAACAAACAGACAAAGAAATATTATACCCATTTAAATTAAAAAGTACAGAAACAACCATTCTTATAAACGATCGTTAATACCATACGGTGTGAAGGAAATTAACATATCCTTATTTTCCAAAGTGATATTTGAGAGAGAGAGAGAGAGAGAGAGAGAGAGAGAGAGAGAGAGAGAGAGAGAGAGAGAGAGAGAGAGTCCGCTCTGGGTAATCCTACCGGAAGCATTTACATCTGCCTAAAGTTAAAATAAGAGAAAGAGTATGTTATGAAATCAGTCACCTGTAACATTGAAGACAGTAATTTTGAAGTTTGTGAC
>NC_061097.1:8286817-8291817 GCF_015104395.2 Macrobrachium nipponense | reverse complement strand
GCTTATAGTACATAGTGTACAAGAGGTAAAAGGCATGAGAGGTCAATTTAGGTCAAGTTCAAAAGGGGACCGTATTATTTATTATTCTTTTGAATTGGAAGACATTTCAGCCATTGACAGCAGAACAATTACGAATGAATGGACACCTAGAGAACTTTCCCTACTCATTTCATACCTTCAGGTAGCCATGCAGCATTCCCAGTAGATTGAGCACCACCTATGACAGTCATAGGATTTCATGCAAATCAAGACATTACAAAATGAGACGAAAATATAGGGTACATCGGCAATAAGATAACAAGAAGAATAGTAGTCTCTATAATTCTGCTCTTCACCAGTGAACGCCACAGTTAGTTCCACTTCCTTTTCAACCCTATCTACATGAAGTGATGGAAAGAGAATCCTTAAATTATGATTAATTGAAAGTATCAGTCCATTTCAAGCACTTGAAACGGAATTTTTCTTAATAAATAAAACATTACGAAAATTCAAAAATAATTAAATATTTTTAAAAATTAAAATGTACAATTTTGCATTCATAAGGCTCTTTCTTTACCTATGTCTGTAAATACAATTTCATCAATAAAGTACGTTTTCAGCACAATATAGTACAATACATGTCTGTATAATTCGCATGCAAGTTCGAGTAAGCTACCCACGATTTTACGTTCAGTGATAATTACTCACAAACGTTTTGCTTATCATAATTTTTTTTAGGAGAGCAAGGAAAGAATGCAAGATTAGACAAATGGGCACCCCGCGCTTTCATGTTCAGGCATAAGCAACCATTAATATTGTGTATCACAGAAAGTTTTATTTTGTACGTTTTGGTGCATTATTGAAAAAAAGGGTGGTTTTAAATAGTGTTTCAATGATTTTGCGTTTTTTAGTATTTCCGAGTTGAATAATTACTGCTTGCATCACCGAGGGATTGAACCGGTTGCAGAGTCCCTTTCTAGCTAGATTGCAAGTCGTTAGGAAAGTATAGGAATCTACCAACCCGGCACTGCATCTTCACACCTATGAAATATAATCCCTTGGCTAGGTGTTTCTGCATATTACGCAAAGATAAAATTGAAGAAGTATCTAATTTTTTCAGGATTATTTTTGTAATATTCCATTATCACCGACTTTGAACCTGTGCATCAAATGAGGGTTCGATTGTTTCGGTAGAAGTGGGTAAAAAATCTGTTGCAAACAGACAGACAGACACAAAAGTCAAATTAAATAAAAGCAGTTAAGAACTTCCTTATTAGTGCCTTTTACTTATAACAGTACTCTCAGTCAACTGGACACCATTCATTGAACATAAGAACATTCTTACTATCTAGCCATCAGAAACTGTGGAAACCAACCCAGACATACTATGAAAACTGTCGAGAGAATTATTATTAACAGGTGGGAGAGTCATTAAGTCCTTCGCCTTTCTGACTAACACTTACAACTCTCCTTTAAATAGGCGAAATCTTGTCTTATAAAACAAGCTCCAGTCGACGGAATTAAACGACGATCTGACAAAATCTATTAATCTCTCTCTCTCTCTCTCTCTCTCTCTCTCTCCTCTCTCTCTCAAACATAAATATATAATTCGTTCATCTTCCACGAGCGTATCTCTTTCTGTGAAAGATATAGTTTATTTATTTTTAATCACATATTCTCTTAATGTGCCACTCATGAAATCATTGGAAACAAGTTAAAATGATGTTATGTCAAAAAGCTCTCACTGGATGACGAGACGAAACTCATTTAGCTACGATGAATTAAACTTCGCCCAGTTTGATCATCTGAATCGTGTTGATGATGATTAAATTTGGGTTCTATGTGGCAGTTCAGTTTCAGGTTGGAGGGCCAGAATAGCTGACATTTACTCTAAAGTTAACTAGGAAGACGTAACGTTAGAAATTACCACCATAGACACTGAAGATCAACGACCAACTTTGGAATTTTGAGCCTTAGTGAAGAGAGGTGAGGGTTTCTTTATTTCCTTTTTGGAAATGAGTAAGTAGGAAGTAATTTAGACAAATGTGATGATGAGGGCTTGTACACCTTGCAATGATTTCCGTTATGACCATAAAATACTCTAATAGCAAAAAATATATACTAAGGTACTTTGTGAATGTATACAAATGTGTGTGTGATAGCATTATTCAAACGACAGCTGTACCATTATCCATTATTTTGAAGTATTATTTTCAGTATGTAGCAAAATGTAATGGGTCTTGGAGGTTCCATCATGGAGGACTTAAATTCTAAGGCAAAGTATTTATAGAAGGCCAATCCTTTTCTGTCGTATTTCATTCTATGACTGCATTGTTTGTATTACAAAATCGTGCTCATGATTTTCATGAATTAATTTGTTTTAAAGGCAGGAGTGATGCAATCGCAATAGCTAACCATTTTTTATACAAAGTGAAGACCGAAAGTGAAAAGTAAATGATTTTATTTTCCCATGTAAAATAATTCACTTGAATATTATCAAAATTTTTGTACATTACAGTATTAATGAAAACTGTATTTTTGATAACGCTGACAAGATTAAATAACATTCACCACATTTCAAACACTTCGGCAGGACTTCACTTCCCCTGAAGTATTCTAAGCTCATTAAAGAGGCAGCAGTCAGCAGCTAATGTCAATTTCAACCTCAAGGGTAATATAATCAGATACCGAATTGATGAGCCACGAAAACACAGCAGGTACCTCTTTGTCTCAGTCCGGGAGGTGCGAGCGATATGAAAAGGATTCAAACGAGCTGCTTTGCAATCTCGCTTACATGTATTGATATTTTAATTGGCGAGACTCCTGGAGCACATAAGCGACTCGTTGATACCATAAGGCCCCATTATAGATTATAACAGCATAAAATTTTAACAGCTTTTAAACATCTAATAATGCAAATACGCGCTCAAGGAAATAACCAAATACTACTTCCAAGTATATAAATTTCACAGTTGAAAAAATACTAATCTCATTTTTCATAAATAATATGTATAAAAAAATCCGTTTGTGTTCTAAAATAATTTTCCTTATGCCAAATTAAAGATGTACAGCTACAATGCATGCCGTATTTAAATGTATTTCTCTACTGTAACCGTACCTGTATGCTTTTATGCTTGAGAGAGAGAGAGAGAGAGAGAGAGAGAGAGAGAGAGAGAGAGAGAGAGAGATTTTAATTCTGAATACCTTATAAAAAGTACGATGAAATTAGAAAGAAGGGAGCGCTCACGTAGCCTCCTGCCCCATGCAGTATCGTTGACTTTCTGGTAGAGTTCAGAAATGTATTAATTCTCTCTATTAACCTATTTAAAAGTAAAGTAACACACACACACACATATATTTATATATACATATATATATATATAATATATATTATATATATATATATATATATATATATATATATATATATATATATATACACGCATTAGGCTACAAATATCCTTTAATATGTATCTCACTCTACCTCGGAATTTATATATTTTCATGTATGTTAACCGAAGGGGAGTGTTTAGTTGATAGAATTTCGTCGGTTCAAGAAACGCATCATCTACTTCCACTTTTGTGATGTCGATGTGTTTCTGAAGTATGATGCGTTGAAACTCGTCGAAAGGTCGCTCTGCTAGACGAGGAATTCTCACTGGTAAAAATACTTTGTAATTTCGGTTAGGGTCAAATCTGTTTAGGTTTGTGACCGTGTGATATCCGATAATCCTGGATTATCTCTTTTAATTTTTACCCTTTTGCCAATTAACCATCTGGTATTCTTGATCTTGTTGTGTACCTGAGACCTTTCTCTCCAATGGTATTTCATTCGCTCCTTGACAATGTCTTAGTAAAGACGAAAGCGCTTGGATTTCTGACTATCATTTTCCTGTGGTATTCGCTTATTTAATGAAGTCACGTGCATCAACTGTGATTTTTTAAGCATAATGGAAACCACACGCAACTTCTACGCCTTTTTTGTGAATTTTCCGAGCCTTGTTCTATTTGTGCCATCCTTCTGTAATGCTCTTATCATCGCTCACAAACTGAAACTCTGACTTAACTTTCTACGGAAGTGTATGAACGAGCAAGTGATCCCCAAGTCGATTTTACCAGTGAGAATTCTTCGTCTAGCAGAGCGACCTTTCAACGAGTTTCAACACATAATACTTCAGAAACACATCGACATCACAAAAGTGGAAGTAGGTGATGCGTTTCGTACACTTAGAAGCAGACGGTATGGCTTTAATCAGACGGCTCTTGTCGATTGGAAGAATCGGATGCTGGATTATTGCTACGGAAAATTGAGAAAGTGCTGCAACCGTCTTGAAAGGAAGCTTCAAGTCAAGCTGAAGAATCTTATTGCTGAAAGCGACTGGACTAAGCATGCAAACGTGGACTTCATGATTAACTTATCAGACAAAACAGTGGATAGTGCTACGACAGCAGCTTTGGGATATGGGTTAAGCTTTGGTGTATTTAATGGTAACCTGGACTGTGTCGACATTTCCAAATCCTTTTGTTATTAGGAAAAATTTAATCAAAACCTATGCCCTGATGATATCAATATTTGTAAAGGTATTGTGTATGGTGCTATGAGTAAACCTTCTCCCCCTAGTGTACCCGTGAGATTTCTCCAGGCTTTTAAGAAGATAAAAGAAGACGAAACAGTGAAAGTGACAAAAGCAGATAAATCTAATGCAGTGGTAATGATGAATAAAAGTGACTATGTAAGTAAAATAATGACATTGCTAAATAATACTGATACTTATACGAAACTGAGGTCAGACCTTACACAGAAAGTGCACTCCCATTTTAATAAACAAATTAAATCCATTTTGAAGGGCTTGGACCATTTGATTAAACAGTTTACACCGCAATGCGCCTCCCTACCTTATATGTATGGATTAGTCAAGACACATAAAATCAATAACCCTATCAGACCAATCATTAGTTCAGTGGGCTCAGTTACATATAATTTATCTAAATGGCTTGTAAAAATTCTTACTCCTTTGGTA
>NC_061097.1:8269317-8281817 GCF_015104395.2 Macrobrachium nipponense | reverse complement strand
CCCCCTTAAATATAGGTTGATATGTTGGAACACATATTTCAACAAATTTAGTGGTATCTTTGAGAATATCCTCCATTTTATGTACAGAGTAATTTTTATTTAGTATCACCGTGCCTCTCCCTTTATCCGGTCTGGTTCTGACAATGTCTGGGTTATTGGATAAGGGTTTTTTACGAAAGAAAGGAAACCAATTATTAGATAATTTAGAGAAAGATTTACGAGCAATGCTTTGCGAGTCTCTCTGATTTTTGTCTACCAAATTTTAAACTAAGTTTTAGTAGTTTTTATTTGCCACTAGAAATCCTTTTTGGAAGACTTCGGTCGTTACACTCCCAGGTGACTTACCCGGTTTACAGAGAGACTTGCAAAGCATTGCAGACCTAGAAGATGAAGAGATATGTTACATTAGCACAATTTATACGCAATAGAGCAGTAACTTTACATTCAAAATGCTTAACAAAAATATACTAAGAGCAAAAGAGAACGTACAGGCTAAACATGTTCTATTATTGAACGACAAATTGGCAGATTTTGTCAGAATTGTTAATTCACTAGACCACATGAACGGTGATAATTGTGAAGCTTATGTCCAAAACCATTCAGATAACAAACTAACACTATACACAGGCATTGTCTTTTGAATAGGAATTCCTATTAACAATCCTTTACTAACAGTAGAAGGAGAAGCATTTTTCTCTATTAATGGCCAAGACTCTTAAATAAATCAAGAAGTAAATAAAACCGATTTTCCTGAAAACAGAAACAAGTTAATTCAGGTATTAGAGAAATACAGAAATGTAATAGCGGAAGAAGGATATAAACTATAGGAAGAACAAATGTCTTACAACATAGAATTTGTTAGATGATGGAGCCAAGCTATTTTTTATTCCACAGTTAATAATTTGATAGAGGAAATGAAAAGAGATGGACTAGTAATTCCTTCTAAATATCTATGTAATTCTCCATTGTTACTTGTTCCAAAGAAAGATGGTAGTTGGAGAATTGTAATAGATTACAGGAAATTAAACTCGTACACAGTTCCAGACAGAATGCTGATGCCGTTAATTCAAGTTATGTTAGCTGATTTAGGAGGCGCCAAAATATTTTTATCCTTCGATCTGCTTTGTCGATATTGGCAAGTACCTTTAGACGAAGAATCCAAACAATTCACAGCCCTCAGCACACATAAAGAACATTTACAGTTAGAAGTAATTTCATTTGGATTCACATCAGCCCCTTTAACGTTTGTTAGATTAATGTTACAAATTCTAGGAGATACAGAAAATGTTGCAGTACACTTGGATGATGTCATCATTTTTAGTAAAGACTTAGAAAGCCATCTCAAAAATTAGAATTGGTCCTGGAGAGATTAAGAATTGCAGGACTAAAAATTAAGTTAAAGAAATATCAGTTCCTGATGAAGTTATCAGAATTCTTGGGCCATATAATTAGTGAAGACAGGCTGTGCATGCAGGCCGGTAAAATAAAAAGCAATAATTGATTATCCAGCTCCCACTAATTTGAAAGCATTAAGAATGTTCCTAGGTATGGTTATTATAAGCCTTTTATAAAATGATATGCTACTATAGCAAAAACTTTGACAGAATATTAAAAAAGGATGTTAAATATAAATGAAAGAATGAACAAGAAACGGCTTTTCAAACATTAAAGAGTTAAGTGACCAGGATCACTGTTTTTCTCTAGCCAGATTTTTCAAAAGATTTTTATTTAGCTTATGATGCCTCGAGTACAGTGTTAGGAGCTGTATTGTTACAAAAGGCCAAACTAGAATGAGGGCCGTATACATTATGCTAGCAGAGCTTTAAACCCAGCGGAAAAACACTATAGCACCACAGAAAGAGAGTGTTTAACTTTATTTTGGGGTTTAAAGACATTTAGACAAATACTTTTAGGTCATAAAGTTAATGTACTTACTGATCGCAAACCCACTTGTGATTTGTTTAAAAAGAAAACTTTTACTAATAATATGAAGTTCAATAGATGGTTCATAAGTGTATTAGAGTTTGCTCCAGAATTCATATATATTCCCGGGAAATTTAATACTTTGTCAGATGCATTATCCAGATCTCAAGAAGAAACAGAAAAATACATTACAACTAATACCTTGTGTTTTATTTGTCAAGTTGTAGATTTAGATTTACAAAGAGTGACAATATAACAAGAAAGAGATGCAGAAATCAGACAAATAGTAGAATAGCTATTATTTGATGAATCCTTAAAACCATATTTTCAGTTAACAAATGGATTGTTGCATAAAATAACGACAGAGAAAAATGGTTGTTCTCGACTATATATCTCAAAAACAGTAATAAGAGAAGTTTTATAACTAACACACTCATATAAGTTAGCAGGACATCCAGGAATAAAAAAGACAATCAGAATCATAACCAGAAATTATTTTTGGCCTAATTGTAGTGAAAATGCCAAGAATTTTGTACAAAATTGTGTAGTTTGCAACCAACATTAAGGTAACGTAAATCCAAGAGCTCCACTTGAAAAATATCCATCAGAATTAAATTCATTTCGAGAAGTAACTATGGATTTTTTGGGTCCATTTCCAACAACTATTAGAGGAAATAAAAAAATATTAGACTTCTTAGACTATTAACTAGATAAATATTAGTCTTCTTAGACTATTAAATAGATATGTATAAATCTTACCTGTAAGAAACATAGATGCAGCTGCAGTAGCCGAAGCTCTTAAAATCTAGAATTATCACAAGGCATTCATGTCCGCGAGTTCTTTTTTCTGATAACGCTGCTGAGTTTACTGGTGATCTCTTCAAGAAAGTGTGTGAATATTCCGAAATAAATAAATGTCAACTAACCGCTTATAAATAAATTTCTAAATGAGCAGTTGTACAAATTAATCGTAAAACGTTAGTGAGCCCACGGACTTGTTAGACGATGCAACACCACCCAGACATACTCATAACTATGATGACTATGTTGTATGGAAAACCAGACGTACTTACGAGACTGTCATGAGAACAAGAGCTATACTAAAAGACGTACATACTGTTCATGCAAAGTACTATAATAAAAATACCACTAAACCAGACATTACAGTGGGTTCTCAAATTTATGTTCAGAATCACGTCCGGGAAGGTCCAAATGTAAAGGTTTCTCGCAAAATTCACTGGACCATAGAGAGTAATAAGTGTTAAAATTGAAAAAAAAAATATAGAGTAATTAATGAAAGTGATCTAAAGGAAAGGGTAAGTCACCGGAATCATGTAAAGATAGTAAAAACAGATCCATGGTCTACTAAAGATATAGATAACATAAGAAATGAAAATACTGCAAAAAAATCCAATTACAACAAGGTATAATCTAAGAAACAGAAAAAGATAAATATGTGTCTATACATATATGCAAATAGTGTTGGACTGAAAATATCATTAGTATGATGAATGTAGTGGCAATATATATATATATATATATAGTATATAGATTAGATAGTATATATATATATATAGATATATATATATGTGTGTGTGTGTGTGTGTGTGCGTGTGTGTGTGTATGTGTGTGTGTGTGTATAAAATCTGATAAAGTCTATTCTTGCATATGCAAATATGCGGCTCATCATAGCACTAGATATAATTAGACTCATCTCTTCAGAGGTGCAGATAAGAAAGGATGCATTGTTGCAACATGGCAAAGTTAAAATCATAAAGACCTAGGTATAGTTTATATCGATATAGCAACAGTCCTGAACAGTTAAAATGAACTAAAAGAAATCCAAAATGGCATTAAATAAATTCTACAGGGGAATAATAAATAATAACAGGGCTTTGTCATTATTGGAAAAGTTAAGTCACAACATCGAAAAGACGGTAAGCACAATGCCAAAGAGATCCCTCTTACCCTTCATTGGAACTGCTTTAAATCAACTTTTCGGTGTAGCAACAGAAGAAAATGTAGAACAACAAAGGAAAGAATAGACAATGGAAAAGTGGGCAGCCGAGAGTGGTACAGTAATAAGAAAGTGATAGCCCCCCCCCCCTCACATACTATATATTATATATATTATATAAATATATATATAGATATAGAATATATAGTATATATATTATATATATATATATATATAATATTATATATATATATATATATAGATATATATATATATATATATATATATATAAATATATATCTTATATGTATCTATATCTTTATTATATATATATATATATATATATATATATATATATATATAGCCATAGATATATATAGTATATATATTATATATATATATTATATATATATATATAATATATTTATATTATATATATATATAGTTATATATTACCTGATAAATATAGTCACCTGAAAGTGCTTTTATTTACACATGTGTGTTCAGATTTGTAAACTAATATGCATATATGAATTTATAAGAGCCCATCATCGCAAATGTGCATGTTTATGAAGGATTGTTAACTTATACATATGCAACGCTGTTTATTTAATTACTATGTTACAATTTCCAGTATAAAATCCTGATAGGCCATGAACCTGTTCATACTAATGCCCAGTAGCAGGATATCCTGCCACAATAAATTATTTCTTTTATGTCAACTTTCATAATAGTGTTGCAGGGTTCATTATTGTATAATTCAAGAGAATCATCCTTAGAGCATTAAATTCAACCATATTCATTTGTAAAAGACATATAGTGACAAGAACACTATTTTTCTTTTTACAATGTGGTGATGCTACTGATTCTGACATCCTCACTCACTAAGGTTTGAAATAATACTAGGCTTGTCTTTGGAGTCCTACGAGAATATGGCTTAGTAAGCAACAATATTAGGCAGATTTCTTAAGGATATCCTAACATCAATTGATTTTCTCGCCTTCATTGTAGTTTATATAAACCTGCTTAAACTTGTTGGCAGGATTTCCTGCCGCTGGGCGTTGATGGGATAATGTTCAATAAGAATTTTGTACATAAAGGTGCTGCAAATAAGCAGGCAAGAAAAGAGATAAAAAAACAAGATAATAAAACAAACCTAAAAATTGATGAAGATAAAGGAAATGATATATTAAAAAGAAGGCTGACTGCGTATATGGCGAAATGAACGGACAAAGGAGAGAGAGAGAGAGAGAGAGAGAGAGAGAGAGAGAGAGAGAGAGAGAAACCATTTGAAGTAAGATTGCTTTTGTAAATACACAATTTCCATTCCTGATGATTTTCCATTATAGTGATGGGGGCAGATACTTCTCGGCGAGGATTATCTGGAAAGTTTTCACGAGGTTGAACTCGGGATTCTCTTGGAATGAGCAAAGATGACGATGAATGATCTTCCAGCGGACGATAAAAAACAAACCAAACCTGAGAGAGACAACAAATGAAGATTTTAATGCTGTTGAGTACCTTATAAAGAGAGCTTGCTTTCTCCTATCAATCTGTTAAAGGTTTTTCTGTCATCAACAATGAGACAGTTACTCAAATGAGGGGCTGCAATAACACTTTCAAGATTCAGCATAATTACCTTGCTTCACTGACCTATATTGATCCTAACGTAAACATTTATATATTTTTTTACCTGTCTGTATTTATAGCGGCTCGGACCTAGAGTTGCATTCTCATTGGTCGGGCCGGTCTTGGGCGAAGCCGTGGATCTCGCCTCGAAGGTCTCGGGGATTCTCTCGTGGAGAGCGCCACAGTAGCTGTGCCTGGGGATGAACGTCAGGAATTCCGTCTGTAGCAGGAATCGTATCATCCATGTGGGGGTTCCATATAATAATAATAATAATAATAATAATAATAATAATAATAATAATAATAATAATAACAATAATAATATGTTTATTAAAAATAATGGCAGAATTCACAGAATTGATTTTGTACAATATTCTTTCAATTCTCCTTATGATTTTCTTTCTGGCACGCTGGTATTATAAAGCAGCTGTCCAATGTTCATCGTGCTGTAGGTCGTCAACAACGGGAAATTTCGGGCGGGCTGGTGGTTATCAAAAGCAAAACTGGTTATCAGGGACAGGCTGGGGTCGTCAACAGGTATACAGGTGGGTTTCGTAGGTCGGGAACAGGCTCCGTAGTCGTCAGGGTCTATCCGGTATTTCTTGTTATTTCTTCTTTTCTGGTTTTCAAGGCGTTTACATGTTTCGGCCACCTCGTTTGGCCATCTTCGGGACGGGATCGCTGAGTGCAATGGTCTGTGTCAGATGTATTCACGCTATTTATTGCATTCGGTTGGCTTGAAGAAACAGGTACCTCACTTTTCATTGGGCAATACCTGTGACGTCACGAGCGATGTATCAGGGGGCCCGTTGCTGGTTGGCTGTCCTCTTCGTGGGCGGAGCCTCATCCTTATTGGTGATGGAGGTCCCTCGAAGGGCGTGCTACCAGGTCGTCCTCAGGGCGAGAGCTGAGCTGCGATCACCCTCAGGGTTACTAGGGACCGTCCTCAGGACGAGAGCTAATGCTTCTATCATCCTCAGGATCCCTCTGGTGCGATGGTCGTTGTGGGGCGGTGTCTGCTGCTCTCCTGACGGCGGTCGAGGGGAGGAGGAAGGTCTCCTGTGTGATGTTCAAAACTGGGCTTCTCCCTCCGATGTGCAGCGCTTTTAAGATTCGCAAACGACGTAGATCGGGTGCCTGGTCGATAACCTCGAAGTACCGACGATGTCGCTGGCCAAGAGCCTTTGGCTGACTGGAAAAAAAACAAACCTAATGATCTCTGTTGACTTGCACTTTTTAAGACAGAAATGGCCCTTTTTTTTTCAGGAATACACATGAAAATACCATACCCTGTAGATTAGAGAGAAAGGAAATCTTCGCCGATAATTAAAAAGAAAAAATAGAACAGGTGATTATTAGGTTTGGGCTGTTTTTTTTCGGGCTTAGCTGAAGGAACATTGATTTTTTCTGTCCGTGTGTTCTCCCTCGAGAAAGATAAACGCCAACCCTAACGACTAAGTTTTGTTTTCTATGCCAAACCCTAATCCTACCTCTTCACTTCAATATAAGGTGGGTCAACGTTGTCTCCTTACTCCCTATAAGAATATTTTTTCTGAATGTACTATGGCATAGAAAACTATTATATATATATATATTATATATATATATATATACTATATATATATATATATATATATATATAGTATATAGTATATATATATATATATATATATATATATATATATATATATATATATATATATATATATATATATATATATATATATATATATATATAGATATATATATATAGTATATATATATATATTATATATAATGTGTGTGCGTGTTGTTTGTTTGTGTATCCTTACTCTATAAAATTATATATATATATATATAGATATATATATATATATATATATATATATATATTTATATATATATAATTATATGTATAGATATATATATATATATAATATATATATATAGTACTATACATATATATATATATATATATATATATATATATATATATATATGATATATATATATACATATAATAGTTTTCTATGCCACAGTACATTCAGAGAATATTCTTACAGAGTAAGGAGACAACGTTGACCCACCCTATATGAAGTGAGGAGGTAGGATTAGGGTTTGGCATAGAAACTTAGTCGTTAGGGTTGGCGTTTATCTCTCTCGAGGGAACACCCGGACGAGAATCTATGTTCCCTTCAAGCTAAGCCCGAAACAGCCCCAAACCTAATTAACCACCTGTTCTATCTTTTCAATTTATCGGCGAAGAATCTTTCTCTCTAATCTACAGGTATGTATCATCTGTGTATCCTGAAGTCATTTCTTTCTTAAAAAGTGCAAGTCAACAGAGATCATTAGTTTGTTCCAGTCAGCCAAAGGCTCTGCCAGTTAAAGTATTAATCCTTGGTGGTAGGCAGACACTCCTGTCCTAACACAGCGGAAGAACTTTAACCTTTGAGCTTAACGCCATCACAAAATAGTTCAGATCTACCTCACCTGAAGAATATTCTATGCAAGCCTTACAAACAAGCAAATTATGTTACGTCCTGGGATTCAAAGGTTAGTTCTAAGCAATTGTATTTTGCCTCTGACTCAATATTCACTCTTTCAATTCACAGCTTCATTAATCCATTTGCTTTGAATTTGTAATAGTGCTTAGATATCTATGACAGAGTGTTCCTTGCTAAAAGTGATTACAGCAATTCAATACCCTTGCTAGACATGATTAGAAAAATGCAACCCATTTAACTTGCATGTTAACTCGTTCCTCGAGAGCTATTATTTTGCAGTAGTCTCATTGGAATTTTTTTTTGCAGGAGTGTTGTCAGAGTCTTTTACTAAGTAGTCATTTTTCCTACCATCCCGGTTTGCTATAGAAGAATCCGCCTAACCCAGGCTGACCTAACTGCATTGCTGAAGTTAGCAACATTTTGCCCATGGTCCTTTTATGAACACCTTGATTTGTGATAACTCCAATTCAGTTATTTATTGTATATTTACATCATTAGTAAGATCTACCACCTTTAATCTGGATTGTGTTTTTGTTAATAAAGTATGGTTAAGGAGTAGAATTTTCTCTTGGCTACCTACCACTTACTATTTGGTCTCCTTTTTTCTGTTGGCAGTATATATATCCTCTTTGTCTTTAGTCTTTACCCATCTCTATATGGGGTTGCTGTTCTATGTAAGCCTTCTCCATTTTCTACTACCTTGACTATCCTGTTCTCTTAACCTTTTTTCATGCTCGTCATTTGCTACGTTATCTTTCCATTTGAATCTTAGCCCCTCCCTGCTCCTCTCCCCAATACCTCTATGTCCATGATTTTTCTACACACATGGTCCTCCTCTCTCTGCATGACATAACCAACCCAATGCAGTCTTCTTTGCTGAATCATTTTGGCACTTCTACCACTTTTACTGTCCCCCTAATATAATAATTTCTAATCCTATCCTTTCATTAGACTCCACACATCTATCTCAAAATCCCCATCTTTGCCACTTCTAACTTCCTTTCTTGAGTCTTCTTTATTGACCACATCTCAGCAGCAGACACCACCGCTAGTCTAAGAACGCTTCTATAAACCTTCCTTTTACTTTTGCACTAATCCACTTGTATAATATTCCGGATGATCTCCTTCAATTTATCCAAGCACACTATCCTGTGGCTTATTTCTGAGTACATGCCTCCCTCCTCCATCACACAGGAACCAAAGTATTTGAAAGTGTTTACCCTCTTGATGTCTCTAAACATATTTAATTGCACACTGTTTTCGTTCCCCTCCCATCCACATATCCACATATATATTCTGTCTTAGCTCTGCTTATCCATACACCTCAATTATCAAGTGCTTGTCTCTATAACTCTAGTTTTATCTCCACCCCTTCTGTAGTCGGGTCCACCAAATTGAATCTTAATGTAAACCAGATCTTACACTAGACCTTTCTGTTATTTCCACAGTGCTCCTTACTTGAGTGGTAACCTCAGCATACATATCCTGGACTACTTTAAAATACTTTTCTGAAACACTTCTCTCTGTTACATCTCCACACTTCATGCCTAGGTACCTGATCATATGCCTTCTCCAGATCAATAAATACTAGATGTAGCTATCTCTGTCTTTTTGCAGGTTTTTCCATTATTTTCCTTGGCGCATAAAATGCATTTACTATACCCTTTCCCAGCATAAACCAAATTATTCTTCACTTATTGTTGTTTCATGCCTTATTCTTTTTCTATAATTCGTTGATATAACTTCATAATATGAGATATCAATTTTATCCCTCTGTAATTTGTGCAATTTTGTGGCAGTAAATCTCTATTAGTGACCCATAGAGGATGGGATTTGAAATGTTCCCTGGTGATATCTGGCCTCATTAACTTTCGTCTGGTGGGGACTCATCCGGTGGTCGTATGTTCTTGGACACCTGCTTGAGAAGCGGCCTAATGATTGGTTTGTCGATGTCATCCGATTTCCAATGTCCTCCTGACGGGTTCAATATTGTTGTTTGATTGATAAAAAAACAGCCCCCCCCCCCCCAAGATTCCAAGCATATTCCTCCTTTGAAAACCAGAGCTGCCTCACTCCAGGTTAATAGTATTGCGTTTGTCACTAAGAAGTAGGAAAATCCCCGAGTTCTCTGATGCATATTACTCTGATCTTTTGTCCTCTGCCAATCTTTGTGATATGGATCTACCAGTTTCCCAACGTAAATCTCATTATAATTGCTCTGAAACAGTTAGTCATTGCGGAGGCACTTTGAGCTCTGCAGATACCATACTAACAGGTTCCCTATTCTAACTTTCTAAACACCGCTTTCATGAAAAACACTCATTTTTAACATGTCCCTTTTGTTTTTATTACACCAATAGCAATTCACACAAGAACCTCTTTTGAGGAGACCTATCATAAACCGTTATTTCTAAAATTCACTCCACCGTTATCTTCTTAATACTGCCAGCTAATGAATATTATTACATTATCATTATTATGTACATGCTTATTGTTATATTCCTTGTTACTACTGGAGTTTAGGATTCCTATTGTATAATGAGCGATCTCCCTGACAAGTACCTCTGGCTATTACCTTCTCTTCCACCAGAAACTTACTTGTGTTCCCTGTTTATGGGTCAGAAACATACTCGTCAGAGGCAATTGCTAACTCCTGAAGAGAGTCAAGCTTAAGCTCCTCTAGGTGAATCTTAAGCTCCCTAGACACACAATCCTTAAATCCTCAACGAGAATCATTTCTCGTAGCCTATCCATTCCATAGACTTCCTTTGACTTTAACCATTCGTCAAAATATTGCTCCTTCCTGTGAGCAAACTCAACAAATGTAATTTCACTAGTTTTCTTGAGGTTTCAAAATTTCTGGCAATATGCCTCAAGGACTAAGCTTGGGGACGATGGCCTCACAGAATCATAAAAATCAAAACTAAGGTCTTCCTTCAAGTTCGTATACAACCCTTTGAGCTTTCCTTTTAAACCTACACTGAAGCCAGGGTGGTCCCACATATCCTGGGGCCATTCCACTTCCGGGCAACTTTCACCATTCAAGTTGAACTTACTTTCTACCCAACCATATTCCCCGCACTCAACACCGTAACCTAAGAGCTTCTAAACTCATGTTCACGCACCCTCTCCCGTTCAAACATTGTAAGCTTAGCCTTTTCCAAATCTAATTATTGTAACTGTTTTTGTTTCATTAAGATGTGAATTCGCAATTCGCAGATTTCTTTCCACTATCATCATCATTCTTACCCTGTTTAGGAATTGCCACCTTTTGCGGAATGGGCCGCCTTCAGTACTTTATGCAAACAATGGCCCTTCTTAATGTCAGCTGAGACTTCTAATTCCAAATGATCAGCTAAAAAACTGGACAGCAGCCTCAGTTTCAAAATCTCAAAGAAATGCATCTTGAAAATAAGTCATCTAAGACGGGAAAGCTATCAAGAAACAACAAAACCTAACCCCACACCTCTTTTAATGTACAATGCCTGCCTTATGCTGAGGGATCCTAGCAAGGTCGCCAAATGTTATGGTGGCCTCCTGCTCACTATAAATAAACAGAACAAATATGTTCTTCAAACTTTCTATATAGATATTTTCTGGAATGTACTATGGCATAGAAAACTATTATATATATATATATATATATATATATATATATATATATATATATATATATATATGTGTATATATATATATTATATATATATATATATTTATATATATATATATATATATATATATATAGATATATATCTATATATATATATATATATATGCGTGTGTTTGTGTTTGTGTATCCTTACTCTATAAATATATATATATATATATATATATATATATATATATATATATATATATATATATATATATATATACATATATATATATATATATATATATATATATATATATATATATATATATATATAATAGTTTTCTATGCCATAGTACATTCAGAAAATATTCTTATAGAGTAAGGAGACAACGTTGACCCACCTTATATGAAGTGAAGAGGTAGGATTAGGGTTTGGCATAGAAACTTAGTCGTTAGGGTTGGCGTTTTATCTTTCTCGAGGGAGACACACGGACGAGAATCAATGTTCTATATAGGATTATTTTCAGAGCCTTGGACCAACCATAGGATATCCCCTCTTACACAAATATATGTATATGATATGATAAATACTAGATCCAGGCTGTATGAATACCTAAAATTTCTTACATGAAAAGACAAAGAAAATTTATACTCTTCCCTTACACATACTCTTCTAATAGGGAAATTTTTCTAAAAAAAAAAAAAAAAAGAAGTACCATATATGACTTCAAATGGGCTATTAAACCCCAGGAGTCAGGATCCTCAGTAAAACACTGTACACTCAAAGATGAATAACAAATAGACTAAACTTTATAAAAATAACAATATCTATTTACGAATCAAAGATAGCTGTAAATGATGGTTGGAGCTAGAAAACTCATTCAGCTACAACAGCACAACACAAGCATTC
>NC_061097.1:8246817-8264317 GCF_015104395.2 Macrobrachium nipponense | reverse complement strand
TGCTACAGAGGCCTCGTCAAGTACTACTTTCAACATGACAAACTTAACTATGCCCGACTTATTCCTCTTTACTTAGCAGACATACATTCAATAGCTCAGTCAGACCCTGAAATCTGGGCGGAGTTCATGGAAGGCAATTGGGTTGTTAACAAGAACACCATGCCCTTTTGTGCCATTCGTCCAGATCATGCACTGGAAAAGGCCAGCAGGTGCATGAAATTATCTAGGAGGCTCGTTGGAATCACTTTAAATGAGATTGCCCGTACTGAATTCTTCCTTGTAACACCTGAACTTCCACGTTTAGCATCAGAAGCACAGCCTATCGCTGGTATATGCCCAGGCAAAGCTAAGCTACATCATGCACATTTAAAGCTTCAGGAACAGGATGCTGAGGACCTAACACAATGCATAGAATCTTTCACGAATCCATTTGAATATGAGCATGATCAAGTGATCAACTTGGTCACAAAAGCAGTTATGTCAGACAAAATACAGACTCAAGAGTGACGATCAGATTATTGAGCTAAAATAAGACAGGGTGCTATTTGCCCGCTTGCTGACTGTTTCAAAAGCAAGAGATATCAACCTACAAGAAGCAGTTAGGACATACGAAGCTGATGGGTCCATGTATCATGTTACCTCGAAGAGGGCTTTGATGTCCAATCTAGAAAATTTACCTATAGACAGTAGTGAGAATTTGGATAAGAGATGCTGCACAATCTGAAAATACAAAACGTGTTGTGATTGTTAATGGAATGGGAGACCTCTAAGCTCTAGATAAGCAAGAATAGGTCAAATTATTCTTAGCAGATTATTTCAATAAATGCCATTTGAAAAAATACGGTGATTATGATGAAGTACATGTGGAGTTTGATTGTTATGACACTGGTGTATCTTTGAAAGCAGCAACACGTGAAAAAAGACTAGCAAGCATCAAAGCCATACCATATAGCATCACAGATGCAACATCTATTGCTAAGACCAGCATGAAACGTCCGTTTGCCCATGTGAAAACAAAAAATGAGTTTACTACATATCTAGTAGACAAAACGTTTCTGTATGCTAAGGCAAGTGGCAAGCCTCTTTTAGTGACTTGACGTAATCAAGCAAAGGCCACACATAAGGAAATGGAAGGCATTTCAAGCTCCCAAGAAGAAGCAGACACCAAGCTTATCCTGCACTGTGTAAATGCCTCACAAAATGGTGCCACATCTTTAAGAATTTACTCCGCAGACAGATGTCCTCGCACTAGCCATTAGGTGTTACCCAGTTCTTTGTAGAGACACGTTTCATCACAGGACTTGGTAAGAACCGTAGAGTAATACCACCTACTCCAATCTTCAATGCTTTGGGTCCTAATAGGGCTGCCTCTCTCCCAGGCTTCCATGCAATAACAGGAGCAGATATCACTTGACCCAAAAGATGGCAAGGTTTATGCACTTTCTCAGCTTGGTGTGGCAGAAAGACCATCTGAAGCAAACATCAGTGCTATTGAAGCATTCATTTGTCAGATGTATTTTCATCATACAGGAATAGCAAATGTAGTACATTTAAGGTGGTGGCTTTTCAAGAAAAAAAATTAAATACATTTTGAAAGTTTTCCTCCTACTAGAGTTGCACTTCTACCACCTATAATGCGGGCACACTATCAGGCAATGATTTGGTACAATGACATCATTGCAAATCCAGACCTACCAAAGCCTTATGACTAAGGTGGAATTTAACAGATGAAGAATACAATCCGGTAATGACACCATTGCCACTGGGTTCCTAATGCAATAATTTATTTGGTCAAGTGCAATGTTCCAAGTGAAGATTGAACATGCTGAAAGTATAAAGTTAAGTGTACTGAACAGTGCAGAAGTTCCACTGAATCAGACAAATCTGATAACGCAGACTGTGATGATGCTACCCTCACCCTATCAGATGATATGGATCATGAATAACATGAAAGCTAGTGTAATTAATGTTATGAATAATTAGATAAATTATGATCAGACCAATTGGAGATTTGGCTAACAGTGTAGCTAAACAGTTGGAATTTCTTTAGGCAATGTATGGCAGCCATATTTGGTTTTTGGCAGCCATATTGGCTCCCTGAAAGTTCAAAAAATCAATAAAAAGTAAGCCAAATTCTAAATATGGGCCATTTGGGACACAATATAGAAACAACAGGTAGTCCCACGCACAGTTCCGGTATATTTTTATGTAACCAACCATAGTCTGTGACGTCACACAACCTGGTCGAAGCAACACTTTACTGATGTAAACATAAGGATAATTACCTTTTTTACACTTTGAAATGAGATTTAAAAAAATATCCCTCCATAGATTTAAGCGATGAATGGGATTTTGGACATATGAAATATTGTAGTTCATGTGAATATCGATACTAGAGAAATCGAATAGGCTAAATATTGCATAAATAAGGTATTTTCGTGTGAAACTTTAAGAGACTGACGGGATCATGGAGCCTAATGTCACTGGATTTTTTCGACGTTTTTTTAAACTTCCCTGTCTTGGCCTTGTGTGCATTTGGAACCTCGTTATCAATTGTTTTAAAGCTAATTTCCTTTTGCAAGTTGTCCATTGGCGCGAGTCTGCCTTTCAGTTCATGCATTTGGTTAAATCAACATAGTTTAATTTTGTGATAAAATTAGAGTTCACAGTTTTATTACAACATTAATGTATGTAAACTTAACAAAATACATTAACTGAAAGGCGGACTCTCACCGTCGGACAACTCACAAAAGGAAATTAACTTTTAAACAATTGATAACGAGACGCCAAATGCACACAAGGCCAAGACAGGGAAGTTTACAAAAACCGCTGAAAAATCCTGTGACATCAGTCTCAAGGATCCCGTCAAGCTCTGAAAGATTCACACAAAAATATCTTATTTGTGCAACATTTCGCTTATTCAATTTCTCCAATATCGATATTCACATGAACTTCAATATTTCATATTTCCAAAATCGTATTCACTGCTTAAATCTATGGAGGGATATTTATTAAATCGCATTTCAAAGTGCAAAAAAAAAAAAATCCTTATGTTTACATCAGTAAATTGTCGCTTTGGCCGGGTTGTGTGACGTCACAAAATCACATACGCAAATGAGTCTCAAATTGATTTGGATTCGTTGTCATTACGATATCGTGATTTGGACTACTGAATGTGGTTATTTTAAATGTTTTGGTAATGTACTTTAAAATGCCAGACTCATCTAATTAGTTATAGTACATGTTGAGTGAAAATCAATGGATTATTGGCCTTAAAACAACAACTCTTACTGGAAAGAGGGCCCGAAATGGCGGCCATTTTGAAATTAAAGATGGCTGCCCTTTGCCACCCCTGGGAAATCTCCAGCAAAGATTTTCTTGTTATTTGGAACCTACTTAAGATATCAAGATGGGTGCCATGTTCTAATCACAAAAATCTTACGGGATTACATAAGCCCCTAGAATAGAAGGACTGACTCACCTATAATAAGTGATCATCTTTTCAGTTATTGCTGTATCTTGTAATCTTTTTCTGGAAAACTCCTCATGACGATACATTGCTGGCATGCCGCGTTACCCTATAGTACATTCAGAAGCACTTCATCAATTAAATCAACAAAGTTAGCAAAAAGAATTTCATTTATAATCATTCTCTATTTTGCAGAAAACGTGCCAACGCATTTTAAGCAAGTTGGAGATAATTGAATTATTTGAAAAGAAATTCCAGAGCATTTAACACAAACGGACATACTTTACAAGAGTTGAGTTTAAGGATTTTCTTTTATATGTATTTTATGTCATTGTCATTTGGAAAACTAATTTAAATTGACAAAAATTATTGGTATTTTCTTTTGATAGAAATGTGTTCTTGCTATATATGCGTGGAAGGTTTTTTTATTCAGAAAATATCTACACGCAATATAAGCACATATCTTTTCCGCAAAGAACTGATTGGAGAATTTCGTATACGTTAGATTAATGGTCTCTTTAGCAGCCATTGCTGGTGAGCCTGGAAGTAAACCCATTCAGGAGTGGGGAAATATATGAGTCAATGGAGTAAGTTAACATTTTCCGTGTTGTAATAGTTTCCTTTTTATTCAGTTGTGACCCTGTTCATTTTTTTTCAGTGGAAAAGGTTTCTCAGCAATGTTTTATTCCTTTTTTACGGTTGCGGTTAAGGTTGTTGACTTTTGTCTTCATTCAGTTGATAGCTAGCGTGAAAAGCAATCTTTTTTATATTTGTTTAACATCCACTAATTGCTTTTCCTTCCAAAAATTAAGATTATTTGTCAATGACCTAGATTGAAATGTGCTACTGTTCGTTCTTGGTCAATTCGTACAGTCCTGAATCTTGAATACTACGTTTCCATAGAGTCCAAGATTGTTAAATCGTTGCCGAAATTAATTTGAGTAGATTTGGTGCTTTGTACTAGAATGATTACTCACACTAAAATCGTAAAATGATACACCGAAATGATAAATGTTATGAATAGGAAATTATTGTCTTTTAGAAATAAGGAGAGAAATGAAAGGACGAAAATCAATATTGCTCAATTAAAATCTTTCATAACATCCATTACTGAAAGTCTGAATTCCCATAATGGAGGCGAAAGCAACAATTAGCGGATTAACTGGAAAATTGCAGTGGATCAGAATTTAATTCAAACGTATAATCAGTGAAGAGACCGACTATTATTCTTTCCGGAAAGCAGAAAGAACGTAAGCAAAAAAGGGAGAAATAACATGAAAAGAAGGACTTGCCGTCGTTCAATCGCTTGCAAAATGAGTTTACTTTATTCCATAAAACTGTGCAATGGCTTTCCTGGGAATGATATTAGTGCTGGTGCTTATTAACTAGTCTGATATAGTAATATCAAGTTTCAGGCACTTTTTCCTTGCCTTCCTGGTCAGGTTATTTATCTTTAATATATGTATATTTACCTTTACAGTTTACTCTTTTTTTTAATACTTAGTTCATTTTCATCTTGCTCTTATTGTTCTTCCATTTTTTTTTTTCACTTGAGATTTTGTCCTGAGAAAGATTATTCAACGAGCTTTCAATGATCTTGCGTGTTCCCATGGCAGTGTGCAGTTTAGCTCATTTGAGCTTTTTTTTTCAGGTGGACAAAATTGCTGGAAGTGAAGGTGCCTGTCCTTTTATTCAGTATTGCCAATAATGATTTAGACCATCGTCGGCAAATAATCTGTTTGGTCATCTTTGCGGAGTTCGATTTTGAGGGAAACCTCTTTCTGTGCCTTTGAACACAACGTCCAGAATTAGTGCGACCTTACTCAATTTGCAGAAACGTTGCATTCATTAAACTGAGGTGCCACTTGTTCACAGTCACTTTACTTGAGTTCTTTCATTCTTTTGTTGGCAATCCATATCATAATATTACTGGCGGCATTATTAATGTTCTGCAGGCCTATATATAACTCAGTTCGAGAGTTGTAACACAAAGAAAGATTCGGGAAACTGACGGGGTAGCCCCATGAGTAACATCCTGATCCCAAATGTGTAGCATGCCATATCATGAGGGAAAACACGTTAAGGGGAGAAAAAGAATAAAATATAATAAAAGTATTTAATTATAAAAGATTATAATCTATAATAAAGAATATTGCCTTTCTAGAAAATACCCCAACCAATCGAAAGAGAAATACCGGGAAAGGAAACAATAGCGGAAATTATAAGAAGCAATATTTTTTTTTATTACTTCATCTTACCATCCATTCCTGATGGAAGTCATGAAAGTACTCGCAGTACTTACAGGATTAACCAAAAAGTTTGAATGACTTTGAAGTCAAGATTTTCGCAAGATACTCACCCTAGAGACACCCTAATGTGATTTCAAGATATACTGATATGTCAAACAGAAAATAGAGAGAGGAAGCAAGACGAGACTGCTGAAAGACTATTTACTACGTGCTACGTGATCTGTTTTGGTCCAAAACACATCCATGGCAGCAGTATCATCAGTACTCATACATACAAGAGGCTGATGCTACATTCAACGTTTATGCATCAAGCCCCGGATTTACTGATCACTTGGCCTTTCCATGCGCACACATTTCTCTTGGTTGATTGCTCTGTTATTATATTCTGTGTTTAATAAATGAGGTTCACCTGAATACGGAGGTGACACTTGATTCACTGGACAATGATAATTACCGTCTGATATTGTCAAGTGTGTTCACCATTCTAAATTCTAAATTCATATTGATTTCAGGAAATTTAGCTACATTTTAATAGTCATAAATTCAATTTAATTGCAATTGTTTACTGATTCGGAGGGATGACAAGCAGTGACTGCACTCTACAAAACCTGAATATGCCTATGTATCACTTCAAAATTACAGTATTATAGGCTATAGGCGTCATATTGGCTATAATTTGATGACAATTTTCTTAAGGACATTATCTACTTTCGAAATAATAGGATTATAAAATAATTACGTAGACTTATAATGTCCTATGTCTTTTTGTCGGTTTATGACGCTCTGATCATAGGCCTGTTCTATATTCAGCCGTTTTATTGTTGTTCTTGTTGTGGCATGGAGGAGTAAGATGGTAATTTAAATTTGACAACGTATTCAAGGGTTGTGAGAGAGAGAGAGAGAGAGAGAGAGAGAGAGAGAGAGAGAGAGAGAGAGAGAGAGAGAGACTGGTTGTTGGCTCGTTAGGTTGTTTGTGTTCGTGTGAATGGATAGTTAACAGGTGAATTGCTTGTCCTGCGAGCGGTTGTTGTGTCTGTTGAGTCGGTCGCGGGTTTGGATTGGTCTGTATTTTTGAGTCAGTCTGCGATCAGAGCTTGTGATGGTCAGATATAGTCGGCAGCAGGTGTTGTTGTTTTGATGTTGTTGGTGTTCATCTGTGCAGTGATTTGCTGTATTGAATTATTGTATGAATGTAGTACCCGGTTGTTTGCTTTATATTGTGATTCTCGACGGTTGTTGTGTCTCGACGACCTTATCCAGCGGACAATAGAGCTTCTCACCCTGAAGTCAGTCATTGATGGTGAGTACGAGAGAATGAAAATTTTTGTGTCTGTAGGTGAACCAATTAAAAAACTACTCTTTCCAAAAGAAGTTGACGAATAGGACCATGCCCTGTCATTGCCTCAAAATATAAGAAATTGACGTGTAGGTATATGCCCTGTCATTGCATTAGGACATAAGAAATTGGCGTGTCATTGCCTTTAAAAAAAAAAAACAATGACTTTGTCATACAGGCCTCACCTCTCAATGATATTACCATTTGACATGAAGGATTATGATGAGTTATTACCCTCATATCGGAACTGGCTCCATAAGTGTGTGCTTCATTTCAATGTAGGCTATATAGGATCGTTTATGTAGGCCAACACCAATTAAAAAACAAAAGAAAAAAGCAAAATGCTTGTGTATTTAGGCTACGTATGATTAAAAAAAAGATAGACAAAATGATCCAAGCTCCTCATAATGTTACATAACTTAATATATCTTGCAAACTTTACAACTCCGAGAACTCAAATCTGTTGTGTTATGATTTATGCACAAAACGCAAACATTACCGAAAGGAGTCAATTCCGTATTGGTAAATCATTTGGACTGTTAACTGGTATGACGCCATTCCCTTTTTTAGGGCTAGCCAATCACTGGCGTACAGTGGGCGGGGCTTAGCTACAGAAATGGGTGGATTTTGCTATAACTAATAAAATACTTCCATTGCAAGGCATCATTTCCACTGACTTCAGTTGGAGGTATATTACTCTTTTGGGTATTATTACAGTTTCAACCATTATGGGAAATCTATTATATTAATAGTTTTTCCCGAGTAAAGCACGTGATAACAAAACACTTCTTCTCAATACATTATTGTTGATGAAGGGCACTGGACGAAAGATAGTGTGTTGGTATTTACTTTTAAATGGGATACACTCTTCTTGGTCTTTTACTTCACAGAAAACGAAAAATTTGAATATCTGATAAAATAGAATCAGACCAAAATAAGTAAAGAGGAGCAAAGGAGAAAATACAAATACTTGTTATAGAGAAATAACCTGATTGGTCCATCGATGAACTGGGAGAACACTCGATTCAGCATTATACTAAACAATTTGCAATTCGCATTTTATCATGCGAAACGGACATTCATATGTTTTTTTCATACAATTTCATACTAAAGTTTTGTTAGGAACCGATTCGGATTTGCATGAGAAATTGCCTTTTTTTTCTTCCTAACCTTTAAAATGGCAATGCTCACGACTTCGTTTTAATGTTGTGATGCTTCCATTGTAAGATATTCCTGGCTCAGGAAGAAGTAGTCTTTTGCTTGCAATAATGGAACACGACGGGCAGAACTGTCATTTCCTTCGTGGTCAAAAACTACCATAGTTAATTCTCTTTTTCTTGTTGTTTTTCACACTTGGTTTGGGAAAGACAATTAGTTGTCAGCGTTTTGGTATCTGTACTTAAAAAAGTGGAACAGAAGTTCTCTCCTATGCATTCAGTTTACTAATATTTAAATTGAAGGTAAGGTTTGAGCGACTGAATATTTTGGAACGCTTTAAATTTGTCATGCACACCAGGTAGACAAACGATGTCTTTGTCAGAAATAGGAATAAAGAACTATCATGTTGGTGGTTAGATTCCAATGGAAACCTTTGGATATCTTCACCTCTGATGAGAAATGAAACGAAGTAAATATAGAATTCAAACGCCCAAGCACTGTGACCTATGAGTTTAGTCAGCGCTGAAACTGAAATTGACAGTAGAAGATTTGTAAGCTATAACAGGAGGAAAACCTCGCAGTTGCACTGTGTTATGGTGGCCTCCTGCTCACTATAAATTACTAAATAAACGTTTTAGCTAAAGTCATATTGTTACTATAAATTCAAGCTTTCTATAAATGATTACTTTCAGAGCCTTAGACTAGCCATAGGGTATCCCCTCTTACACACAACTCGTGTAAAAACAAAACTAATAGATATACACCTGATCCAGGTTGTATGAATACCCAAATTTCTTATAGAAAAAGGGACTTACACTAGACAAACTCCTCTTATAGGCACATACTTCAAAGAATCAATTATGACTTCAAATGCACTGTTAAACCAAAGGAATCAGGATCCTCAGCAAAACACTGCACCCTCGAATAGGAATAATTAAAGACTAAATTTCATAAAATTAGCAATAGTTATTAACGATTTAAAGATGGCTGTAAATGATTGCAGGGGGCTAGAAACAGTATTCAACTAAAAAAAACACATGCACACCCATACACACGAGTATTCCCCATTCGCATACGCTAACAAGGGGTAGGGAAAGTCATAGGGGAGAAATAAAACCACAAGCTCACGACAGCAAAAGAAAAATACAAAATACAAACATGCGACAGTATAAGACAAAAATATGAAAAATAACTCTTAATCCTATTTACCTAAACCTAACTTATAGTAGCAATATGACTTTAGCTAAAACGTTTATTTAGAAACTTAGCATCGCAGATCATACTCTAAGATTACCATCAGCAGCTCGGAGCGTTTAAAACACCAGAGCGTCGATCAGAATAACTTCCAATATTTGCGCTTATAGGAAACAAGTTTCCCTACGTCCATCAAATATGACACTTAACGTTGATTCTGCCAAACACCATCAACAATCCCCGTAGTGTCAGTATCAAGACAGCGTCAATATTCTCACAAAACAACTGTCAAAAGTTCCGCTTACCAGGAGCGTCTCTCTACGGGTGTTGTAACACTCCACAAAAGCGAAGAGGTTCGGAGAAAGCTGCTACAGAGGTGAATGCCATGATCAAAACTTGCACAATAAGTAATGACGGTGCCCTGACACGGCACTGGACTTAAAAAGGCAGACACACATGATGAATCATAGAAGATTGTCCTGCCGCAGAACACCCACAAGAAGCAGGCAGTAGCAAAGCAGAATCAAGTTCAAACTGTGATGCTTTACATACCTGCCTCAAGGCAGACAAAACGGCAGGCAACAGCAAGCTTAAAACATCCTGTGGTTGGGAAAAAGAACAGCCAAAATCTTCATTTAGCAGCAAAAGTAAACAAAACTTAAGTTTAAAGAGTTACATAATGGGATAAAAAGACTAATTTACATTAACTTTCCATGATGAACCAATTATCAGGAGAGGATGGAAAATAAGATGAAAGACAGAGAATATGAATGGAGGTAAAGTAAAAGGAACGAAAGGGTTTGCAGCTAGGGGCAGAAGGCACGCTGCAAAGAACATTAAGTAATGCCTACAGTGCACCATATGAGGTGCACTGACAGCACTACACCACTATGGGTCCTGTGATTCAAGTACTGAGGAGTAATTTCCCATACTTTGATATTCGTCGATACCCAGTTCTGCAACTCTGTTGAAAACACACTATATGTGGTTGGAAGATTAGATATTTATGGTGACTGCAGTGATGTCTATATACGCTCACTGTATTGGCCTAAGCCCATCGAACCTAACCTTATAGTCCAGGAGCATTAGTAAAAATGGGGAAAAAATGTTATAAAGCTGCTTTTCTCAGAATAGTTGAGTTTTATCATATATCATAACGTATGAATAGTCCTACAAAGTTCCCCTGGAGCTTAAGTCAGAAATCACCATCCCGTATCAGATAAGCAACATACAGCCTTGAGAAACAGTCATTTTTCAGGTAGGAGACTTGCAATCGTGCTTTGGATTTCTCTAGAGCAGGAGACTGCTTAAAGAGGGGAAGGTTATTCTCTTTGATGGGGTAAAAAAAAATGTGCTTTGTGACACAAGCCTTTCCTCCACAGAAGTGGTATACTGGTCCTTACCCAACTGTTCTATCTTACTCAATGTGTCAAAAACAGCCTGGTCAGCAATGTTTTGGCTATTCAATGTAAGTAAATCATTACTACTGTCACAAAAGGAATTACCCATGGTTTCAATGACATCTCTATAAAACATCTGCTGGTTATGCATGTTCTGGTCATGATGCCACAAATTTGTTTTCTTGTTAGAGATGATTCAAACTATTGTATCATCCATGCCATATCTGGGCCACATCCCATCCACCGTCTCAGAGCCAATGGATTCTCAGTGAGCCATACTGCTCCACTCTAGCCTTTTATGGCTGCGTTGTCTTGTTCATGTGCCTGATCTATGGCAATAGCAGAGAATGGCCTGCTGTCTTTTTTACTGTGAAGTTTCAAGACAAAAACCGTTAGTGTCACCATGGTTTCTCAGTGAGCCCTACTGCTCCACTCTAGCCTATGGCTGTTGTCTTGTTCGTGTGCCTGATCTATGGCAATAGCAAAGAATGGCGTGCTGTCTTTTTTACTGTGAAGTTTCAAGACAAAAACCGTTAGTGTCACCATATCTCCCAAGTGTACTGGAATCCACCTTGCATAGTTGGTATGATCCGAGGAAAAGAACCAAGGAACAAGCATGGTAATGGCTTCAATGTATAACTGGAAGTCTACCTCACGAACGGCCCGGATAAAGAGCACCACCATCATTTCTAGTTGTATTACCAAGCCCCAAAATTGGAACTGAGGACATCCTTCAGCTCTTTACTTGCACCAGTCTTCGAAAGACACTGCAATTTTCATTTATACTGCTACTGTATTGAGTGTATGTCTTCTGAAGGAGAAAATTGAGACTGGCTAATGTAACTTGAGTGATTTTCAGGAAGGAATCAGCTGTTCCAAGTAAGGGACTCCTGTCTCCACAAGAGTGCCCGTTCAGCCGCTACCATCCAGAAGATTACCTAAGACTTTGAGTGATATTCTATATGGAATCCCCAAATAAGACAAGAAAGTGCTCCTCGCCATAGTTTGTTGTCAATGCCCATTGAATTCGCTTTGCTATTGCATACAGAGGCTGAACCATTGTGATGACAGGCACTTGTGAGTGCCGAATCATGGCTTCTGAATAGGCTGATTCATAGAAAAGTGTTAGCAAAGAAGTGGCCACACTGTTTTCGTCAACAATTAGATTCTGTATAGACAATAGCATGCTTATCTGCAACCGTGTCAGCATTTTACTAAGATATATTTTGAAATTAAAAGATTGCAATCAATAATCACAGATCTATATTACTGTTTTAGTGCATATACATGTTAATAAACACGTTTTAACATGCTTGGTGAGCTTTAGTGTTCATTCTTCAAATAACCAAAATATGCAGAATGCCAACACATGCATCTGGGCTGCAGCAGCCTTTTCTTTAAATGGCTGCCAAAGCATCCATTGGCCAAATCTGAGATGCCCCTATGGCTAAATATAGTCCTAATATCATCCCCTAACAGTGTGCAAAGTCTCCTGCTTTTATGATAAAAGGCACAATTCCTCTGAAAATTTCACCTATCTGTTCTACTCTCTCTCTCTCTCTTTACACGACTAAAGAATAATTTGATTAAGAAAATGGTGATACCGATAACTTTCATCATCTGTCTCTACAGATTTTCCTTTATCGATGGAAAGAAACTGCCACCGTTGTCAAATACAACATCTTATGACTGAAAATTACTGGCAACCCATTCACAATCATTATTCTTATATTTTACTTTACTATCTTTACCTTGTTAACGCTCTGTTTTCGTTTTCATCATTTTTACTGTCGGATGAATTTTCAGCAATGTCTCTTGTGCAAGAATTTTGTACATAACTTCTAAATGTTCAAAGAATCTGTTGCAATCAAAATCTCCATATTGACAAATACTATTTTCTCCAACATCCCATGCAAAACTGTATTTGCTAGTCTCGTAGATGCCATACGAATACCTTAAAAACCAAAAGGCATCTGTGTAAATTCGTAATGTCCCTTTAAAATAAAAAAAAAAGCTGCCAATTTTCTACCTCTTCGCTAAGTGGTACTTATAAAAACCCTTGCGTGAGGGCAATTGACAAATATATATTTTTACCTCCATTCTCTACGCCACTGGATACCTATCTGGAAAGGTATTCTCATTTAATTTCCTAAAATGCACACATACACATATTGAACCATAATTCTTGGGTATTGCCAGCAATGGCAAATTCAATGGTGACGAGCTAGGACTAATGATACCTTCCTTTTCCCACTTTTTAACTTCTTACTCAACCTGCTCTCTAATCTTAAAGAGTACCCTACTTGACGGGACATAAATTTTCTTTGACCACCCCCCCTCCAATTCTACCTTGCGTTCTAACACATTAGTGAACCCTAATTTATCCCTACCAGGGCAATAACATCTTAATGTTCAGTCACAACCTCACCTAAACCCTCTTATAAGTTATTTGCAGTCAGCCTCCCTTAAATGATTCTAAGAAATATTTTTTCTAACGTCCATTTCAGCCTCCGAAATCTCATTTTGCTCCCCTATTAAAGCCACTAAGTCAGTTTCATCACTCCATTATCAAAGTCCACAACATATATGTTCCCCTGATATCTCCTAACTGATTTTTTGCAGTTTAACAATTCCACCCATGTAACCACTCTAATTATGGAAATTATGCTTAACACATTTAAGCTTCTCACAACCTTCAAGCACGAACATTTGTTTATACAGTTTTATATCGCTCACCTTAACTTTCACCAGACAAACCATACCTGGTTCTAAAATTATATCTTCTATCAAAACACCCATATATAAATTTTCTTCCTCTTACCATTAGTCTCACTATCTTCTAGTGACTGATTATCTCACACAGTTCCTCACTATTCCCATTACAGGATAAAACACTCGGGTTCTCCAATTGTTATAGTACTTCTTTCACTAGTATATATAGAAATCTTATTTCTTCTACATGTAGGATGTCCCAGTAAGATTGTTTCCCAAGGCAATTCACCTTATCATCAAAACTAGGTTCCCGGTGAAAAACAAATATCCACCATCCCCACAAAATCCAGTTTATAAGCCAGAACAATACACACTTTCACCTCTGAATGTTATACTGGCACTAAACTGACTAATGCACCCATATCTACAAAAATCAAAACACTGGACTCTGCTACGGCTATCTTCACCGCCAACTTTGGCTCTGTTACATATCTCAAAAGCCCTATATGACATGAACATCCTACTCTTTCATTTTGGCTGTTCGGCATTCCAGAAATTCTGCCTATCTTTAGACACCCACGAATATCCCCCCCGAGTAGCTTTCCTATAGCTATTAACAAAATTCAGAGTTACTAGTCTAACATTACTATTATTGAACAACGGACAAAACCGCCAAGAATACTCCAAACTCTTACACGCACCACGGTATTTAACTCGGCAAAACTTCTTCATGTGGCCTTCCTATTACAATTGAAACAATGAAACAAGAAGTGAAATTATATTTTCTATCTATTCAGGCCAAAACTAAACGATTCCTCAGATATAGGCTCTACTGGGCCATCAAATCTCGTCACAATAGCCTCTGGAACTTCATTTAGAAGCCATGAGAAATGTAGTAACTTCTGAAAATTCTTAAAAATTTTACATCATCTCTCTAGGTTTCTATCAACAGTGCCGACAATGTATAAAATCCTCTCGCAAATCTATGACAAAAACCTGCCATTCTCATGAATGAGCGAACATTTTTTTATTCTTGGGTATAAGAAAATTTTCAATGGCCTTGACCTTCTCATCATTCACCTGAACACCTTTCCAAATATGTTTATTAAGGAAATCACACTTGTATAGTTTAATTTTCAGACCTGCCATCATAAGTCTCTTGAGGATTTCTCTCAGTACTTCTAAATGTTCTTGTATCGAGTCTCTTGCAACCAATATAGCATCGACATTTATCCCCAACATTCCATGGAAGTCGTGTTCAGCAGCGTTGTAAATGTAAAAGGACTACCTAGCAAACCAAAGGGCATCCGTATAAATTCATAGTGCCCTTTTGAGATTGAAAATGCTATCAAGTTTCAATTCTCCGCACCCAACGGTACTTGCAAAAATCCTTCCGTGAGATCAATTGGTGAATAATTATTCTTGCCTCCAATCTATGCAAATAAATCTGGTAAACATGCCATCGATAACGGTCTGGATCTGTTTTCTCATGTAATTTCCTGAAATCCACACAAACACGGATTAGACCATCTTTCTTCTGCACTGCCAATAACAGGAAATTAAATGGTAAAGAACTAGGTCTAATTGCACCCTCATCCTCTCACTTGCTAACCTCTTGTTCAACCCACTCCCATATATTAAAAGGTATCCTATACGACGGGATGGGGTTTTTGTCTGATCCCACATGTAAATGTACCTTGTGTCCTAACACATCTGTCAACCCCGGTTTATCTCCTTTTAAAGCAATAACTTCTGAGTATTCAGCTAAAACCTCACTTAACCCCTCTACGTAGCCTTTATAATCTCCCTCCCCCGATGATTTCTAAATATCTCCCTTCTAAACTCAATTTCAGCCTTTGTAAATTAATTTTCGTCTCATATTAATGCCACTGAATTCACTTCCTCACTCGATTCATCCAGATGGACAACATAATTATTCCTTTGATACCTTCTAACTGAATTATTATAGTTAAGCAATTCCACCCATGAAACGTCTATATTTAACACCTACTCTATTGAAACCAAACTCACCACTCCTTTAAGATTTTCACTGCCTTCCACCACAGTCACTTGTGTATGTGCTTTTATATCTCTCCCCTTCACTTTCACTATACCATCCATACCTGGTTCTAAAATTATCTCCTCAATTAAAACACCCTGGCATATCCTCTTTCCTCACCATCAGGCTCACTTACTTTTGGTGACTGATTATCTGTCATTATTTCCTTATTCCCACTTATTTCCTCATTATTCCCTATTTCAAATACATTCCCCTTCATTTCCTTAGCATCTACATATGGGATAAAACCTCCAGTTTCACCTCCCTTACTAGGGTAAATAGAAATACTATTCCTCTTAGACCTTGGATGTCCCAATAATATCTTTTTTACCAAATTAACCCCTCTCACCACAAGAACTGATTCCTGTATTACATGGTTCCATAACGAGAAACAAATATCCGCTGATTCCTCGACATCCAGTTTTGAGCTAGGTAATCACACACTATCCTCTGAATGACTTAGCCGAAACTGAGGGAACCACAACTGATAAAAGACAGTCCAATAAACTGACCAGAGCTCCTGTATCCACAAAAGCTAGAAGACTAGGCCCAGGTATGGCTCCTCTCACCACCGGTTTCTGTTCTCCAATATCTCTCAAAAATCCTATATGCCATGAACAATCTATCCTATCACCTCTATTTGTTCTGCCCTCTAAAAATTCTGTATTTTGCTTTGGATATCCTTCTAGAGGAGCTTTCTTATAGTTAGATCAATTAAAACAATAAATTTGTGCAGTGTCTGATCTGTAGATCTTCTATCACTCTCCACTTAACCGAAACACAATTGGAAGAAAAAACATATTCTCTTTGCAGGAGGTTCTTTTGGCCTATTGTCGTGCTTTTAGGCATTCCATTAAAAAAAATTGTCTACAGTTAGCCATTTAGACATTTGGCTCTTGGTTTGTGAAAAGATAAAAGATTATTCAGAAGCAGCCTCTATCAGTCTATCATAACTGCTAACTATCGCATCAGGTATGTCATTCAACAACCACGAGAAATGCAGTAACTTCTGAAAAATTTTCAACGAAGCAGAATTGCCATTTTACTAAGAGACCCACACGGCCAAAAAGGCTTTATTTTCGGAGTAACCCATCATAATTTTGGCACAAGATCTGACTTAATTTTTTTTATTAGTTTAATGTCTCTGGATTAATAATCCAGATGTCTGCTCGGAAATCTCGCTTGCATAAATATTGAAAATCCCATTTGAAATGTTGTACACGCTTGAAAACAGGATACGAAAATGAGAATGATTAAAGTGTGTTTTTTTTTATAACTTTGGACTTAGTCAACATAAAACGAAACTTTATTTTGTGGCTAAATATTTGTTTTTGGTGGCGAAAAATCGTTTGAAAACATTTTTAGATGTGTATCCGTTACCATTATCTTGGAATCCAAGATGGCGGCTTCAATCATCGATATCGTTAGGCAGTGACTAAAAAAAGTTGCTCATATAAACAAAAAATCCTTTCCGTGAAAGGTAATTGGACATGAAAAGAATCAGTAGCTACTAATGTTTAAACCTGTTACCTATCTGGCCATTTATATCCCAATTTATTCATATTTAGTCATATTACTCATAAAAGTGTTATGTTCAGTTTCAGCAACAACAAACTTTTCACAATTCATTTTACCATAACATTACTAGACATATTTGTGGCTAAAAATATGCTTTCAATATCAATTATAAAATAAAGTTTAGGCTATTAAAATAAATTGGGTAGCTTCCTTGAATTTTATATTGTATAAAATGATAAAATAAAAGCAAAAATCACAAAAAAAATAATCCATGAAGCAACAACACAGATGACAAAAAAAGTATTTTCAAGTTTTTAAAAACATAAATATTTTTTTAACATTAACCCTAATGGATTATATACACTTAAAGGGAATGTCATGACGCTCTAATTCCTCTTCCAAATA
>NC_061097.1:8219317-8241817 GCF_015104395.2 Macrobrachium nipponense | reverse complement strand
GAAACAGTTGTTGCTAAAAAAGTTTACTAGAAAATCTATTTCGTTGTGGAAAGAGACCCAACTGGAAGTGAGGGACAAAGGCTCTATGAAGGAGGGTGGAGAGGGCATTTAATTTAAAATTAAAAAAAATTACATGAGCTATAGAAATTTGATCCCTAAGCCTGTTCCTTCAAAAAGAAAGTATTACAATTAATTAACAAGGAATTATTCCAGCCTTGAACCTAAAATTAATTCCGAAAAATCCTCTAACAATCCGATCTCTTTTCAGAGCTAAAGACAGAGTAAGCCCGCCTTTGGTGTCCAACATAGTTTATCAATACACTTGTCCCAGATGTAATCGGGGTACTTATGTTGGATGCACGAAGAGGCTGCTACAAGTCCGTTTCTGCGCCCACAAAGGAGTCAGTTTCCGAACAGGATGCAAATTATCCAATCCTGAGCTATCAGCATCCGGAACCACTCTATTACCTGTCGCTCCCGCTTGGACATCGATGATTTTAAAATTATTGGATCAGCCAATAAAGATGACGAGCTTTTAACACTGGAATCAATTTTAATCAAAACTAATGTACCGACTTTAAATGCCCAGTCCTCGTCAGTTCAGCTGTTCATAGCCTAACCACTTGTTTGTTTACATAGTTTTGTGTGTGGGTGTTTTTTTACTTTATTATTTTTTTTTCTCCCCACTCTGTCCTTCAGTCACCTTCTATTTTTTACTCTGGTAGGTTGTCTCTCCAACCTAGTGTTGTTGTACAATAATTTTTACATTTTAAATGTTTTAGTGTTCAATTTTAAATTTTAAATATTATACGGTGTTTTATCAGTGACGAGTCTTGTATGTTTATATTTTTTTATCATTCCCAGCCTTGAAAATGCATCGAAGTGATGTGAAACGTCGGCAATTAAATTAGTGTACTACGCTGAGACATGCCTTTACCTCTCCACCTTGTGATATCTGTGGGACTTGAGCTCTTACTAGTCTTCTATCTACGGGACATTATTCCAAGGACTGGACCATGCCTTTTGGAAGCTTCTTCTTCGTGTTCTTGTTCCTCTTCCGACTGAGATCCCGAGGAATTAGTAATTTCCATGAATTGATACGGACGAGATATAATACCCAAGTGCTGGTTAACTGCCGTTTGCTTGAGAAACACACCAAGAAACTAGAGAAAACCAAATTGGACCTTACGTTTCTCCAGTATTGTCAATTCAACAACATTGTCCCCAAGTTTATAAAATTTAAAATTTATAAAGCTTCTCTGTATCGTTCTGAATTTTATCATGACACGGTTAACAAACTTTTGGAGATTGAAATAAATTCTAAATATAAGGATTTAAAGAGGTTTCTCACATTAACTGTTAAGTACAAAACTATTGTTAAGGACTCATTAACTTTAATTGACCATTTTATATTTACGAAACTTTTTAACAATTCCATTTCTCTTTTTGTACAGAGTGTAGAGACGAGACAACAAGAAAAACTGCGAGGCCTGGGCATTTCTATTCCATCTTTTTAACATAAACATTAACTCTGTTTTTAACTTGTCCAAGCGGTTTTGTCTAAAAAAACAAGAATTCCTTTTATCTTTAGGTTTAGACTTTTGTCTCCCTAGTTTTAAACCCAGTTTTCAACAATTTTTTCTCCCTTTAGAAATTTTATTCCAGAAACTGACCAAATTGCCGTTCTGTAATAATGCAGATTATCTAAGAAAACAACTGTCAGCTCTAGCCCACCAAACCTACAATAATCTAAAAACTAGATGGGCTCCTTTCTTCAAGAAAGAGGATCTCCTAATCTTGAAAGAATTAGCTAAAGACCAAGACATTATCATTTTGCATCCTGATAAAGGTAAGGGAACAGTAATCTTAGATAAACTCGATTATGTGACGAAAATGTGTTCGATACTCGACGATAACACTAAATTTCAGAACAAACTGGGAACTCCTAACCTTCAGAATATTATTAAAGTAGAGGACAAGATCAACATATTTCGAGACTTCTTAAAAATAAAAACATTATTGATGAGATGACTTTTCAGAATTTATATGTTACTGGGGCCACTTATGGGATTATGTACGGTCTCCCGAAAATCCACAAGGAGGGCGTCCCACTTAGACCAATTCTATCTTCACTTAACACCCCTAATTATCACCTTCGCCAAGTACCTTGTTCCCCTCCTAGAACCACTCGCCCATAGTACCCATAACGTAAAAAACACATCTGATTTTAAAAATGATATTTTAAAGCAAGATTCTGATCTCTTCATGAGTTTTGATGTTGAGTCCTTATTTACCAGTATTCCAGTTAGAGAAACTATCGAAATTATTTTAGATAAACTTTTTCCTCTCTGATTCTATTTTTAAAGGTTTTACTCGTCCGTTATTTAAGCAACTTTTAGAATTGGCCGTGCAGGACACGACTTTTATTTTTAAAGACTCTTGTTTTAAGCAAATTGAAGGGATGGCGATGGGCAGCCCACTTGGTCCCACCTTCGCCAATATTTTTATGAACTCCCTGGAGGAGACCATCTTTGACAGTTGCCCCCTCAACATTTACCCCCTATTTTACAGAAGGTACGTGGATGACACGTTTGCGTTGTTTAGGTTTGATTTTAATGCCGAAGCATTTTTAGAATTTATTAACTCTCAACATCCTAATATTAAGTTCACCATAGAGAAAGAAATCCCATAACTCATTGCCATTTTAGATTTACTTGTTTCTAGAGACAATAATAGCTTTCATACAGGAATTTACAGAAAGAGTACATTTACAGGCTTAGGGGACAAATTTCTATAGCTCATGTAATTTTAATTTTAAATTAAATGCCCTCTCCACCCTCCTTCATAGAGCCTTTGTCCTCACTTCCAGTTGGGTCTCTTTCCACAACGAAATAGATTTTCTAGTAAACTTTTTTAGCAACAAACTGTTTCCCCTCAGTGCACTTTTATAGAACCCTCAATAAATTATTAAACATGAAAATAAACCCCCCACCTCCTATACATAGCGTTCCGAAGTTAATCATCTATGCTAAGTTCCCTTTCCTCCATGACAGTTCCTTCAAAAAGAAAGTATTACAATTAATTAACAAGGAATTACCAGCCTTGAACCTAAAATAAAATTAATTCCGAAAAATCCTTCTAACAATCCGATCTCTTTTCAGAGCTAAAGACAGATTAAGCCCGCCTTTGGTGTCCAACATAGTTTATCAATACACTTGTCCCAGATGTAATCGGGGTACTTATGTTGGATGCACGAAGAGGCTGCTACAAGTCCGTTTCTGCGCCCACAAAGGAGTCAGTTTCCGAACAGGATGCAAATTATCCAAATCCTGAGCTATCCAGCCATCCGGAACCACTATTACCTGTCGCTCCCGCTTGGACATCGATGATTTTAAAATTATTGGATCAGCCAATAAAGATGACGAGCTTTTAACACTGGAATCAATTTTAATCAAAACTAATGTACCGACTTTAAATGCCCAGTCCTCGTCAGTTCAGCTGTTCATAGCCTAACCACTTGTTGTTTACATAGTTTTGTGTGTGGGTGTTTTTTTACTTTATTATTGTTTTTTCTCCCCACTCTGTCCTTCAGTCACCTTCTATTTTTTACTCTGGTAGGTTGTCTCTCCAACCTAGTGTTGTTGTACAATAATTTTTACATTTTAAATGTATTAGTGTTCAATTTTAAATTTTAAATATTGTACGGTGTTTTATCAGTGACGAGTCTTGTATGTTTATATTTTTTTTATCATTCCCAGCCTTGAAAATGCATCGAAGTGATGTGAAACGTCGGCAATAAATTATGTACTACGCTGAGACATGCCTTTACCTCTCACCTTGTGATATCTGTGGGACTTGAGCCTCCTTACTAGTCTTCTATATATATATATATATATATATATATATATATATATATATATATATATATATATATATATATATATATATATATATATATATATATATATATATATATATATATATATATATATATATATATATATATATAGATATATATATATATATATATATATATATATATATATATATATATATATATATATATAGATATATATATATATATATATATATATATATATATATATATATATATATTTATATATATATATATATATATATATATATATATATATATATATATATATATATATATATATATATATATATATATATATATATATATATATATATATATATATATATATATATATATATATATATATAGAGAGAGAGAGAGAGAGAGAGAGAGAGAGAGAGAGAGAGAGAGAGAGAGAGAGAGAGAGAGAGATATGCATCCTTTTTGTCCAGAGTTCTCTCAGACTTGTAATGCGAATGCTATGGTAGATTGCCAAAACAAAGCCATTTGTGTCTGTAGACTGGATGAGGGCACGAGTATAACAATGGTCACGAACACAGTAAGCCAGATGAGCAAATAAGCGTTTGTCAGCTTCTTCATGCTCATCACATAGAAGGTTAGGAAGCATATGGATTTCACCTCGATGTATTAAGACCAGTGTGTTATTGAATCCTAGACTTAGGAAGACATTATCAGGAATTAATTCGAGACTTTTTCTCCAAGAGGTTTCCAGGAATTTTTCTAGTGCTGTTTATTTTCAACACTGGAGACGAATGATTTCCATGACGGTATTTTCAAAGTTTCATGGATTTCATATGCACGACTACCTCCTGCTTTCTTTGCCTTCGGTCTCGCTCAGATATCTTCAGACTTGTATCTTTGTCATAACCATCTTTTACGAAATGCACCTTATCACATTCTTTGGGTTTTGACTCCATCAACTTCTAAATATATCTCCTTGACATATCACTGAATGTGGTACATCCTTCATCTCGATGCTTGTGAATGAATGCCATAGCGTCCACAATCATAACTACATTAGTTTGCTCATGCGGGAATTGATCTTCCTCAATCCAAGAATCGCCTAATTGGTGCTTCACTGCTGCAATGTTTTCTGATTTGTTTCATTTTCTCATACTGCAACTGTGACCATCATCATTTGGTTCAAAGAAGATATTGGATACTCTGTCCATTCATAGCAAAATGCATCAGCGTCGACACTAGAGAAAGAAGTGCAAGTTCCGAACGATTGTGTTCTGTTCTTTATATAACTTTGCTGGCGTCACAGATTTGCCAGATTTATTATTTTTTATAACAAAGGTTTTAAGCTATACTGGTGTTACATTTGTGCTCCGAAATTTATCGGATTATTGATAATGGCTCAGTTCCTTTTTGTTTTGCATAAATTAGATCCATTGAGTTGCATATTTTTCTCCAGTTGCAATATTCAGCAAATCAGAAGATGTGGAGGTTAATGAATTAGATATTCTGAGTAATCAGCTGTTTGATGTGATTAACAGCTGCTTGATCTTTTTGTGCCTGAATAGATCCGGGATAGTTTTCAGTAATTGTATCTTTTGTCATATGTACCATAGATTTAGTCTCCTCAGATATAGCTGTAAGTCCTGGTAATGCTTTCAATTATTTCTCCTTAGCTGCTTCTTTCTGGGTAACAGCTTTATGGAATGGTGCCTTTGCCCCTTTGTTATGTCTATCCAAATGTCATTAAAATAACCATTGGCTTCACGAATTGTAAAGTGACCCCTGCAGAATTCTGCAGTAAACTCTTCTGGTAATGGTCTCATTGCATGCAAATATTGAGGAATACATGCTACACACTTTGAATGACCAGCACAAACCATATATGGCAACATTTTTCCTTCTTCATCAAGATACTCTTTCCATTTACCAGCTCTTTCAGCTTCAGTATGTCTTGAAGATCAAAACCATCTCAATATACATCAATCAAAGCCGTGCTATAAGATGCTCTTCTAATGATTCATCAAACCTCTGAAGTTATTTTTTTATTTTATGGACACCTGTTAGCAGATTTACATATGCATCTTTGATATATTCCTTGTCTTGTTCCCCAATATCATCAACAATCTTCTGGATGCAGTTCATATATGAAGTAACTGCATCTAGCTGTTCCTCATTATAACTGAAACTCTATGCATCAAAGGCTTCCGAATATAGCTCCAACATGGCTGAAAGCAACAAGGTATGAAATCGGATCATTCCATAGTAATCATACCTTCTATTAATTTATTGGCCGTTCTAAGTTTGCAGATACCGGCTTCATACAAAATTATTTCGATTCCTAATGATCTGAAGAGAGTTTCCCATTCGTAGTATTAGTATTTGTACTTGTGTCCCATCTGGAGTGTGTTCACAAACGTCCAAATTGTCAATGGCTAATTGTATGAATTTACCATTGTCAATGTTACTTGGGATGAAAATGCCATCATCATCAGCTGATTCAGCCATAAATATAATGTACTATTGCATGTCCTGATAACTGGAACAGTTACCAAATATGTTCCTTGCTCCTAGTCTGCTTCATTATATGCAAAGATGTCCCAATATGCTTAGGCAATGGTATGCCTCCTATAACTGCAGCAAAAACATCTTGAGCCAGATTGAGGACTTTTTACCCGTTAACATCTTCAAGCTCGACTTTGTCTGAACCATATTCCAACAAATGATGGTCTGTTACGAACCATGCCAAAACAATGTAGAGGGACGTTTGTATATATAGGTGAGGATGCTGCTTCATAAGAGATTTGAATATTAAGATCTTCTGTTTGTCCGACAATCTTGATTCTTTTTTTATTCCTCCTTTAATCATTTTGTATAATTTTAGCAGCATGCTAAAGTATTCTATTGTTACTTAGTGATATGCTACATTCAACATTATCACTAGCATCTCCTTGATTATGATCATAATAGTCATCTTGTAACTGTCTTATCTTTCCCATCAAATAACTTATTGCCATAGTCGAAAAACGTATTACAGAGGACTTTCCTCGTTGTGGTACAATGATAACCTTCTGACCATGTGACTTATAATAAGACTCAAGTTGTTGGTTGATTATAGAACATTTATAGTTAGTATACAACTGTCCATTTTCAAGAAGCCAGTCACGGTATTTTAAGCGCAACAACTCATTAAGATGATACTTTCAGGATCTTCAGTTAGTTGGTCATTTATACACTTTAGCATCCAATTAATTCCATTGTCAGTAAATTTTTTTCTTAAATCTGATGATGAGATTGGAGTTCTTCTATATTTAAAGAAGCAGTTTCTGTGGTACTGGAAATCATTAGCCACCTTATCAAGGTAACTGTCGCCGAACCCTTGGTTCCTGTGTAGCATCCCTTCATCATCAAGCTCTTTTTTTTTTTTTTTTTTTTTTTTTGTTTTTTTTTTTTTTTTTTTTTTTTTTTTTTTTTTTTCCAAAATTGTTTTCTGGAAATTTACTGTTTCAACAAGTGACAATTTCTGTGACCAATTTGCCACTAACTTTACCACAAATAAAGCATTCATCTTTGTAATTTATTCTTAGATTGTCGGAGCTTCGACGCATTGTAGTAATACTGTCACAAGGTTCAACATATGAAATATCTTTATTGGTGGGACTTTCGCCTCGTGTTCGAGATTTCTGGTTAACAATTTTTTCTTTGTTTTCTTTAGTACATAGCTTTTTACATTTTCCATGATATTTACGGTTCTTCTGGATAAATCATTAAGAACTTCATATTTGGATCTCGTTGATATATCGTCCTTTCTGTTACCAACAGCATATTGCAATGATGGCAACCCTTGTTCTGTCCCATTCTGGAGTGTTACACTTCATAATTTCTGGTATAGGATGCACAGAGAATAGTCTGTGTTTGAAAGTTCGCGTTTTCGAAAATTAAAATTCATTTTTCTTCTTTAAACCTGAAAAATATTGAACCTAACAGTTAGGTAACTTATGGTTATCGCTAACTGAATGCATGATATATTTTGGCAGTTAATCAATAAAGAGAGTAAACTGTTATGAAACAGCTTGTATTCCAAGGTGAATACATATAAATGCTTCAAGTTATAACTGAAATTACTTGTTTATAATCGAAAAATATGTTCAGTTTCAAATAACATCATTCCATATGAAGTATATAAAAATTATGACTATGTTTAAAAGATTTGTAAAGTACGGAAACTGAAAATCATCCTTTCATGTGTTAGATGTTCTGTGTCATATCAGTCCAGTTACAATAATTTAAAAAGCTGCTAACCTATAATCAGGTACAATTATTTCATCTGTTAATATAATTTTAGTTCTGATGAAACAGAAACTTAGTTAATAAAAACAACTTCTACAGACCATTTAACAAAAAATTATTTCATTGTCGGCCATATGGATTCCAAGATATCGATAAAGCTACAGTTTCATAAACATTTCAAATGAATTTTAGAACAAAAAAACAGACTTGCACCCAAATAATGTGTTATTATGCTTAATGTGTGTAGAAATACAACAAAACATTTTGTGTTTGGTGGATTTTAAGGGTAAATTTCATTAGGGTACGCTACTTCAAATGAACATTTCAGTATGTTCGTAAGATAAATTTTTGAGCAGACCTCTAGATTATCAATCTAGATACAGTTAAGCAACAAAAAATTTAGGTCTACCCTTGTGCCAAATTTATGGTGAGATTCCTCCAAAATTTGGCCCTTGGGTCCCCTACTATTTACCCCGCCCGAAACTCAATTCCTCACTAAATCAGTAGCTGCATCAAACAATTTCAAGCTATAGAACTCTGACCCTTCCTAATTTTATAACATGCTCTCATATTCATAACTAAATATCTACTTTCATCCGCCCCATATGCAGTTCTTAGAAATGTCTTTAAATGTTTTAAACGTCCTGAACTCAAAATTCTGACAACGTTTCTCAATGTGTCCCACGTCCGAAGCAAGAAACCCTTTATCTCCATTAAATGCATCTTCATCATCTGTGATTTTCTTCGCCACCAAATGATTTTCAACTTTTTCGATAGATGCCACAACTGGGTGTCTCAAACTTCCATTTACCAAACCTGTAAAGGCTTGGTTCGGTGACATAAATGTCATAATCCTATATGTTAGCGATATACCTTATGAATCCCCAATTACCATTTTCCCAACTTTCCCTTTCTCATTTTTACCTGAACTTAAACTACTCCACACCCCTGATAAAACTGGGTTACCTTAAATTCATATAGTATTAAAAAACTGCATAATATAATAAAAAAAAATACCCTCCATCTCGCAACCATTCATAAACTCCACAAAAGTTAGCACTACTTACACCCACCCGATTGACGCGATCAGCTGAGCTCTAGTATCATATGTTTCGAGGTTAGTTCCCGTGATCTCCCCCAACAAAAGAGAGAAAAAGAAGAAGAATCTCAGAAGTAAAATCCACCTTTTGACACCACCACCACTTGTCTCCAGACACCACCATCTCCAGACACCACCATCTCCAGACACCACCACCACTTGTCTCCATGCAAAAAAAAAAAAAAAATAAATAAATAAATAAATAAACCGCAACAAACCAATGTTCCAATGTACTTAACATAAATCACAATTGTATCTTCCATACAGCGTAAACCATTTCCTACATGCACATAAGAACATTACGTTTCAGCCTAAAAATAACTTCATGAAGAAAAAGAAAGAAAAAGGAAAATTCTAAATTAACTGAGATAAAACTCATAACAAAAGAACTCTCTTTTATTAAGATTTATGTATTTTTTGTTTTTTTTTTTCAACTACTAACATCCGCCGATATTCACGAAATTATAATCGCCATTCCAATCTAGGACACACAATTTAATTAATTTCATGCTTAAACACTAAAACACATGACAATCAACTTTTTACTGAGACACTATCTATCTTGATTGAGACTGAGTCTATACTGAACAAGCTGATTTGCAAATTTCCCCTCTCTACAACAACCTAACGACCAATCCAATCTCTCCAAGCTAAGCTTAAAAAGGGAATCACTAAATGTCGTAAGGGAAGAAGAAGAAGCCTTATTTGTTTACAAACGCCCTTGGAAGGCTCCTCATTATTTCTGGTTTTTAGGCCGTATTTTGAGGTCTCACTCGTGATTTGGACTACAACTTGTGAGTAAGATGGCAGTGAACTAGATAGTGCTTCAAGTTAACCTGTTTGTTGCATAGACTCTTTATTAGAATTTTTTTGCCTCAGACCCTCTAGGCGTTCTCAGTGCCGGGGTTTCGGGTCGCCTCAGGCGATGTGACGTCATCATAGAAAACGGACCGTTCTCTTCCTGATGGCGATGGCAAACTACACCCCTATACCTATGAAACTTAAACCAAAGACTTCTATCGGTTTAAAGTTTTCCTGTTCCCCCTAATACGACTCCGCATGTGATGTCATTTTCAATAAGTTGAAAATAAATGAAAAAGACATACGAGGATTTCAGAATATACCAAAAATAACAAGAGTTGCTGTGAAAATTTCTTGAGGCCAATGTTTTTGGGACGTCTTTATACGAGAGATGAAGGACAAAGTGATTAATTTTGGTGATGGGGGGGAAAAGGCCCTAGTAATTAATTTGAGCAGTGTATATACTTATGTATCAGTACGTTATGCACCCTTTGATTTGGAAGACTCCCTTTTAACTAGTGTCCTCAGCCAGTATGGAAAAGTCCTCCATCTAAGACATAACACTTTTTCTCATGGGAGGGCGAGTGGTGCTAAATGGAACACGCACTGTGAAAAAAAAATGGAAATAAAGAAAAACATCCCATCCTCCATAAATATCTGTGGTTATAATGTTGTTTTTCTGTCAATGGACAAAAAAAGACGTGTTACAAATGCGGAAGAGACTCTCACATGGCAGTTAATTGTAACATGGATAGTGAACCGAAGTTAAATATTTTCAATTTGAATGACTTCCAGCAATGCCTGGTAAGGATTCTGGTAAGGGCGATGTTCCTGACGGAAATGGAACTAATGATATTCAGCATGCGGAAAATAATGAAGGAAATGCGGAGCCCCATCTGATGAAATAATGCTGGCAATGACAAAGCGAAATCTAGCATCCTTGATAAAGACCAGATGGCGTAATGTATGCGAAGTAGTAGAACAACTTGTAACGTTTTTCCTTTATCCGAAAGTGTTGATGATGTATTGGAGACCCAATTGAAATAGAAGATAAATCACAAGACTTGGATTGTAATGTTTCAACTAATAATGATGATATAAAGGATACTCGACAGTGACAGTGATATTTTTGCAATAAAAAGTGCACCCGAAGGTGCTTCTCAAGTAATGGAAATAACTGATGATGAAGGACCTCGCTCACAAGACGAACCTCGTGTTCCTTACACTATTGGGAGTCTCTCTCCGTTGATGATGATAAAAATGAAGAACTGGACAGTCTTGAAGAAATTGTTGTAGCGGCTTCAGTGTATAGGAATGATGAATCTGTGGATGATATGCCAGAAGAATGTGATATGGATTCAGAGGAAATAAAGAAAGTGATATTGAAGATGATTTGGAAAATGATGATAAAGGTTCAAACATGATGTCAGAAAGTCAGTGGAATTTAGACCTAGAAACTGTAGGTAAATTAAGGTTCACTAAAGGAAAATCACAAAGAAAAAAGGAGGGAAGCAAAAATGAATGGGAAAGGTAGGTTGTCAAAGAAAAAGAAAATTTAATTGTTTAATTTTCGGTGATATAATGGCTCTTTTCTGTTGCCACTTTAAATATTAATTGGCTTAAATGAGGTAAATAAGCAAATGAAGGTTGTGTCTCTTATCATGTACTATAAAATTGATATCCTGTTAATTCAAGAGCATAATGTTAAAGATTTTTCAGTTTTGAGTTATCTCGCTCATTTTACAGTATAGTGTTTAATCCATCAATCAATTTAAAAGGAGGTACAATGATATGTATAAATAATAAAACAAGTGTAAAACTTTTAAACTAAGGAAACGGACACTAATGGAAGAATTGTGGGTGTAAGAATATGTTACAATAAATGTATTATACCTGTCCTAAATGTGTATGCTCCGTCGGTACAAGTAAAATCTGCAGAAAGGGAAGACTTCTTTAGAAATGAAATTTTGTATACCTGAGACATAATAATAAGATTATCTAATCTTTGGGGGGTGACTTCAACTGCATAACAAGCACAAGAGATTGCAGTAATAATATAACAAAGCCTTGTTGTCTAAGTCTATGAGTACTCTTGTGAAAAAACCTTGCCTTGAAAGACAATTACAAATTCTCAAACAGAATACCAGAGTACACTTATATACGTGAAAAACTATGGATCAAGGATAGATAGGATGTATTACTGTCAAGTTATTTGATAAATATAATATCTGCTGACACTGTTCCAATAAGTTTTTCAGACCACAGTATGGTTGGTTTTGAGGCTAAGAATTAACACGCATGTAATTTGCACAGGGTATTGGAAGTTAAATGTGAAAGTTTAGATTCTGATGAAACTGATGGAAATTTTATGCATGTATGGCAGTGTATAAAGCAGAAAAAAGGTACATTTGAGTCATTACTTGCATGGTGGGGACTGGGCAAAATTAACAGTGTAAAACATTTCTTTGTCAAATTATGTAAAAAGATATCACAAGAAAAGTATGGCTTGCTGAACTTGCTACAAACAAGATTACGGCATCTTTATGACATAAAACTACAAAACTAGTGTAAATTATGACAATATTAAGCTTCTCAAAATAGAATTTGTGACATCAGAATGAAATTTTAGAGGGTATAAAGATAAGAGCCAAACTAAATGATCTTACAATGGGTGAAAAATGTCTGCACATCTACTTGGTGCTGAAAAAAAAAGAAAAAATCATACTAGCATTACCAGCATAAAAACAACCAGATGGTTCCATTATAGAAAGTACAGAGGGAATATCTGCTTTTATTCAGAGCATTTTGAAAGATTATTTAGTATGGTCTCAGGTCAGGAAAAAAGTCAAGACTATTTTCTTAGCTTCTGTAATTCTAGTTTGGACCAAGATGATGTACATTTGTTGAGCAGAGATTTAGAGGAAGCTGAGGTTTTCGATGCTGTCAAGAGTATGTGTAAAGGTAAATCACCAGGATATGACGGGCTTCCTATAGAATTCTACAAAAAGTTTTGGTGTATAATAAAATCTGATATAATGGAGGTGTTCAAATTCATTGCAACTTTGAAATGCATGTCAGATAGTCAATCCTTAGGTATAATAAAATTATTAGCTAAACAGGAGATTTATCCGTGGTGGAAAACTGGAGACCTATAAACCCTACTGAATGTGGACTATAAAATCTTTGCTAAAGTTTTAGCAAACAGATTGAGATGTGTTACTGAGAAGATTATCTCCCGGAACAATATTGTGCAGTGAAAGGAAGGTCAATTGTGAATTGTAATAATACGATTCGAGATGTAATTTTTTCATGCAAAACAAAACTGTCTAGATTTGGCAATCTTAAGCTTAGATTGGTCTAAAGCCTTTGATAGGGTAAATATGGATTTTGTTTTAAAATAATGAAGAAATTTGGTTTACCAGAGGAATTTGTGGACCTAGTTCGAGTTTGTATAAGGATTGTAAAAGTCGTATTTTTGTAAATGGGGTTTTATTAGTTCCCCCTTTAGTATTAAAAGATCTGTAAGACAGGGCTGCCCGATGTCAATGCTGTTATATTGTATATTTCAAGAACCTTTATATAGGGCAATGAAGAGTAACAACAAGTAATAGGGCCAAGCCTACCTAACAGTGTAAATATATGTCTGCAGGGTTATGCAGATGATTTATCTATGATTTTGTCAACTGATGATTCAGTTAGAGAGTGCTATGAAGAAATACAATTGTTTGAAATTGCGACAGGTGCACAGCTAAACAAGGACAAAACTAGTATAATTGGGTTTGGTAAATGGAGAACCGAAACACCTGGCCTCTCAGTTGGTTAAAAACTGTTGAAAGTATAAAAATTCTTGGTATGGTTTATTATAATGATTTTGAGATGACGTGTGAAGAGAATTGGTCTCGCCTTGCTAAAAATATTAAATATCAGTAGCTATGCTTAGTCCAAGACAACTGTCTATTTTCCAGAAGGCTATTATTGTTAATTCTCTAGTTTTGTCCAAAGTTTGGTATATTTCTCACACCTTGCCTCCATCAAAAAAATACATTGCTCAAATAAATATGCATATTTTCCGGTATGTCTGGAGGGTACTTACCATCCTGTAAGCAGAGAGACTCTTTGTTTGTCTAAAGAAAAAGGTGGATTGGGAATAATAAATGTTTTTTTTTAAATCATTAGCGATTTTCAGTTTCGACAGCTTTGAGTGATATTAAAAAGGATATAGGTTTGAGCAATTTCTATTGCAAGATGAGAATAAGCTTCTTGTTAGATTTGAAGGAAAATTAATGAGATTTGCATTTTTATCAACATCATTTTACTCAGTAGCAATTGATGTCATCAGGAAAGTTTCTCGGCATGAAAAATTCCCAAACTTGAATAGTAAAGACTGCTATAAATTTATAAGGCCAGAAAATGCACCAAAAATTGAAGAGAGTTATCCACTTTTGGACTGGGAAATGGTATGGGAGAGCATAAACAAACCTTTCATTGGTATCATGGAAAGGGAGTTTGCCTTTAAATATGCACATGGAACCTTGGCGACCAACAACCGGCTAAAAATTTTAAATATCAAAAACAGTGATAGATGTGATCATTGTGAAGATGTTGAATACACCTTGCATATTTTTACTTTTGTAGTCACATAAAAACATCATTGGAGTATTTCAAAAGTGTGCTATTCAATACTTGTAAAATAAATAGAGATAATGTTTTGAAAACATTAATGTTTAGTTTCAATTATAGGACTAAAAAGGATCTTAATAGTGCACTGTATTAATTGTAGGGTATTTATATGCTGTTGGGTTAGTAAAAAGAAACATTACACAAAAGAGGAAACAGATGCCGTTTATTAAAAGCAAAATTTGTTATGATAGGTGGCTATTAAAGAACAATTACAAAGAAAGAATAAAAAAATATTTTTCACAATAGAGTACATTAATTACTGTTTTTAAATAGCCAGTATTAATTTTGTAAGTAATATCACAATTAATATATAGTGTTAAGGAAAAAAAGTTTTAAAGTCTAGTTAATAATAAAAAATAAAATCCAGTAATTTGTAAATATTGTAGGTGTACAATTTGTAATATTTTGTAATACCTTACTTATGTAAATGACATGTAATATTTTCTAATAAAGTTAAAAAAAAAAAAATAGAAGACATTACCTGTGGTAATAAGTGAAATGACTTTACTCTTAAGATCTAGTAGGAGGACATTACTAGTAATATAACCTCAATTGTCGTAGCTATTATTGCTGTAAATAATTATACAACTTAATTACAATACGAAATATTATTATGATTATTAGAATGAGAATACCACATAAAAGATATTCCCATAATGAAAAAAAAAATCATTATTTGTAAGTAAGGTATAGTGGTTGATCACAATACCAAATAAAATGCAGTACTAATAACATTTGGAAGAATTTCTGATAGTAGAAGTATGAACTTATACCAAGAAAAACCGAACAAAGTAATATTACTCATAATAACCTTAATGGTATATCTAAAAAACGAAATTATAGGCTCTTTACCAAAAATAGAAAAATACAAAAAGACATATTAGTAAGAATAACAAATAAGTTTTTTAGGTGGTGCACTGACGGATATTGATATCTTTGAAACTCTCCGGACCAAGCTCTCAGATAATTTCAGAATCAGCATATGTGATAAACATAATTATGCAACGCTTTACCCTTCTAAAACTGACTCCCACCCAGGAGTGTCGTGGAACAGAACGTAAAGTGCTACTATTCTTAGTCTTTAGTCTAAAAAAATACAGGGTACCCCATTAGAACAAGAAGCTGTAGTATGTTATGAAAGAGATTAAATGAACGATTTTCTCTCAGTTCAAAGTAGGATAAGTATTAACGTATCTGTGATTCTCCTCAATTGAAACAGCATCGCATCTACAGATATCGATAGGAGAAAATAAATCTAACAGTAACAACACAATTAATGAAACGGCTGCGTTGATGGTATTTTTCGAGATTATAGCAAAAAATAGGTGGAAAAATACTACAGCTGTTAGTTATGAGGACGAAATACCATAGTTGAAAATAAAGTATTTATCAGTTCGTATCAAAACTATGTCCCATTTATCGGCAGCATAAAAACCTCTGTAAAAAATGTCTGTTGAAGATTTAGGTCCCGGCTTCGGTTGCTCTCATTTCGTAAGACGTCGATATACATAAAACTCCACTCTTGTCCGCAATACACCGTTGGAAGGATATTTGGTCTTGACCTCATTTTGAGAGACGCCGAGATCATTGTTGTTACATCTCATCCCCCCAACCAACCCCACCCCCTTTTTTTAGCATGTTGGGCTATCAGTGTTATAACCTCTTGCCACTCTTACCAAAGACATAAGTTTATGTACGAAAATATTTGTACTTCAAAGTTAAAGTATATCTTAGGTTTACCAGACCATTGAGCTCATTAACAGCTCTCCTAGGGTTGGCCCGAAGGATTAGATATTTTTACGTGGCTAGGAAACCATTTGGTTACCTAGCAACAGTTTAATGTGGGATCCGAACCACATTACATCGAGAAATGAATTTATATCACCAGAAATAAATTCCTCTGATTTCGCGTTGGCCAAGCCGAGAATCGAACTCGGGCCACCAGATTGGTAGCCGAGCGCGAAGTCCACTAGTCCAACGGGAAACATTGCACCTTCAAGAAATGCAGTATGCAAATGTGGTGCTTTTCTGCACTTTGGTCCGCCAGAGAAACTTAAGAAACTTAAGTTGAGATACATCATAATTTTGTCGGCCGTCCTGGGTGTTCGTTTCTTTCAACGATCCCAGCCATTCTGTGTAATGTCAGACATAGCCTCGTGAATTTTCCTTGTGAACCTTTTAATTTTTTCTTTCAGTAAATCTTAGTTAGACATGCTCTATACAGTTATAATTTTTACCCGCCATCGACAGCACAATAGTTTTTTGTCTAAAGTGCTTATCTGACAAGTTTTATTTTGTTTTTTAACTGTCAATAAGTGGAATAAGTTCTTCTTTTGTCATGAAAACCTGGAAAAAATCCAGTTTCTAGTAATTATTCTCTGTAACTCGTGATTGCCATAAGCCATACCGAACAGTCAGGTGAACAACGGTCACACTGCTTTTAATTTAAAACTAGGCTCTACGTTTCTGAATTAACAAATGACAGCCTTATCTCTAAACAGTGTTCTGCAATGTACACTGATATCCGGCAATGAAAAGTTTTTATCCCTCTCCCTCTATTTTTAATTGTATATGAATCAGTTGAATCCTTAACGGCCAATCACCCAAGTAGAGGAGGTCATGCTAACATTCAAAACAGAGATCATAATTCTGAATGAAAATTTCAAAGAACAATAGATAAGTTTATCAACTCTTTGCTTTCTCTGTTTGCAAATTTTCACATAACGGTAATAACAATAATAAAAGAAGCATACTGTTTGAACCTGGATGATACAATATTCCAGTCATTTAGATGAAGTCGAGGCATGGAGTTTATTGCCCACAGACTGTCAATGATGCCCACAGGAAAACAGAATAGACCAGGAAATAAGTTTCTATTACACAGTTTCCCCCACTGGAAGTAGTAGTGTTAACAGCAGTTGTTAACATCCAAGTAAGTAATCTGTGAAAAGGTTGCTAGGACCATGACCTTGCTCACCCTGCCGTTGGTGAGGCAAGCGTCGTAATCACTTGAGGGAAACCGGCTGTCGCATTGCTAAGTTGTACCATAAATAGCTGAATTTTGCCTTGTTGGCAATCTCTTAATTTTAAAAGGCTCCTAAAATGAAGCGAAGGATTGAGCAAAAGAAAAGGATATGAAGAAGAAAAATAGGAGACCAAACTAAGGCAAGAAACGAAGTGTGAACTGCAAAAAACGAGAAGGAACAAACTCGGGGAATTGGGAACGAGAATAAGAGTAGCGAGTCCATTGAGCTAGAAGAGAGAGATACCAAAGTTCAGCGGAATGTGACACAAAGAGCAGGGGACGAGATAAGACAGTGAGAGCGGAAAGAAAGAACGTGATATTCCTCTAGATATTCCTTACTTTTTCAACCAGATGGCTGGTAGAATATTCGAGCAGACTTTAAAGGAACGTTTACCAAAAGAGGAAGACGTGTAAAAGGTTTGGTTTCCTGGGTATTCCTTGCTTAAAAATTAATAATTTTGAAATTCAACGAAAAATATTTGGGTTTCATGACAGGCTTTTAATGTGGGGGCTGTCATCGGAACCCTTTATTGTTAATTGGAATTTTGTATCACAAGATTCGGGAAATAAAAATGATCTAAATATTCAAGCTTATCTGCATAAGGCTTACTATGTAGCTCTCAACGATTGATGATTATGAAAGCTCATTATTAGAAATCCCTAACACTATGATGAGGTGAATACAACAAAGATACTGGAATTCTCAGTCAGCAGTTAGTGTAAATATAGAACTTTGACCTTCTGCATTTGTTTGTGCTTTTGTTGACAGAAGTACATGGAGGAAAACTAAATGAAGAGGTTACGTATTTTTGGGACTTAAAAATTCCAGTTTTGGCAGCTTCTTTAGGAAATTCAAGAATATTTGTATTTTGCAGATAGGATGTTTGTTATTTAAGTTTTTATTCAAACACTTGTTTCTATTTAATTTCGGTAGTTTAGAAAGAAGTTTTTTTTTTTTCTTTTTAATAGTTAGCTGTCGTTAGTCATAGATATATATATATATATTATATCATTATATTATATATTATATATATATATATATATATAATATATAAAATATTTTCAGCTGTATTCCATATAGGAAAATGAAAAAGGTATGAGGAACTACAGCTGAATTACTATATCTTCGTCCCTAAGAAGATTACCAGTAATATATATATATATATATATATATATATAGATATATATATATCGATATATATATATATATATATATATATATATGTTTATGTTTATGTTTATGTTTATGTTTATGTTTATGTTTATGTTACTGTTTATGTTTATGTTTTATGTTTATGTTTATGTTTTATGTTTATGTTTATGTTTATGTTTATGTTTATGTTTATATTATATTTATATTATATTTACTTTATTTATATTTATTTATATTTTATATTTATATTTATATTTATTTATATTTTTTATATTTAATATTATATTTCTATTTATATTTATATTTAGATTATATTATATTTATATTTATAATTTATTTCATATATATATGATTATATATGATATATGATGATATATGATATATATGAATACTACTGATATATATGATATATAATGATATATTGATATATATGTATATCGAATTCTCTATGATATATGATATATATGATATATATGAGATACTATGATATATATGATATAGTCATGATATATATTGATATATATGATATATATGATATATATGATATATACCTGATATATGAATATATCATATACTATCACATATCATATCAACTATTAAATATAAATAAATAGATAAATAGAAATACGAAATATAAAATATAAATATAAATATAAATATATATAAATAAATATATATATAAATAATATATATATAATAAATATAAACCCATATCCCAGTATATAAATATATATAAATATATATATATATATATATATATAATATATATATATAGATATAAATATATACTCATCTATATATATTATATACTATATATAGATATATCATATATACTATATCATATATATATCCATATATATATATATGATATATATATACTACCCTATACTAAATATATACTATCATATCCATATATACCTCATACCCTAAATAGATATAATATAGTCATAACTTCTATCATATACCATATATATATATATAATATTATATATATATATAAATATAGATATATATTAAATATAATATATATAAATATATATATAAACATATATATATCCAAATATATATACTAATATACTACTATATATATATATATATAAATATATATAAATCCCATATATATAAATAAATACCCTATCATATACTATATATATATAACCCTATATACTATATTTATGATCATATTTATCATATATTTTATATACCTATATATATTTATATATATTAATTTATCATATATTTACATATTTATATATTTACCTATATTTATACCTGTTTTTATACTCATATCCATATATTTTGACATATTTCTCTTCTTTTCATATATATATACGATATCTATAATATATATACAATATATTTATATATTTATATATTTCTATATATATATACTATATCTATATATATATATATATATATATACTATATATATCATATATATATATATATGACTGTGAGATATTTTCTGTTTAAAACACAATTTCAACTCTATTAAAATGAGCCCATAAAAACACAAAAATCATAGAAGAAAGTAAAAATGCTCCATATATCAGAGACCAAACTGTCTCTTCTTAGGCAGGTGATGAATGAGAAAAGTTACATAAAAAATCAAAAATGGTTATTTATAACTAGAAGTCCACAGGTCAGGTTCTATATCACCCAGTTTACAATTTCTCTTTAAATCTTCTAATCACTGGTCGGAGGAAGATTTTATCTATAACATCTGGGTCCCAAGTCCCTTTTGATAGATCCATCATGTTCCCTTGGTTATCAGAGCTGATTCTACCATCTGGCTTTTGGAAACCGACCAATTATTGCTATAAACAAATTATATGTAACAAATTCCAGTTTATCTGTGATAACTGGTTATTTATGTGGTTAAAAATAGCTTAGCTATTTTTTCCATACCTAACTGAGCATTGTTTGTATTAATCTCTGCAGGAGTGATTTAGGTGTAAATCTGATGTAGGATTGTTTGCAGTCAAGGCAAGTTATTTTGTATACTCCTTTGTCTCTGGGGGGGGTCTGACTTTTGTTGGCCGATAATCATGGTTTGGCTAAGGTATTTGGGTAGGTAAAAGCAAAAGGGTTAGAGTTTTGAGGGCAATGGTAGAATATTATGTTTTCCTTTATGGATGGTTTTCTCAGATATATGGTCAGGGTACTTTAAAGGTAACAGCTGATTATGGATTAGTTCAATTTCATTTCAAGAAATGCGGGGAACAAATCCATAAGGGTCTGAGGAATAAATTGCTGGCTACATCAATCTTAATAGAAATTTCATTATAACTAAATAGCTTAGGACTCAGATATTATAGATAAAAATCTTTCTCCAACCAGCAATTAAGAATACTGAAGAGAAAACGTAACGGCTGACCTGTGGACCTCTTGTATAAAATAACACTTTTCTGTAGCTCTTATCTTCCATCACCTGCCTGAAGAGAGAAACAGTTGGTCTCTTAAATATGGCATCTATGTTTTACTTTTTGGTATTACTATGGGTTCCTTTTTACATTGTATATATATATATATATATATATATATATATATATATATATAGATATATATATATATATATATATATATATATATATATGTATATATATATATATATATATATATGTGTATATATATATATATATATATATATATATATATATATATATATGTATATATATATATATATATATATATATATATATATATATATATATATATATATATTAGGTGTGTGTCCTAGTAATACCACTCTCTATCGAATTTTACTGAAACTGCTAGCAGATTACAAGTAATTTATATTCGAACATCAAAATAGAGCTTCCTGTATTTTTGGTTTTTTGTATAAACGAATCTTTATTAGAATCACCTCCCGTCTTCCGCAGGTCCCAAATACCAAAACCAAGCACTCGTGTATATTTCCTATGACACTACAAAGCAGTAGAGAACACGTTCGGTACACGATGACTTTACGGACTAGAGCAGTGAGAATTGCCATTCTAATTCTTTAAGATAAATTATTTATTTGGATACCAATTTTGAATTATATTTTTAGGAGGGTTTCCCAGGTTATTCTTGGGTTATTCTATAGTATGCTCTAAAAATTATGAAGGGACATAAATTGAAAATTAAAATATTAATGATAGTAAAAAAAAAAAATATGTTATAGCATAGTCTTCATAGATTAGCTTCTTAATTTTAGCCAACCAGTTTATTTGACTACACACAAGCACACGTGTGGTATGTGTGTTTATATGTAATATATATATATATATATATATATATATATATATATATATATATATATATATATATATATATATATTATAATTTTTCAATTTATGTCCCTTCATAATTTTTTAGAGCATAGTATAAAATAACCCAAGAATAACCTGGGAAAAACCTCCTATAATATTGTTGATGGTCATGGCATAAAGATAACTTCACTCAAAATTGTCTATGGCAAAGACTGAATGGCACATTGACGTCATCTTTAGTATTGAGCACAGTACCCTTAGTTTGATATCCATTACCAATAGTCTAGTGACATAGCAAAGGCCATTGGCCTAGCTGATTGCGAATAAGCATAACAATGCAAT
>NC_061097.1:8210106-8212606 GCF_015104395.2 Macrobrachium nipponense | reverse complement strand
ATTAATGTTTCACTATTCAAGTAAAAGTTATCAGTTTCTTCCTTTTCGCTATAATCCTGCAGACGATAATCCGATAGTAAAACAACAGGAGTAGCAATCTAAGAAGCTGTTTTATCTTTGCCTATTTCTGGTTTGCCATATTAATAGGTAATATTAAATATGAAATAAATCATTGCTCCTAGAACAGCCCGTAGAAAGTCTCAACCGATGAAGGTGTCGACTGATATCAGTCGACTGTTAAGTATTTTCAGCTTGATGCAATATTGTTCCAGAAGCTATCGAACTCTCTCTCTCTCTCTCTCTCTCTCTCTCTCTCTCTCTCTCTCTCTCTCTCTCTCTCTCTCATCGGTGTATTATCACAAAGACAACAATGGCAGAGGCTTAACTGGGATCGAGGGAGATTCATTGACCCTTTACACCAAGGTCAATTCCCGAGTCTGTTCCGGTTACAAATGGTGTTTGAGTTTACAGGACATAATTTCTTCTTAGTTGTTAATAAATACAAAAGTACATCCAAGGAAATTATTAGATATAATGTTGACCTGTTTTTAGGCTAAATTTTGAGTTCGTATTTGAAAATAAAAGAAGTGTTGTTGCCAGTATTGCTTCCATTCCGTGGCGACTAGTTATCAATAATCAGACCAATAATCAGTTTATCTTGGAAGCCATTGTCGTCAAGAGCTGTTTGACTCTCTCTTGACGAATAACGGCTTCCAAGATAACCTGATCGAAGATGTAACACGAAGAAGAATCTATCAGTTCTACACCAACGAAACCTAGAAACCAGGTGACGACGATAAGAATATCATAATTCACCTGAATATAATGACAGACTCGAGGAAGAGAAATAGTCGATCACAAACATCATCAAGAGAGGAATAACACCTAAAACCCCTACGAACAACTTTGACATCTTTCATAATGAAAAATAATACCAGCCCGAACTAAGACAAGGAAGAACGCACCAACGTCGTTACCGCTTTACCTGTCCCGAGAGGATGTGCCAGTCCTCCGAAAAAACGTGCATTGGTCATACTTCCACAACCCTAAAAAGACGCTTAAAGGCCCACATGAATAACGGGCCTATCCAACCGCAAACCTATGACATAAGAACTAGTAGAGAACACAGATATCATTTACTCAGAAAATAGCAGTCACCACAGATTAATCATAGCTGAATCTGTTTGTATTTTATTGCACAAACCGACGTAGAACAGAACACTAAAAGCAGAAAGATCATTCCCAACTAGCAGACGCCCTACAACACAACTCAAACATAGAAAACAACCAAAACCACATCTAAATTACATGCTTTCTCTACCCCCCCCCCACCCCCCCTTCCATCCCAACACCTTTTCCACTCTTTTTTCCCTTAATCCGCATACCTGCAATCCTAATTACGTTTTGTTTGTTAACACCAGATCACGCTGTTTTTGTTTTCATTATGTTTCACAAATTATATTATGATCTATAAATTTTATTATATTGCGACTTAAATAACTGTAATTAGATAAAAATTGTTTGTCTTGTACATGTTATTGTAATGATTTATTTTATTGTTATGGTATTGTAATATTAATATTGTTTGGACGCTATGTCCAGATCATTTACCGGCTGCTATAGGAGTAAGAGCCCGTGCTGGCATAAGGCCAGCTAAATCTAAATCAACATGTCCAGATTATACACTTTGAAGAGGTCACGACGAGTGACGGAAGAGCTGTGGCGTTGTGTTTATCAGTAAATAGAACATAGGTTGATCGTTGTTTTCTCCACCAACTGAATTTGGAAGAATGAAAGACATTTAGAAAATTTTGTCAAACTAACAAGAAGTCAATCATCAATCTAAAAGCCATAATATATATATATATATATATATATATATATATATATATATATATATATATATATATATATATATATATATATATATGTATATATGTATGTATATCACAGGTATCGTTTATTACACCAACGTTTCACATCACATGATGCGTCCTCAAGGCTGGAAATTATATATTAAGAATACTAAAACATCACTCACTCATAAAAGATCTAAAAAAGCACAACAGATATTTGACATTTACAAATGCAAATTAAAACGAAAACTCGAAAGGAACACCTACCAAGGTAAGAGTTAAAAAGTGACTAAAAAGGCAGAGAAAATTAACATAAGAAGATGACTAAACAGAACGTGGAGAGTAAACAAACAGGCAGTTATGCTAAAAAACCGTTGCGTGGAACAGGCCAGTTATGCTAAAAAACAGTTGTGTGGACGACGATTGGGTGTTTAATGTTGGTACATTGGTCTATATAAGGAGGGACTCCAGCACCATCAACTCGTCGTCTCTACTTGCTGATCCAATAATCTTAAAATCATTGATGTCCAAGCGGGCACCACAAATCTGAGAGTGATTCCGAATATTAGATAATTCGGGATTGGACAATCTGCATCCTGTCCTAAAGCTGACACTTTGATGGGAGCAGAAACGGACCCTGAGGA
>NC_061097.1:8200106-8205106 GCF_015104395.2 Macrobrachium nipponense | reverse complement strand
AGATTTAATCTGGTAATATGTAGTTGTTTTCTGAGTCCAACCACGCCCAGAAATTAGCATTTTACCAGGTAAAAAACTAAAATTGGCAACGCATTTGTCAGGTCTTCCTATCAGCAGAACTGCATCTAGAATCCTAACTGTGTTAATCTGCACACAATCAAGGAGTTCCACATTGTAAGTACCGTGGTATATTTTAGGTTATTTTAGAATAGGAAAACAAAATTGCTACTGGAAATATTCTAAGGGAAGCGACAGGCCACATGCATGCCCAAGAAATAGTTGTGGTTAGAAGAGAGCATATAATCAACTCAAAAGCTTTATTCGCTAATGCATGTTAGCCTGCATGTTTTCATGTTAGGATAGCTAGAAAGTGAAGTGCAAAGAATATAATTGCAGGCAAACATAAAAAAAATGTTCTCCCGCCACGTGTTCCAGACAATTTCCGGGTCCAGCTATTAGATAGATACGCAAAAGAAAAAACACAGGCAGCATAAATAATCTCTCTCTCTCTCTCTTGTCAAGGAAAATAGGAATTGTGTTAATAGAAACAAATCATAGGAAGAATCTTTATATGTTTTTATTGTTAACCATACCAATCAGACAGGGCCCTCAACAAATGATTAGGGTCCCTAGGTGCCTCTTCTGCAGCAGATATCCTAGAGCGATTCAAGATAGAAAACTTCCTGTACTACACCCCTCCTGCGCTCACCACACCCATTTGTGAGAAAGCTCCCACTACCCTAGCTGAGTGTTGCCACCTTGTGGACACATATGGGACATACATCACACCCATGCAAGCTCATTAGGACAAAAGATCTGCCCTCCTTCCTTCACACCCAGTCTCCTCTGGCCAAGAACAGGCATTCTCGGAATGCAAGAAACCCAGTCATCCCATAGAGCGGTGCCAAAACAGGCCCAGTCCCCGCACAAGATGCCTTTTAAGCTACCTCCTGGGAATCCACCCCAACAGGCCCCACTGACTCCTTGGTCAACCAGCAACACGCCAAGCCATTCCTTGGGGGTCTTACCTGGTAGGGACTATAGTAATCAAGTGTACAAAGATTGTGAAAAAAAGACGGCATATATCAGCCAATCATAAGAAGTGCCCCAACACCATAAGCCGAAAGCAGTCCTTGCCGCCGTTCGCTCCGAGCAACCTTCTGGGTAGATTGGATTCGATTTGGTTAAGATAGCTCCCCTGAAGATTCTAGCCCCCCTCAGGAGCTACAAAGTATCATTGACATGGGAACAGATGCTACCTTGTGCCATCATCCACAAAGATGAGTGGATGACAATTCTCATGGTAGATGGAAACTGTAAAGATCTCCACACAGTCAGGTTGAAGGTCTCCACTGGGGATTCCTCCCATGAAAGAGAGCACCTTTTCAGGGTCATCGAACACCTCACAGCGTGGCAGCCTCTCCTCCTGGGCCAAGATCTTGTCCTGTGGTGGTACACCCTAATCCCATTAAGCTGCATGACCACTGTAGGGACAATGAACCCTGTAGAAGAGGCAGCACCTTTAGAAGCCAACCTGACCCCCTCCGACCCGGCGTTGGACTCTCTTCTGTGGTTGTATGACCAACCTGGAACCTCGTATGATGAACCAGACCCTAAACCTGCCATTAACCTCCTGATTATGGCTCTGCTGCCTCACTGCCATTATTGAGCCAAGAGAAGCTCATCCAAGACCAGATGAAGGACCATATGCTACAGCGCCCTCTGCTCAAAAGCTGTTACTTCTGAAGTGCACCTGAAAGACCATGTGGAAGATGACTACCTAATTGGGGATGAGGTGCTATACCAGGTGAACCGAGGGCTGAATGCACCTGCTTATATCCTCTGTAAGCTGCTCTTTGTTCCTCCAGTCCTCCATCAAGGTATCAACGGGCACTTCGGAGTCACTAGGACCACCGGTGCCATTAATGGAAAATTCTACTAGCCAGGCTTATGAAATACAGCCAAGGCTTTCTTATCCTACTGCCTGACCTGTCATATATCTGGAAATCCAAATGAGGAAGTCCACAAGGCCCCTCTCAGAGACATACCCAACCCCAGTGTCCCCTTCCATTAATAAGTTCACAAGGTACCCCGAAGCTTTTCCTGTATGGAGTGAGAGCTGCAAGGATGCTGTTAAGGCATTGATAGCTTTCCTCTGTTGTTTTGGTATCCTTGCCACTACAGTGGCAGATTTAAGGGGGGTGAAACTGTCCTAATTCCAGTGGTTTTAGATATAGTACATTGCAAGTTTGGTAGCCCACATTTGGGGGTAGAAAAGACGTATAATGAGATACATCATAAGTATATTTGGAAGAATATGTGGACAGATGTGGAAAATTTTGTGATGAAGTGTACAGTGGCACTCCTCACGATGATTCTATCCCTTTCAAGAGGTTAAGAAATAACATCTTGGCATATTAATCCTCAATTCTTCTTTTATACTCGCAGCTTTCAAGTATTTGTTAATTTCCAGCAAATATCCAACCAACCGAATAGCATTGCTAATAGTGACTCCTATGAAATTTTTACCATACCCTTTCATGTACTTAATCTGTGCCCATAGGCACCCTTGACCTCCATGACATGCCTGGCTTTGTGCCGTCGTCCCAAGTGACGTGGGAACACCTAACTTAAGACCAAGTATACTTCGTTGTAATGCCTCATCAAGGCAAACTGACTGCATGCCTTTAACTATGTACAGTTACTCCTACCTTAAGTGCATGATTAACCTAACAATTACTTTAAGAAAAATCATTTAAGGGTATTATATTTTAATATTTCTCATATCTTTATCATGTTTGGAACAGTTACTGATAAAAAAATAACAGCAGCCTATAATTTATTTTATTTTAATAATTATGATAATTTATCCATATTCCTTTAACATGTTCCTGTTTTAAAATAACAGTAAGTAATTTATAAGCGTATTTTTTTTACGAAAATGAGAGACATTAAAGGAGAAGTAAATAGCATAAAGCTTTGTCAACCAAATCATTGTATTGGTAGACATTCACACCCAACTAAAGGTGCGATATGTCCACTTGGGGGATTTGCTAAAACTTTCCAAGCAAGCCGCCGCCCACACCTTTACAAAATAAATAAAATCAAATAATAAACATGTTTTCACTTAGTACTGACTGGCAAGGATGGCCATGGGATCTCTGGGCCCTTTCCTTTTAATATCGCTCTTTCTCTTTCTCTTTGGCCATGTGACTGCTGTGAAATGTCTGTTCCAGAAACCAAGGTGTCAGAGATTACCCTTAGCCTTTGGACAAAGGAGTCGGCATTTGGAGATTAAGAAAGAGAAAGTCTGGGGGTGGCCAAACACTTCATGTGACCTTTCTGATTCACAAAAGTGCATCAAAGCGTATATAGCAAATGGGGAACAATTAGAAATCGGAGGCATGAAGGACCCATGCAAGGAACGGGAGAGACATCCTGGAAGCGGATTGAGCATCACCCCTTTGCATTTCCCGCCGTACATCAGGTGCCATTTTCCCCACCTCGTTGTTCTCTTGTCGAACCACAAGTCTACATACAAGTGAACCCCTTCAGTTCTCCTCCAACATTATTCTACGATGAAGCCATCTCTCCTACAAGGTAATGTGTTCTGTGATACAGATGTTCTTAACAGTCATGTAACTTCGTATTATTCGCTAAAACTTCTGACTTGTTTTAAGTGGCAGTGTTCATATCAGCCTCGCCTTGACAGTTCAGTGTTAACATTAACTTTAAACAATAAGTGCTTTTCTTGTTGGAAGTCGTATGTCCAAGTCATCCTTTTATTGACGGATTTAAGGGTGGTCACCTGGCCATGTGGCCCCCGCTCCATGGATAGATTAATGTGTAAATCTTAAAGCTATAATTAAAACTTGATAATGTGTACCCACTGCACTCAAACAAAATATTGATAGAAACACTGAAAACAAAATTATATATATTTCTATGCATGTATTTAATGCTTTGTTTGTTGCTACAGGTGTTGGAAACAATGTATAATATCTCTCTCTCTCTCTCTCTCTCTCTCTCTCTCTCTCTCTCTCTCTCACACACACACACACACAAATATAGAAACAATTTGTTGGTAAAGAGCCAACATGGTTTCGGACAAAACAGATCCTGCCTATCAAACCTCTTAGAGTTTTTCCATAGCATGCTTGGTATTTATGACAGTAGTAGAGCAATAGATATACTCTTCTTAGATTTGACAAAGTTCCACACAAGAAACTAATGACAAATTAGAGGTTTAGGAATTTTAGGAGAAACCACAGACTGGATCGAAGAATGGCTAACTAATAGAAAACAGAGTTATAATAAAAGGTGTAGAATCAAAATGGGCAGATGTGACAAGTGGAGTTCCTCAGGGTTCTGGCCTGCTCTTGATTTTAGTTTGCATTAATGACATGGATGTAGGCTTAACTAGCAGGATAGCCAAATTTGCAGATGGCACCAAGCTAGGTGTAAATACAGCAGACCCAGATTCAGTGGAAGTTTAAGAAATGTTCTAAGGAAAATAGGAGAGTGGTAAAAAATATGGCAAATGCATTTTAACCTGGATAAAAGTAAAGTGTTATGAGAAGGGCCAAACAACCCTCATACCAACTACATGTCACATGGGAATTACATAAATAGTGTAGAAACGACAACAATGCACAAAAGCCAAAAAGAAGGCACAGAAACTAGTGGAAAACATAAATAGGCAGTTTAGATACAGAAACAAGTAAACGGTGCTGCAGCTCTACACATCAATAGTTACACCATATCTTGAATATGCAGTACATTTTTGGTAACTAACAGTAAGAAAGGACATAAATAGACTAGAAGGGGTACAAACAAGAGCTTGAAAGTTAATTCTATCCATTAGGTAAATAGGTTACCAAAGACGACTAGAGAGTCTAAACTTATATGACCTAGAAACACGACTGGTGCGGGGACAACTAATAGACACATTCAAAATACCAAAAGGCATAGCAAAAGTAGAGAGTAACCTCCTCACATTG
>NC_061097.1:8192606-8195106 GCF_015104395.2 Macrobrachium nipponense | reverse complement strand
CACAATTGTCTTGCTTCTGGGTCATACATGTTTAGGCTCTCTAGTCGTCTTTGGTAACCTATTTAGCTGATGGATGGAATTAACTTTGCAGCTTTTGCGTGTACCCCGTCTAGTCTTTTGATGTCCTTTCTTACTGTCAGTGACCAAAATTGTACTGCATATTCAAGATATGGTGTAACTATTGATGTGTCGAGATGCAGCACCGTTTCCTTATTTCTGTATCTGAACTGCCTATTTATGTTTTCCAGTAGTTTCTGTGCCTTCTTTTCGGCTTTTGTGCATTGTTGTGGATTTTAAGTCCTTGGTAATAACTCCAAGGTTTCTTCTCGTTCTACACTATTTCTGTCATTCCCAAACAACATGTAGTTGGTATGAGGGTTGTTTGGGCCTATTCGTAACACTTTACATTTATCCAGGTTAAACCGCATTTGCCATATTTTTTACCACTCTCCTATTTTCCTTAAATCATTTCTTAAACATCCACTGAATCTGATTCTGCTTTATTTGCACCTGGTTTGGTGTCATCTGCAAATTTGGCTATCCTGCTAGTTGAGCCTACATCCATGTCATTAATGCAAACTAAAATCAAGAGCAGGCCAGAACCCTGAGAAACTCCACTTGTCACATCTGCCCATTTTGATTCTTCATCTTTTATTACAACTCTGTTTTCTATTAGTTAGCCACCAATCTTCGATCCAGTCTGCGGGTTCTCCTAAAATTCCTAAAGCTCTAATTTGTCATTAGTTTCTTGTGTGGAACTTTGTCAAATCTAAGCAGAGTATATCTATTGCTCTGCTGTTCTCATAAACACCAAGCATGATATGTAAAAACTCCAAGAGGTTTGATAGGCAGGATCTGTTTTGTCTGAAACCATGTTGACTCTTTACCAAAAAGTTGTTTCTTGAGTGCAGTGGGTACACATTATCAAGTTTTAATTATAGCTTTAAGATTTACACATTAATCTATACATGGAGACATGGGGGGGGCGAGGGGGATGGACGGGGGGGAGGGGGGGGGGGGGTGGGGGGGGGGGGGGGGGGGGGTTACGTGACCAGATGCCCCCCTTAAATCCGCTACTGTACGTATCATCAAGTTTTTAATTATAGCTTTAAGATTTACACATTGATCTATCCATGGGGTTGGGGGGCACGTGACCAGGTGGCCCCCTTAAATCCGTAAATAAAAGTATGACTTGGACATACGACTTGCAAACAAGAAAAAGCCCTTATTATTTAAAGTTAATGTTAACACTGAACTGTCAAGGCGAGGCTAATGTGAACACTGCCACTTAAAACAAGTCGGAAGTTTTAGCGAAAAATACGATAAGAACATCTGTATCACAGAAAACATTACCTTGTAGGAGAGATAGCTTCAGCGGTAGAATAAGGTTGGAGGAGGACTGAAGGGGTTCACTTGTAAGTAGACTTGTGGTTCAACAAGAGAACAACGAGGTGGTGAAAATGGCGCCTTATGTAGGCGTGAAATGCAAAGGGGGGATGTTTCGTCCGCTTCCAGGATCTCTCCCGTTCCTTACATGTGTCCTTCATGCCTCCGATTTCTAATTGTTTCCCATTTTCTATATATGCTCGCTCTTTGATGCGCTTTTAGAATTAGAACCGTCACATGATGTTCGCCCCCCACCCCCCCACCTTTTTCTTTCTTAATCACCAAATGCCGGTTCCTTTGGCCAAGGCTAAGGGTAAACTCTGACACCTTGGTTTCTGGAACAGACATTCACAGCAGTCACAAGGTCAAAGAGAAAGAGAGAGAGAGAGAGATTGAAGGATTTAAGGAAAGGGCCCAGAGATCCCATGGCCTTTCTTGTCAGTCAGTACTAAGTGAAAGCATGTTTATCATTTGATTTTATTTATTTTGTAAAGCTTTGGGCGGCGGCTTGCTTGGAAAGTTTTAGCAAATCCCCCCAAGTTGACATATCGCACCTTTAGTTGGGTGCGAATGTCTACCAATCCAAATGATTTGGTTGACAAAGCTTTATGCTATTCACTTCTCCTTTAATGTCACACATTTTCTTAAAATAAATACGCTTTTCTGTGCTATAAAGATGCTTGAAAAATAGTTGATACCAAATTCAATATTTATATTAGAGCACAGTAAAACAAATGTTGCTTTTTAAAGGATCTACAGCTTATAAATTATTGGTATTTTAAAACAGGAACATGTTAAAGAAGTATGGATAAATTATCAAAATACTTATGATACAATAAATTATACAGCATAAAGATATGCGAATTATTAAAATGTTATAGCCTTAAATTATGCTTCTTAATGTAATTGTTAGAATAATCTGCACTAAAGTTAGGAGTAACTGTACATAGTTAAAGGCATGCAGTTAGTTTGCCTCGATGAGGCGTTACAACGAAGTATACGTGGTCTTAAGTTAGGTATTCCCACGTTACTTGGGACGACGGCACAAAGCCAGGCATGTCATGGAGGTCTAGGGTGCTTATGGGCACTTATTAAGTACATGAAAGGGTATGGT